>NC_086449.1:102875866-103216407 GCF_028390025.1 Pseudophryne corroboree | reverse complement strand
TACGGGGAGGGGGAGCACACACTACATACAGCACAGTACAGGGAGGGGGAGCACACACTACATACAGCTACAGTACAGGGAAGCGGGGAGCACACACTACATACAGCACAGTACAGGGAGGGAGCACACACTACATACAGCTACAGGAGGGGGAGCACACACTACATACAGTACAGGGAGGGAGCACACTACATACAGTACAGTACAGGGAGGGGAGCACACACTACATACAGCACAGTACAGGGAGGGGGAGCACACAGCTACATACAGCACAGTACAGGAGGGGAGCACACTCTACATTACAGTACAGGGAGGGGGAGCACACACTACATACAGCACAGTACAGGGAGGGGAGCACTACATACTGCACAGTACAGGGAGGGGGAGCACACACTACATACAGCAAGTACAGGGAGGGGGAGCACACACTACATACAGCACAGTACAGGGAGGGGGGAGCACACACTACATACAGCACAGTACAGGGAGGGGGAGCACACACTACATACAGCACAGTACAGGGAGGGGGAGCACACACTACATACAGCACAGTACAGGGAGGGGGAGCACACACTACATACAGTACAGTACAGGGAGGGGAGCACACACTACATCACAGTACAGGGAGGGGGAGCACACACTACATACAGCACAGTACAGGGAGGGAGCACACACTACATACAGCACAGTACAGGGAGGGGGAGCACACACTACATACAGCACAGTACAGGGAGGGGGAGCACACACTACATACAGCACAGTACAGGGAGGGGAGCACACACTACATACAGTACAGTACAGGGAGGGGAGCACACACTACATACAGCACAGTACAGGGAGGGGGAGCACACACTACATACAGCACAGTACAGGGAGGGGAGCACACACTACATACAGCACAGTACAGGGAGGGGGAGCACACAGCTACATACAGTACAGGGAGGGGGAGCACACACTACATACAGCACAGTACAGGGAGGGGGAGCACACACTACATACAGACAGTACAGGGAGAGGGGAGCACACACTACATACAGCACAGTACAGGGAGGGGGAGCACACACTACATACAGCACAGTACAGGGAGGGAGGAGCACACACTACATACAGCACAGTACAGGAGGGGGAGCACACACTACATACAGCACAGTACAGGGAGGGGGAGCACACACTACATACAGCACAGTACAGGGAGGGGAGCACACACTACATACAGCACAGTACAGGGAGGGGAGCACACACTACATACAGCACAGTACAGGGAGAGGGGAGCACACACTACATACAGCACAGTACAGGGAGGGGGAGCACACACTACATACAGCACAGTACAGGGACGGGGAGCACACACTACATACAGTACAGGGAGCGGGGAGCACACACTACATACAGCACAGTACAGGGAGGGGGAGCACACACTACATACAGCACAGTACAGGGAGGGGGAGCACACACTACATACAGCACAGTACAGGGAGGGGGAGCACACACTACATACAGCACAGTACAGGGAAGGGGGAGCACACACTACATACAGCACAGTACAGGGAGGGGGAGCACACACTACATACAGTACAGGGAGGGGGAGCACACACTACATACAGTACAGTACAGGGACGGGGAGCACACACTACATACAGTACAGGGAGAGGGAGCACACACTACTACAGTACAGGGAGGGGGAGCACACACTACATACAGTACAGGGAGGGGGAGCACACACTACATACAGCACAGTACAGGGAGGGGGAGCACACACTACATACAGCACAGTACAGGGAGGGGGAGCACACGCTACATACAGTACAGGAGGGGAGACACACACTACATACAGCACAGTACAGGGAGGGGGAGCACACACTACATACAGCACAGTACAGGGAGGGGGAGCACACACTACATACAGCACAGTACAGGGAGGGGGAGCACACACTACATACAGCACAGTACAGGGAGGGGGAGCACAACCTACATACAGCACAGTACAGGAGGAGGGGAGCAGCACACTACAGACATACAGACAGTACAGGGAGGGGGAGCACACACTACATACAGTACAGTACAGGGAGGGGAGCACACACTACATACAGTACAGGGAGGGGGAGCACACACTACATACAGCACAGTACAGGGAGGGGAGCACACACTACATACAGCACAGTACAGGGAGGGGAGCACACACTACATACAGCACAGTACAGGGAGGGGGAGCACACCGACATCAGCACAGTACAGGGAGGGGGAGCACACACTACATACAGTACAGTACAGGGAGGGGGAGCACACACTACATACACAGTACAGGGAGGGGGAGCACACACTACATACAGCACAGTACAGGGAGGGGGAGCACACACTACATAGCAGTACAGGGAGGGGAGCACAGCTACATACAGTACAGGAGGGGAGCACACTACATACAGCACAGTACAGGGAGGGGGAGCACACACTACATACTGCACAGTACAGGGAGGGGAGCACACACTACATACAGCACAGTACAGGGAGGGGGAGCACACACTACATACAGCACAGTACAGGGAGGGGGAGCACACACTACATACAGCACAGTACAGGGAGGGAGAGCACACACTACATACAGCACAGTACAGGGAGGGGGAGCACACACTACATACAGCACAGTACAGGGAGGGGGAGCACACACTACATACATACAGTACAGGGAGGGGGAGCACACACTACATACAGTACAGGAGGGACAACACTACATAGCGTACGGAGGGGGAGCACACACTACATAAGCACAGTACAGGGAGGGGAGCACACACTACATACAGCACAGTACAGGGAGGGGAAGCACACACTACATACAGCACAGTACAGGGAGGGGGAGCACACACTACATACAGCACAGTACAGGAGGAGGGGAGCACACACTACATACCAGTACAGGGGAGGGGAGCACACACTACATACGACAGTACAGGAGGGGGAGCACACACTACATACAGTACAGGGAGGGGAGCACACACTACATACATTACAGGGAGGGGGAGCACACTCACTACATACAGTACAGGAGGGGAGCACACACTACATACAGCACAGTACAGGGAGGGGGGAGCACACAGCTACATACAGCACAGTACAGGGAGGGGAGCACACACTACATACGAGTACAGGGAGGGGGAGCACACACTACATACAGCACAGTACAGGGAGGGGGAGCACACACTACATACAGCACAGTACAGGGAGGGAGCAGCACACACTACATACTGTACAGGAGGAGGGAGCACACACTACATACAGCACAGTACAGGGAGGGGGAGCACACACTACATTCAGCACAGTACAGGGAGGGGGAGCACACACTACATCAGCACAGTACAGGGAGGGGGAGCACACACTACATACAGCACAGTACAGGGAGGGGAGCACACACTACATACAGCACAGTACAGGGAGGGGGAGCACACACTACATACAGCACAGAGGAGGGGAGCACACACTACATACAGTACAGGGAGGGGAGCACACACCTACATACACAGTACAGGGGAGGGAGGCACACACTACATACACAGTACAGGGAGGGGGAGCGACACACGCTACATCACAGTACAGGGAGGGGGGAGCACACACTACATACAGCACAGTACAGGGAGGGGGAGCACACACTACATCATACTGCACAGTACAGGGAGGGGGAGCACACACTACATACCAGTACAGGGAGGGGGAGCACACACTACATACAGCACAGTACAGGGAGGGGGCAACACAACTACATACAGCACAGTACAGGGAGGGGAGCACACACTACAGTACAGCACAGTACAGGGAGGGGAGCACACACTACATACAGCACAGTACAGGGAGGGGGAGCACACACTACATACTGCACAGGAGGGGAGCACACACTACATACTGTACAGGGAGGGGGGAGCACACACTACATACAGCACAGTACAGGGAGGGGGGAGCACACACTACATACAGCACAGTACAGGGAGGGAGAGCACACACTACATACAGCACAGTACAGGGAGGGGGAGCACACACTACATACAGCACAGTACAGGGAGGGGAGCACACACTACATACAGCAGCAGGAGGGGGAGCACACACTACATACTTTACAGGGAGGGGAAGCACACACTACATACAGTACAGGGAGGGAGAGCACACACTACATACAGTACAGGGAGGGGGAGTACACACTACATACAGTACAGGGAGGGGGAGCACACACTACATACAGCACAGTACAGGGAGGGGAGAGCACACACTACATACAGCACAGTACAGGAGGGGGAGCTACACACTACATACAGCACAGTACAGGGAGGGGAGAGCACACACTACATACACAGTACAGGGAGGGGGAGCACACACTACATACACAGTACAGGACGGGGGGAGCACACACTACATACAGCACAGTACAGGGAGGGGGAGCACACACTACATACAGCACAGTACAGGGAGGGGGAGCACACACTACATAGCACAGTACAGGGAGGGGGAGCACACACTACATACAGCACAGGAGGGGGAGCCACACTAGCATACTGTACAGGGAGGGGAGCACACACTACATACAGCACAGTACAGGGAGGGGAGCACACACTACATACAGCACAGTACAGGGAGGGGAGCACACACTACATACAGCACAGTACAGGGAGGGGGAGCACACACTACATACAGCACAGGGAGGGGGAGCACACACTACATACTGTACAGGGAGGGGAGCACACACTACATACAGTACAGGGAGGGGGAGCACACACTACATACAGTACAGGGAGGGGGAGCACACGCTACATACAGCACAGTACAGGGAGGGGGAGCACACAGCTACATACAGTACAGGGAGGGGGAGCACACACTACATACAGCACAGTACAGGGAGGGGGAGCACACTACATACAGCACAGTACAGGGAGGGAGCACACACTACATACAGCACAGTACAGGGAGGGGGGAGCACACACTACATACAGCACAGTACAGGGAGGGGGAGCACACACTACATACAGCATCAGTACAGGGAGGGGAGCACACACTACATACAGCCAGTACAGGGAGGGGGAGCACACACTACATACAGCACAGTACAGGGAGGGGGAGCACACACTACATACAGTACAGTACAGGGAGGGGAGCACACACTACATACAGCACAGTACAGGGAGGGGGAGCACACACTACATACAGCACAGTACAGGGAGGGGAGCACACACTACATACAGCACAGTACAGGGAGGGGAGCACACCACTACATACAGCACAGTACAGGAGGGGAGAGCACACACTACATACAGCACAGTACAGGGAGGGGGAGCACACACTACATACAGCACAGTACAGGGAGGGGGAGCACACACTACATACACGTACAGGGAGGGGAGCAAACACTACATACAGCACAGTACAGGGAGGGGGAGCACACACTACATACAGCACAGTACAGGAGGGGAGCACAGCTACATACAGTACAGGGAGGGGAGCACACACTACATACAGCACAGTACAGGGAGGGGGAGCACACACTACTACAGCACAGTACAGGGACGAGGGAGCACACACTACATACAGCACAGTACAGGGAGGGGGAGCACACACTACATACAGCACAGTACAGGGAGGGAGCACACACTACATACAGCACAGTACAGGGAGGGGGAGCACACACTACATACAGCACAGTACAGGGAGGGGGAGCACACACTACATACAGTCACAGTACAGGGACGGGGAGCACACACTACATACAGTCACAGTACAGGGAGGGGAGCACACACTACATACAGCACAGTACAGGGAGGGGGAGCACACACCACATACAGCACAGTACAGGGAGGGGGAGCACACACTACATACAGTACAGTACAGGGAGGGGGAGCACACACTACATACAGTACAGGGAGGGGGAGCACACACTACACTGCACAGTACAGGGAGGGGGAGCACACACTACATAACAGCACAGTACAGGGAGGGGAGTCACACACTACATACAGCCAGTACAGGAGGGGGAGCACACACTACATACAGCACAGTACAGGGAGGGGGAGCACACACTACATACAGCACAGTACAGGGAGGGGGAGCACACACTACATACAGTACAGGGAGGGGAGCACACACTACATACAGTACAGTACAGGGAGGGGAGCACACAGCTACATACAGCACAGTACAGGGAGGGGAGCACCCGTACATACAGTACAGGGAGGGGGAGCACACACTACATACAGCACAGTACAGGGAGGGGAGCACACACTACATACAGCACAGTACAGGGAGGGGGAGCACACACTACATACAGCACAGTACAGGGAGGGGGAGCAAACACTACATACAGCATAGTACAGGGAGGGGGAGCACACACTACATACAGCACAGTACAGGGAGGGGGAGCACCACACTACATACAGCACAGTACAGGGAGGGGGAGCACACACTACATACAGTACAGTACAGGGACGTGGAGCACACACACTACATACAGTACAGGGAGGGGGGAGCACACACTACATACAGCACAGTACAGGGAGGGAGCACACACTACATACAGCACAGTACAGGGAGGGGAGCACACACTACATACAGCACAGTACTAGGGAGGGGGAGCACACACTACATACAGCTACAGTACAGGGAGGGGGAGAACACACTACATACAGTACAGGGAGGGGGAGCCACACACTACATACAGTACAAGGGAGGGGAAGCACACACTACATACAGTACAGGAAGGGGAGCACACACTACATACAGTACAGGGAGGGGAGCACACACTACATACAAAGTACAGGGAGGGGGAGCACACACTACATACAGCACAGTACAGGGAGGGGGAGCACACACTACATACAGCACAGTACAGGGAGGGGGAGCACACAGCTACATACAGCACAGTACAGGGAGGGGGATCACACGACTACATACAGTACAGGGAGGGGGAGCACACACTACATACAGCACAGTACAGGGAGGGGGAGCACACACTACATACAGCACAGTACAGGGAGGGGAGCACACACTACAACTCAAGCACAGTACAGGGAGGGGAGCACAACACTACATACAGCACTAGTACAGGGAGGGGGAGCACACACTACATACAGCACAGTACAGGGAGGGGGAGCACACACTACATACAGCACAGTACAGGGAGGGGGAGCACACACTACATACAGTCACAGTACAGGGACGTGGAGCACACACTACATAACAGTACAGAGGAGGGGGAGCACACACTACATACAGCACAGTACAGGGAGGGGAGCACACACTACATACAGCACAGTACAGGGAGGGAGCACACACTACATACAGCACAGTACAGGGAGGGGGAGCACACACTACATACGCACAGTACAGGGAGGGGGAGCACACACTACATACAGTACAGTACAGGGAGGGGAGCACACACTACATACAGTACAGGGACAGGGCGGGAGCACACACTACATACAGCACAGTACAGGGAGGGGGAGCACACACTACATACAGCACAGTACAGGAGGGGGAGCACACTCTACATCACAGTACAGGGAGGGGGAGCACACTACAAACAGCACAGTACAGGGAGGGGGAGCACACACTACATACAGCACAGTACAGGGAGAGGGGAGCACACACTACATACAGCACAGTACAGGGAGGGGGAGCACACACTACATACTGCACAGTACAGGGAGGGGGAGCACACACTACATACAGCACAGTACAGGAGAGGGGAGCACACACTACATACAGCACAGTACAGGGAGGGGGAGCACACACTACATACAGCACAGTACAGGGAGGGGGAGCACACACTACATACAGTACAGTACAGGGACGGGGAGCACACACTACATACAGTACAGGGAGGGGGAGCACACACTACATACAGTACAGGGAGGGGAGCACACACTACATAACAGCACAGTACAGGGAGGGGGAGCACACACTACATACAGCACAGTACAGGGAGGGGAGCACACACTACATACAGCACAGTACAGGGAGGGGGAGCACACACTACATACAGCACAGTACAGGGAGGGGGAGCACACACTACATACAGTACAGGGAGGGGGAGCACACACTACATACAGTACAGTACAGGGAGGGGAGCACACACTACATACAGTACAGGGAGGGAGCACACACTACATAAGTACAGGGAGGGGGAGCACACACTACATACACCAGTACAGGGAGGGGGAGCACACACTACATACAGCACAGTACAGGGAGGGGAGCACACGCTACATACAGCACAGTACAGGGAGGGGGAGCACACAGCTACATACAGTACAGGGAGGGGGAGCACACACTACATACAGCACAGTACAGGGAGGGGGAGCACACACTACATACTAGCACAGTACAGGGAGGGAGAGCACACACTACATACAGTACAGGGAGGGGGAGCACACACTACATACAGCACAGTACAGGGAGGGGGAGCACACACTACATCAGCACAGTACAGGGAGGGGGAGCACACACTACATACAGCACAGTACAGGGAGGGGGAGCACACACTACATACAGCACAGTACAGGGAGGGGGAGCACACACTACATACAGCACAGTACAGGGAGGGGGAGCACACACTACATACAGCTACAGGGAGGGGGAGCACACACTACATACTGTACAAGGGAGGGGGAAGCACACACTACATAGCAGTACAGGGAGGGGGAGCACACACTACATACAGTACAGGGAGGGGGAGCACACAGCTACATACAGCCAGTACAGGGAGGGGGAGCACACACTACATACAGCACAGTACAGGGAGGGGGAGCACACACTACATCATACTGACAGTACAGGGAGGGGGAGCACACACTACATACTGTACAGGGAGGGGGAGACACACACTACATACAGCACAGTACAGGGAGGGGGAAGCACACACTACATACAGCACAGTACAGGGAGGGGGAGCACACACTACATACAGCACAGTACAGGGGAGGGGGAGCACACACTACATACAGCACAGTACAGGGAGGGGGAGCACACACTACTACATACAGCACAGGGAGGGGGAGCACACACTACATACTGTACAGGGAGGGGGAGCACACACTACATACAGCACAGTACAGGGAGGGGGAGCACACACTACATACAGCACAGTACAGGGAGGGAGAGCACACACTACATACAGCACAGTACAGGGAGGGGAAGCACACACTACATACAGCACGTACTACAGGAGGGGGAGCACACACTACATACAGCACAGGGAGGGGAGCACACACTACATACTGTACAGGGAGGGGAAGCACACACTACATACAGTACAGGGAGGGGAAGCACACACTACATACAGTACAGGGAGGGGGAGTACACACTAATACTGTACAGGGAGGGGGAGCACACACTACATACAGCACAGTACAGGGAGGGGGAGCACACACTACATACAGCACAGTACAGGGAGGGGAGTACACACTACATACAGCACAGTACAGGGAGGGGAAGCACACACTACATACAGTACAGGAGGGGGAGCACACACTACAAACCAGTACAGGGAGGGGGGAGCACACGACTACATACAGCACAGTACAGGGAGGGGGCACACACTACATACAGCACAGTACAGGGAGGGGGAGCACACACTACATACAGCACAGTACAGGGAGGGGGAGCACACACTACATACAGCACAGGGAGGGGGAGCACACACTACAGTACTGTACAGGGAGGGGGAGCACACACTACATACAGCACAGTACAGGGAGGGGGAGCACACACTACATACAGCACAGTACAGGGAGGGGGAGCACACACTACATACAGCACAGTACAGGGAGGGGGAGCACACACTACATACAGCACAGTACAGGGAGGGGGAGCACACACTACATACAGCACAGGAGGGGGAGCACACACTACATACTGTACAGGGAGGGGAAGCACACACTACATACAGTACAGGGAGGGGGAGCACACACTACATACAGTACAGGGAGGGGGAGCACACGCTACATACAGCACAGTACAGGGAGGGGGAGCACAACGCTACATAAAGTACAGGGAGGGGGACGCACACACTACATACAGCACAGTACAGGGAGGGGGAGCACACACTACATACTGCACAGTACAGGGAGGGGGAGCACACACTACATACAGCACAGTACAGGGGAGGGGGGGCACACACTACATACAGCACAGTACAGGGAGGGGGAGCACAACACTACATACAGCATAGTACAGGGAGGGGGAGCACACACTACATACAGCACAGTACAGGGAGGGGGAGCACACACTACATACAGCACAGTACAGGGAGGGGGAGCACACACTACATACAGTACAGTACAGGGACGTGGAGCACACACTACATACAGTACAGGGAGGGGGAGCACACACTACATACAGCACAGTACAGGGAGGGAGCACACACTACATACAGCACAGTACAGGGAGGGAGCACACACTACATACAGCACAGTACAGGGAGGGGGAGCACACACTACATACAGCACAGTACAGGGAGGGGGAGCACACACTTACATACAGTACAGTACAGGGAGGGGGAGCACACACTACATACAGTACAGGGAGGGGAGCACACACTACATACAGCACAGTACAGGGAGGGGGAGCACACACTACATACAGTACAGGGAGGGGGAGCACACACTACATACAGTACAGTACAGTACAGGGACGGGGAGCACACACTACATACAGCACAGGGAGAGGGAGCACACACTACATAAAGTACAGGGAGGGGAGGCACACACTACATACAGTACAGGGGAGGGGAGCACACACTACATACAGCACAGTACAGGGAGGGGGAGCAAACGCTACATACAGCACAGTACAGGGAGGGGGAGCACACGCTATATACAGTACAGGGAGGGGGAGCACACACTACATACAGCACAGTACAGGGAGGGGGGAGCACACGAGCACACACTACATACTGCACAGTACAGGGAGGGAGAGCACACACTACATACTGTACAGAGAGGGGGAGCACATAACTACATACAGCACAGTACAGGGAGGGGAGCACACACTACATTCAGCACAGTACAGGGAGGGGGAGCACACACTACATTCAGCACAGTACAGGGAGGGGGAGCACACACTACATACAGCACAGTACAGGGAGGGGAGCACACACTACATACAGCACAGTACAGGGAGGGGAGCACACACTACATACAGCACAGGAGGGGGAGCACACACTACATACTGTACAAAGAGGGGAAGCACACACTACATACAGTACAGGGAAGGGGAGCACACACTACATACAGTACAGGGAGGGGGAGCACACGCTACATACAGTACAGGAGGGGAGCACACACTACATACAGCACAGTACAGGGAGGGGGAGCACACACTACATCATACTGCACAGTACAGGGAGGGGGAGCACACACTACATACTGTACAGGGAGGGGGAGCACACACTACATACAGCACAGTACAGGGAGGGGGAACACACACTACATACAGCACAGTACAGGGAGGGGGAGCACACACTACATACAGCACAGTACAGGGAGGGGGAGCACACACTACATACAGCACAGTACAGGGAGGGGGAGCACACACTACATACAGCACAGGGAGGGGGAACACACACTACATACTGTACAGGGAGGGGGAGCACACACTACATACAGCACAGTACAGGGAGGGGGAGCACACACTACATACAGCACAGTACAGGGAGGGAGAGCACACACTACATACAGCACAGTACAGGGAGGGGGAGCACACACTACATACAGCACAGTACAGGGAGGGGGAGCACACACTACATACAGCACAGGGAGGGGGAGCACACACTACATACTGTACAGGGAGGGGAAGCACACACTACATACAGTACAGGGAGGGGAAGCACACACTACATACAGTACAGGGAGGGGGAGTACACACTACATACTGTACAGGGAGGGGGAGCACACACTACATACAGCACAGTACAGGGAGGGGGAGCACACACTACATACAGCACAGTACAGGGAGGGGGAGCACACACTACATACAGCACAGTACAGGGAGGGGAAGCACACACTACATACAGTACAGGGAGGGGGAGCACACACTACAAACAGTACAGGGAGGGGGAGCACACACTACATACAGCACAGTACAGGGAGGGGGAGCACACACTACATACAGCACAGTACAGGGAGGGGGAGCACACACTACATACAGCACAGTACAGGGAGGGGGAGCACACACTACATACAGCACAGGGAGGGGGAGCACACACTACATACTGTACAGGGAGGGGGAGCACACACTACATACAGCACAGTACAGGGAGGGGGAGCACACACTACATACAGCACAGTACAGGGAGGGGGAGCACACACTACATACAGCACAGTACAGGGAGGGGGAGCACACACTACATACAGCACAGTACAGGGAGGGGGAGCACACACTACATACAGCACAGGGAGGGGGAGCACACACTACATACTGTACAGGGAGGGGAAGCACACACTACATACAGTACAGGGAGGGGGAGCACACACTACATACAGTACAGGGAGGGGGAGCACACGCTACATACAGCACAGTACAGGGAGGGGGAGCACACACTACATACAGTACAGGGAGGGGGAGCACACACTACATACAGCACAGTACAGGGAGGGGGAGCACACACTACATACTGCACAGTACAGGGAGGGGGAGCACACACTACATACAGCACAGTACAGGGAGGGGGGGCACACACTACATACAGCACAGTACAGGGAGGGGGAGCAAACACTACATACAGCATAGTACAGGGAGGGGGAGCACACACTACATACAGCACAGTACAGGGAGGGGGAGCACACACTACATACAGCACAGTACAGGGAGGGGGAGCACACACTACATACAGTACAGTACAGGGACGTGGAGCACACACTACATACAGTACAGGGAGGGGGAGCACACACTACATACAGCACAGTACAGGGAGGGAGCACACACTACATACAGCACAGTACAGGGAGGGAGCACACACTACATACAGCACAGTACAGGGAGGGGGAGCACACACTACATACAGCACAGTACAGGGAGGGGGAGCACACACTACATACAGTACAGTACAGGGAGGGGGAGCACACACTACATACAGTACAGGGAGGGGGAGCACACACTACATACAGCACAGTACAGGGAGGGGGAGCACACACTACATACAGTACAGGGAGGGGGAGCACACACTACATACAGCACAGTACAGGGAGGGGGAGCACACACTACATACAGCACAGTACAGGGAGGGGGAGCACATGCTACATACAGTACAGGGAGGGGGAGCACACACTACATACAGCACAGTACAGGGAGGGGGAGCACACACTACATACTGCACAGTACAGGGAGAGGGAGCACACACTACATACAGCACAGTACAGGGAGGGGGAGCACACACTACATACTGCACAGTACAGGGAGGGGGAGCACACACTACATACAGCACAGTACAGGGAAGGAGAGCACACACTACATACAGCACAGTACAGGGAGGGGGAGCACACACCACATACAGCACAGTACAGGTAGGGGGAGCACACACTACATACAGTACAGTACAGGGACGGGGAGCACACACTACATACAGTACAGTACAGGGACGGGGAGCACACACTACATACAGTACAGGGAGGGGGAGCACACACTACATACAGTACAGGGAGGGGGAGCACACACTACATAAAGCACAGTACAGGGAGGGGGAGCACACACTACATACAGCACAGTACAGGAGGGGGAGCACACACTACATACAGCACAGTACAGGGAGGGGGAGCACACACTACATACAGCACAGTACAGGGAGGGGGAGCACACACTACATACAGTACAGGGAGGGGGAGCACACACTACATACAGTACAGTACAGGGACGGGGAGCACACACTACATACAGTACAGGGAGAGGGAGCACACACTACATAAAGTACAGGGAGGGGGAGCACACACTACATACAGTACAGGGAGGGGGAGCACACACTACATACAGCACAGTACAGGGAGGGGGAGCACACGCTACATACAGCACAGTACAGGGAGGGGGAGCACACGCTACATACAGTACAGGGAGGGGGAGCACACACTACATACAGCACAGTACAGGGAGGGGGAGCACACACTACATACAGCACAGTACAGGGAGGGGGAGCACACACTACATACAGCACAGTACAGGGAGGGGAGCACACACTACATACAGCACAGTACAGGGAGGGGGAGCACACACTACATACATCACAGGGAGGGGGAGCACACACTACATACTGTACAAGGAGGGGAAGCACACACTACATACAGTACAGGGAAGGGGAGCACACACTACATACAGTACAGGGAGGGGGAGCACACGCTATATACAGTAAAGGGAGGGGGAGCACACACTACATACAGCACAGTACAGGGAGTGGGAGCACACACTACATCATACTGCACAGTACAGGGAGGGGGAGCACACACTACATACTGTACAGGGAGGGGGAGCACACACTACATACAGCACAGTACAGGGAGGGGGAGCACACACTACATACAGCACAGTACAGGGAGGGGGAGCACACACTACATACAGCACAGTACAGGGAGGGGGAGCACACACTACATACAGCACAGTACAGGGAGGGGGAGCACACACTACATACTGCACAGGGAGGGGGAGCACACACTACATACTGTACAGGGAGGGGGAGCACACACTACATACAGCACAGTACAGGGAGGGGGAGCACACACTACATACAGCACAGTACAGGGAGGGGGAGCACACACTACATACAGCACAGTACAGGGAGGGGGAGCACACACTACATACAGCACAGTACAGGGAGGGGGAGCACACACTACATACAGCACAGGGAGGGGGAGCACACACTACATACTGTACAGGGAGGGGAAGCACACACTACATACAGTACAGGGAGGGGGAGCACACACTACATACAGTACAGGGAGGGGGAGTACACACTACATACTGTACAGGGAGGGGGAGCACACACTACATACAGCACAGTACAGGGAGGGGGAGCACACACTACATACAGCACAGTACAGGGAGGGGGAGCACACACTACATACAGCACAGTACAGGGAGGGGAAGCACACACTACATACAGTACAGGGAGGGGGAGCACACACTACAAACAGTACAGGGAGGGGGAGCACACACTACATACAGCACAGTACAAGGAGGGAGCACACACTACATACAGCACAGTACAGGGAGGGGGAGCACACACTACATACAGTACAGGGAGGGAGCACACACTACATATAGCACAGTACAGGGAGGGAGCACACACTACATACAGCACAGTACAGGGAGGGGGAGCACACACTACATACAGCACAGTACAGGGAGGGGGAGCACACACTACATACAGCACAGTACATGGAGGGGGAGCACACACTACATACAGCACAGTACAGGGAGGGGGAGCACACACTACATACAGCACAGTACAGGGAGGGGAAGCACACACTACATACAGTACAGGGAGGGGGAGCACACACTACATACAGCACAGTACAGGGAGGGGGAGCACACACTACATACAGCACAGTACAGGGATGGGGAGCGCACACTACATATAGCACAGTACAGGGAGGGAGCACACACTACATACAGTACAGGGAGGGGGAGCACACACTACAAACAGTACAGGGAGTGGGAGCACACACTACATACAGCACAGTACAAGGAGGGAGCACACACTACATACAGCACAGTACAGGGAGGGGGAGCACACACTACATACAGCACAGTACAGGGAGGGAGCACACACTACATACAGCACAGTACAGGGAGGGGGAGCACACACTACATACAGTACAGGGAGGTGGATCACACACTACATACAGCACAGTACAGGGAGGGGGAGCACACACTACATACAGCACAGTACAGGGAGGGGTAGCACACACTACATACAGCACAATACAGGGAGGGGGAGCACACACTACATACTGCACAGTACAGGGAGAGGGAGCACACACTACATACAGCACAGTACAGGGAGGGGGAGCACACACTTCAAACAGCACAGTACAGGGAGGGGGAGCACACACTACATACAGCACAGTACAGGGAGGGGGAGCATACACTACATACAGCACAGTACAGGGAGGGGGAGCACACACTACATACAGCACAGAACAGGAGGGGGAGCACACACTACATACAGCACAGTACAGGTAGGGGGAGCACACACTACATACTGTACAGGAAGGGGGAGCACACACTACATACAGCACAGTACGGGGAGGGGGAGCATACACTACATACAGCACAGTACGGGGAGGGGGAGCACACACACTACATACAGCACAGTACAGGGAGGGGGAGCACACACTACATACAGCACAGTACGGGGAGGGGGAGCACACACTACATACAGCACAGTACAGGGAGGGGGAGCACACACTACATACAGCACAGTACGGGGAGGGGGAGCACACACTACATACAGCACAGTACAGGGAGGGGGAGCACACACTACATACAGCACAGTACAGGAGGGGGAGCACACACTACATACAGCACAGTACAGTACAGGGAGATGGAGCACACACTACATACAGTACAGGGAGGGGGAGCACACACTACATACTGAACAGGGAGGGGGAGCACACACTACATACAGCACAGTACGGGGAGGGGGAGCACACACTACATACAGCACAGTACAGGGAGGGAGCACACACTACATACAGCACAGTACAGGAGGAGGAGCACACACTACATACAGTACAGGGAGGGGGAGCACACACTACATACAGTACAGGGAGGGGGAGCACACACTACATACAGCACAGTACGGGGAGGGGGAGCATACACTACATACAGCACAGTACATGGAGGGGGAGCACACACTACATACAGCACAGTACGGGGAGGGGGAGCATACACTACATACAGCACAGTACAGGGAGGGGGGGCACACACACTACATACAGCACATTTTACTTTCCTTCTTCTTAAAGTGCGCCAAAGAGACGATCCCTTTTTTTCCCAGTGTTCTCTTTCATCCATATTGTCTATGGCAGCACCCCATATGTACAATTATAGATTGGTCTACAATATATAAAATAGGGGATTCATATTGTATATCTAATAAACTATCAATTTTTCATAGACTATTGCAAAAGATAACCACTTCCCTTTCCCCTAATCTATAATCAGCAGAAGCTGCTTGTGCCCCTGGGCATTTGCCTAGTTTGCCTATGCCTAGGACCAGCTTTGGCTAGTCCGCATGGGAATCTGTATAAACACAGGCACCCCCAAGCCCTGCGCCTCCAAGAAACATCGATGGCTGTAGGGCTGCAGTTACGCTAGTGCATAGTGCACCAGTCCAGAGTCAGTGTGTGCTACTACTACACAGCTCTGTTGTCACATTCTTTATTATAAACTCAGTTCCAGATAAAAGGTATTTTAATAGACTTCAGCAGTGAATTAATTATTTGTAGGATGTGGTTGATATGGAAAAAAAACCTCTTTTATATATAGTGTTCATGGGGAAAATCAGTATCATAAACATAGGTAATTCCTCACAAAACGAGAACTCGATCACACACCAATATTGTTGTCCCTTTAATGAGGTCCAAATGGTCCCAAACTTATTATCGTAATTATTAATATTGGTATGACACCATATACTAGTCAAGGCTTCTATTCTCGTTCGGTATCCTGGTGTTTGGGATACCTGCACTGGCATTGTAAGCCATGTCGGTATCCTGGTGTCGGTATTCCGATCAGAGTTGGGATTCCGAACGCCAGGATTCCAAACGCCAGGATCTGACCACATCCCATGTAGATGCCTTGGAAATACAGTGAAAATTAGAATTTTACATTGAAAACTAAAATTTGTTTAAATGACTTTACATAAAACCATCATATTACACGGTGCTTTTCAAAATCAGGCAGCGGGTGCTGCCAAATACAAGTCTCGCAACCAAAATTTGTGCCAGTAATGAAGGAGGTCCACACACACACACACACACACACACACACACACACACACACACACACACACACACACACACACACACACACACATATATAAATTTAATGGATTAGCTATGAAAGCTCGGAGAGGGATAAAATGGAAAGAGATAAAGCACTAACCCATCAGCTACTAACTGTCATTATTGAAACACAGGGCCTGATTGAGAGATGCCCCTCTTGCTTTCACAGCTGTGACCCCATACGCAGTGGATGTGACAAAATATGCTTATGATGCTGCAACCTGGAAATGGATTTCAGGCATCCACCGTCTCACAAATATCAGCATCTGTGTACAAACACAAAGCAGTGGTCACAGATCCTCTGATAATCGACCATCTGAGTAACCCTGCGGTTGTGCAGAATAGCTACGGGAAATGAGATGCTGGCCAGTGGTGCAAGTAGAAAAATTGTCTTATAGGTACTGTGTGCGTGCGCCGAAGGCCAATGAAAATGGGCGTATGATACACATATGGGGGGCCAGATACACATATGACCCCAATAGTGCCAGATACACGTTGCCCCACAGTGCCAGATATACATTGCCCCCACTGTCCCAGATACACAAATACCCCTACTGTGCCAGATACACAAATGCCCACACTGTGCCAGATACACAAATGCCCACACCGTGCCAGATACACAAATGCCCACACTGTGCCAGATTCACAAATGCCCACACTGTGCCAGATACACAAATGTCCCACTGTGCCAGATATACATTGCCCTCACAGTGCCAGATATACATTGCCGCCCTGTGCCAGATATACATTGCCCCCCTGTGCCAGATATACATTGCCCCCCTGTGCCAGATATACATTGCCCCCCTGTGCCAGATATACATTGCCCTCACAGTGCCAGATATACATTGCCGCCCTGTGCCAGATATACATTGCCCCCCTGTGCCAGATATACATTGCCCTCACAGTGCCAGATATACATTGCCGCCCTGTGCCAGATATACATTGCCCCCCTGTGCCAGATATACATTGCCCCCCTGTGCCAGATAAACATTGCCCCCACTGTGCCAGATATACAATGCCCCCACTGTGCCAGATATACAATGCCCCCACTGTGCCAGATATACATTGCCCCCACATTGCCAGATATACATTGCCCCCACATTGCCAGATATACATTGCCCCCACAGTGCCAGATATACATTGCCCCCACAGTGCCGCTGGCTCTGTTTCTTCTATGTGAGGGGAGGAAAGTTCGGCGCCTCTCCTGCCCCTCAATTTTCTTTGCTGCCAGGTCACACTCTCCAGCAGTGCCGAAGGACAATGAAAATGGGGGTATGTTACACATATGGGGGGCCAGATACACATATGACCCCAATAGTGTCAGATACACGTTGCCCCACAGTGCCAGACATACATTGCCCCCACTGTCCCAGATACACAAATACCCACACTGTGCCAGATACACAAATACCCACACTATGCCAGATACACAAATGCCCACACTGTGCCAGATACACAAATGCCCACACTATGCCAGATACACAAATGCCCACACTGTGCCAGATACACAAATGCCCACACTGTGCCAGATACACAAATGCCCACACTGTGCCAGATACACAAATGCCCACACTGTGCCAGATACACAAATGCCACACTGTTCCAGATACACAAATGCCCACACTGTGCCAGATACACAAATGCCACACTGTGCCAGATACACAAATGCCCACACTGTGTCAGATACACAAATGCCACACTGTGCCAGATATACAATGTCCCCCCTGTGCCAGATATACATTGCCCCCACAGTGCCAGATATAAATTGCCCCCACAGTGCCAGATATACATTGCCCCCACAGTGCCAGATATAAATTGCCCCCACTGTGCCAGATATACATTGCCCCCACAGTGCCAGATATACAATGCCCCCACAGTGCCAGATATACAATGCCCCCACAGTGCCAGATATACAATGCCCCCACAGTGCCAGATATACAATGCCCCCCCTGTGCCAGATATACAATGCCCCCCCTGTGCCAGATATACAATGCCCCCACTGTGCCAGATATACAATGCCCCCCTGTGCCAGATATACAATGCCCCCACAGTGCCAGATATACATTGCCTCCCTGTACCAGATATACAATCTCCCGACTGTGCCAGATATACAATCTCCCGACTGTGCCAGATATACAATGTCCCCCTGTGCCAGATATACATTGCCTCCACAGTGGCAGATATACAATGCCCCCCTGTGCCAGATATACAATGCCCCACAATGCCAGATATACATTGCCCCACTGTGCGCCTCCCCCCCCCACACACACACACACCCCCCCCTTACCGCTGGCTCTGTTTCTTCTATGTGAGGGGAGGAGAGCTCGGCGCCTCTCCTGCCCCTCAATTCTCTTTGCTGCCAGGTCTCACTCTCCAGCGGCGGCGGCAGCAGGCTCAATCTGAAATAAGGCGCTGGTTCATTAGCCAATCAGGAACCGCGGCTGCCGGTCTGCGAGCTCTGATTGTCTAGCAAACCGGTGCCTTATTCAGATTGACCCCGTTGCCACCGATGGAGAGTGAGACCGGGCATCAAAGAGAATTGAGAGGCAGGAGAGGCGCTGCGCTCTCCTCCCCTCACACAGAACGAAGCCAGCGGGATGCAGTATGGTGGACGGACCGGTGGTACGGTGTACCGGCTGGGAATTTCTTACTGGTACGCCATACCGCCATACTTGCAGCGCTGATACTGGCTCCATGTTTTCTACCTATGAGATCACGGATGTTGGGTGAAATATGACACGAAAATGGTCGCAACACAACTGCATGTTTGCTGAGTCTCAAAAATGGTCCCTGACTGTGGGAGCTCAGAGTAGAGGAGGAGGTCAATTGGCACAGCGTTGGGGGGGTAGGCTCAAGGGGGCACAGAGTAAGGGGGATGCTCAGGGGAGGACAGAATAATACCCCTTTCACTAAACAAAAATAACCCAGTATCGACCCAGCATATTGCCGGGTCGACACGGGTCAGTGTGCGGTGTGAATGGGCCATGGTCGAATTCCCGGGTCACGAGACCCGGTAATTCAACTCAAGTTATAAGAAGGGTTATTCCCAGGTTGAATACCGGATCAGTGGCAGTGTAAACGGGTTCCCAGGTCGATGCGACCCTGGGACCCGTTTACTACATAGGGAGAGGCGGAGATGAGCTCATCTCCAAGGACTGCCTTCACCTCCGCTGCTGGCTTCACCCCCTGCCGCTACGGCAACCAACCCGGCAAATTGCCAGGTCAGGAAGCCAGCGCTTAGGCTCCAATGCTGGATCCCACCCGGGAAGGACCCGTTTCCAATTCCCATGTGAGATCCGGCATTGGAGATGTGAAAGGGGCTCTAGGTGGATGCTCAAGGGCACAGGATGGAGGAGGGGAGCTCAGGGTGGGGGAGACAAAATCCCCCTAGTACCAGGAATACGGGGGCCTCCAGAGATCTCTGCCAGCACTCGCTCCCTTCTCCCCTGGGGTGTGAGCCTCCGTGTGTGTGTGTGTGGGAGGGAAATGGCAGTGACCAACACAGTTTCCCAGTAATGCACTTCTGTCCAGTGCCGTCACTAGACATTTTAGCGCTGTGTGCAAGAAACAGCATCTGCACGCCCCATATATATATATATATATATATATATATAAAACAGGGCCAGTGCGCTTCTACGGTGCACGCCAAAAATGTTCATGGGAAAGGAGCGTGGTCAAGAAAGTCAAGTGGGCAAGTCTAAAGCTGGGCACACACTTTACGGCCGATGCATATATTGCAAGCCAGTCGGCAGCTGTGTACCTCATATATGTCTGTGAACGATGTCGTTCACAGACATATCGCATCAGCCCTGCAGCATAGCCAATGCCCAATATATCCACAGATATATCGGCGTATCTGGTTGTGTGTACGGACTTGCTGCAGGGACCTCCGGTGACTGACATATCAATTGGGAGGGCACATTTAAATGCCCACCCAATTGTGACATCAGGCACAACACATCAGGCGGACGATTGGTAAGTGTGTATGCACTTACCAATCGTTAGATAGGTCCGCCAGGTGTGTACCCAGCTTGAGATACATGCTCTGAGCAGAGAGTGAGCCCCCCTGGAGGAGTGTTTGCTATGGAAGAGGGATGGGGGGGGGGGGGGTAGGGACAAAGTCAGAGAGACACTTGGAAGAGAGAGATGTGGATAAGACAGCGACATGGAGGTGAAAATGTGTAGGGGAGAAAGCGAGAGACGTGGGGGAGGGTGAGAGACGAGATGTGGAGGAAATGGAGAGATAAGATGTGGGGGAGAGCAAGATACATGTGAGGAGAGTGAGACATTGGGTAGAGTGAGACATGGAGGAGTGGGCGAGATGTTGAGGGGGAAGAGCGAGATGGGGAGAGAGACGGGTGGGGATCAGATGTGGGTTAGACAGAGACATGGAGGAGAAAGAGAGGAGTAGGGAAGACAGCGAGAGACGAGATGTGGAAGAGAGAGCAAGAGATGAGACATAGGGGAGAGTGAGAGAGACAAGACGTGGGGGAAAGTGAGAGAAACGAGACACGGGGTAGAGCGAGACAGATGAGACGCAGGGGAGATCGAGAGAGACAAGACGCGGGGGAGAGCGAGAGGGGCAAGATGCGGGGGAGAGTGAGAGAGGCGAGACGCGGCGAGAGAGACGAGACGCGGGGGAGAGCGAGAGAGACGAGACGCGGGGAGAGCGAGAGAGACGCGTGGGACAGCGAGAGATACGAGTCACGGGGAGAGTGAGAGAGACGAGATGCGGGGGGAGTGAGCGGCGAGATGACGGGCAGAGCAAGAATGAGACAAGGGGAGAGCAAGAGACGTGGGAAAGTGAGACATGGGAAGAGGGTGAGATGTTTGAGGAGAGAGATGGGGGTGGGGGATAGAAAGGGACTGAGAGGGGGAGCACAACAGAAAAAAACCCTGCAATCTAAAATAACCTCCATTTCAGTGTGTGACCGACCTGCAGCTTGGTGCTCTCACAGTCACAGCTTGCGTGGCCTGTATGGTGGAAGAGGAGCGGGTCCCGTAGCCGGTTTCTACAGCATTTGTGGTGCAAGGATAAGCCACCTGTGAAGAAAGTAACCTGCTGTGTGGCCACGGACCATACAGTGACAGCAGGGGCAGTGGAATCAAGGACTACGGGCCGGACAGTGGCGGCAGAGTGCGGGGTGTAGCTGGTAGGGAGCACAGGATGGCGTCGGCAGTGCACACTGTACCATTGGGTCCGGACTCCTGAGTTAGATGGATAGCACACACACGGGCTTCTAGCGCGCATGTCTCTGAAGCAGCAGGCTGGGAGCAGGAGCGGGCCCCCTTACCAGCGGGTGAGCAGCGCCGCAGCTCAGACAGAGGTCATGAAGCTGCTATTATACTGTAGTACAGTATAATAGGAGCTTCACTGTACAATACTTTGCAGCAGGAATTGCGGCCGGTTCCGCCCACCGGACGCCTGCGCTATGTGCGGTGCCCCCTCCGCATACACCTGGTTACGGCTCTGCTTCTGTCTGTCGGATCCAATCAGTGGCCATTACCATGGTAAGGGATTGCTGGTTGGCTGAGAGACAGCCATTACCATTGTAGCAACCACTGATTGGATCGGTGGTTCTCAAACTTCTTTAAATCACGGCACCCTAGAGTACCAGAATTTTTTTCATGGCACCCTTAGGCCAAAATTTCTTATTGAGATATTTAGAAAGAAACATTAAAATAAGTAAGTTGTGTTTATATATGTCATCCTTAGGTTCAATTGTGTGGTGAGGGACAAGATTTGCTTCTATTTGTCCACATATAGTATGTCATGATTGATTGACAGCCACCAGCACTGGTTATGCCTATTACATTGACCATAAATAATTTGCATTGGTGCTGGGCCACCAACCCGAGGCACCCCTGCAAGTGTTTTCCCGAGGCACCCCAGGGTGCCGTGGCATACAGTTTGAGAACCACTGGATTGGATCCAACAGGCACAGTGACTGTCAGTGAGACAATCCAAAACACAGAAGATCCGGCACTAGGAAGAGGAGGTCTTGCCTCATTTTTGTATCTGAGGCAGGTGGGAAGATCTGACGTGGGACTCGGATCCACTTGTAACTGATAACTTCGAATGGGTTAGGTTTCCATTAAACCAAAGCCGGTCATCTCTAATTATGACTTTATTTCTTGTTAAAAGTAGCTGATTTACAGGCTGATGCTGAGTTGTGAGTAGAGATGAGCGCCTGAAATTTTTCGGGTTTTGTGTTTTGGTTTTGGGTTCGGTTCCGCGGCCGTGTTTTGGGTTCGAACGCGTTTTGGCAAAACCTCACCGAATTTTTTTTGTCGGATTCGGGTGTGTTTTGGATTCGGGTGTTTTTTTCCAAAAACACTAAAAAACAGCTTAAATCATAGAATTTGGGGGTCATTTTGATCCCAAAGTATTATTAACCTCAAAAACCATAATTTACACTCATTTTCAGTCTATTCTGAATACCTCACACCTCACAATATTATTTTTAGTCCTAAAATTTGCACCGAGGTCGCTGTGTGAGTAAGATAAGCGACCCTAGTGGCCGACACAAACACCGGGCCCATCTAGGAGTGGCACTGCAGTGTCACGCAGGATGTCCCTTCCAAAAAACCCTCCCCAAACAGCACATGACGCAAAGAAAAAAAGAGGCGCAATGAGGTAGCTGACTGTGTGAGTAAGATTAGCGACCCTAGTGGCCGACACAAACACCGGGCCCATCTAGGAGTGGCACTGCAGTGTCACGCAGGATGTCCCTTCCAAAAAACCCTCCCCAATCAGCACATGATGCAAAGAAAAAGAAAAGAAAAAAGAGGTGCAAGATGGAATTGTCCTTGGGCCCTCCCACCCACCCTTATGTTGTATAAACAAAACAGGACATGCACACTTTAACCAACCCATCATTTCAGTGACAGGGTCTGCCACACGACTGTGACTGATATGACGGGTTGGTTTGGACCCCCCCCAAAAAAGAAGCAATTAATCTCTCCTTGCACAAACTGGCTCTACAGAGGCAAGATGTCCACCTCATCTTCACCCTCCGATATATCACCGTGTACATCCCCCTCCTCACAGATTATCAATTCGTCCCCACTGGAATCCACCATCTCAGCTCCCTGTGTACTTTGTGGAGGCAATTGCTGCTGGTCAATGTCTCCGCGGAGGAATTGATTATAATTCATTTTAATGAACATCATCTTCTCCACATTTTCTGGATGTAACCTCGTACGCCGATTGCTGACAAGGTGAGCGGCGGCACTAAACACTCTTTCGGAGTACACACTTGTGGGAGGGCAACTTAGGTAGAATAAAGCCAGTTTGTGCAAGGGCCTCCAAATTGCCTCTTTTTCCTGCCAGTATAAGTACGGACTGTGTGACGTGCCTACTTGGATGCGGTCACTCATATAATCCTCCACCATTCTATCAATGTTGAGAGAATCATATGCAGTGACAGTAGACGACATGTCCGTAATCGTTGTCAGGTCCTTCAGTCCGGACCAGATGTCAGCATCAGCAGTCGCTCCAGACTGCCCTGCATCACCGCCAGCGGGTGGGCTCGGAATTCTGAGCCTTTTCCTCGCACCCCCAGTTGCGGGAGAATGTGAAGGAGGAGATGTTGACAGGTCGCGTTCCGCTTGACTTGACAATTTTGTCACCAGCAGGTCTTTCAACCCCAGCAGACCTGTGTCTGCCGGAAAGAGAGATCCAAGGTAGGCTTTAAATCTAGGATCGAGCACGGTGGCCAAAATGTAGTGCTCTGATTTCAACAGATTGACCACCCGTGAATCCTTGTTAAGCGAATTAAGGGCTGCATCCACAAGTCCCACATGCCTAGCGGAATCGCTCCCTTTTAGCTCCTTCTTCAATGCCTCCAGCTTCTTCTGCAAAAGCCTGATGAGGGGAATGACCTGACTCAGGCTGGCAGTGTCTGAACTGACTTCACGTGTGGCAAGTTCAAAGGGCATCAGAACCTTGCACAACGTTGAAATCATTCTCCACTGCACTTGAGACAGGTGCATTCCACCTACTATATCGTGCTCAATTGTATAGGCTTGAATGGCCTTTTGCTGCTCCTCCAACCTCTGAAGCATATAGAGGGTTGAATTCCACCTCGTTACCACTTCTTGCTTCAGATGATGGCAGGGCAGGTTCAGTAGTTTTTGGTGGTGCTCCAGTCTTCTGTACGTGGTGCCTGTACGCCGAAAGTGTCCCGCAATTTTTCTGGCCACCGACAGCATCTCTTGCACGCCCCTGTCGTTTTTTAAAAAATTCTGCACCACCAAATTCAAGGTATGTGCAAAACATGGGACGTGCTGGAATTTGCCCATATTTAATGCACACACAATATTGCTGGCGTTGTCCGATGCCACAAATCCACAGGAGAGTCCAATTGGGGTAAGCCATTCCGCGATGATCTTCCTCAGTTGCCGTAAGAGGTTTTCAGCTGTGTGCGTATTCTGGAAAGCGGTGATACAAAGCGTAGCCTGCCTAGGAAAGAGTTGGCGTTTGCGAGATGCTGCTACTGGTGCCGCCGCTGCTGTTCTTGCGGCGGGAGTCCATACATCTACCCAGTGGGCTGTCACAGTCATATAGTCCTGACCCTGCCCTGCTCCACTTGTCCACATGTCCGTGGTTAAGTGGACATTGGGTACAACTGCATTTTTTAGGACACTGGTGAGTCTTTTTCTGACGTCCGTGTACATTCTCGGTATCGCCTGCCTAGAGAAGTGGAACCTAGATGGTATTTGGTAACGGGGGCACACTGCCTCAATAAATTGTCTAGTTCCCTGTGAACTAACGGCGGATACCGGACGCACGTCTAACACCAACATAGTTGTCAAGGACTCAGTTATCCGCTTTGCAGTAGGATGACTGCTGTGATATTTCATCTTCCTCGCAAAGGACTGTTGAACAGTCAATTGCTTACTGGAAGTAGTACAAGTGGGCTTACGACTTCCCCTCTGGGATGACCATCGACTCCCAGCGGCAACAACAGCAGCGCCAGCAGCAGTAGGCGTTACACGCAAGGATGCATCGGAGGAATCCCAGGCAGGAGAGGACTCGTCAGAATTGCCAGTGACATGGCCTGCAGGACTATTGGCATTCCTGGGGAAGGAGGAAATTGACACTGAGGGAGTTGGTGGGGTGGTTTGCGTGAGCTTGGTTACAAGAGGAAGGGATTTACTGGTCAGTGGACTGCTTCCGCTGTCACCCAAAGTTTTTGAACTTGTCACTGACTTATTATGAATGCGCTGCAGGTGACGTATAAGGGAGGATGTTCCGAGGTGGTTAACGTCCTTACCCCTACTTATTACAGCTTGACAAAGGGAACACACGGCTTGACACCTGTTGTCCGCATTTCTGGTGAAATACCTCCACACCGAAGAGCTGATTTTTTTGGTATTTTCACCTGGCATGTCAACGGCCATATTCCTCCCACGGACAACAGGTGTCTCCCCGGGTGCCTGACTTAAACAAACCACCTCACCATCAGAATCCTCCTGGTCAATTTCCTCCCCAGCGCCAGCAACACCCATATCCTCCTCATCCTGGTGTACTTCAACACTGACATCTTCAATCTGACTATCAGGAACTGGACTGCGGGTGCTCCTTCCAGCACTTGCAGGGGGCGTGCAAATGGTGGAAGGCGCATGCTCTTCACGTCCAGTGTTGGGAAGGTCAGGCATCGCAACCGACACAATTGGACTCTCCTTGTGGATTTGGGATTTCAAAGAACGCACAGTTCTTTGCGGTGCTTTTGCCAGCTTGAGTCTTTTCAGTTTTCTAGCGAGAGGCTGAGTGCTTCCATCCTCATGTGAAGCTGAACCACTAGCCATGAACATAGGCCAGGGCCTCAGCCGTTCCTTGCCACTCCGTGTGGTAAATGGCATATTGGCAAGTTTACGCTTCTCCTCCGACAATTTTATTTTAGGTTTTGGAGTCCTTTTTTTACTGATATTTGGTGTTTTGGTTTTGACATGCTCTGTACTATGCCATTGGGCATCGGCCTTGGCAGACGACGTTGCTGGCATTTCATCGTCTCGGCCATGACTAGTGGCAGCAGCTTCAGCACGAGGTGGAAGTGGATCTTGATCTTTCCCTAATTTTGGAACCTCAACATTTTTGTTCTCCATATTTTAATAGGCACAACTAAAAGGCACCTCAGGTAAACAATGGAGATGGATGGATTGGATACTAGTATACAATTATGGACGGGCTGCCGAGTGCCGACACAGAGGTAGCCACAGCCGTGAACTACCGCACTGTACTGTGTCTGCTGCTAATATATAGACTGGTTGATAAAGAGATAGTATACTCGTAACTAGTATGTATGTATAAAGAAAGAAAAAAAAACCACGGTTAGGTGGTATATACAATTATGGACGGGCTGCCGAGTGCCGACACAGAGGTAGCCACAGCCGTGAACTACCGCACTGTACTGTGTCTGCTGCTAATATATAGACTGGTTGATAAAGAGATAGTATACTCGTAACTAGTATGTATGTATAAAGAAAGAAAAAAAAACCACGGTTAGGTGGTATATACAATTATGGACGGGCTGCCGAGTGCCGACACAGAGGTAGCCACAGCCGTGAACTACCGCACTGTACTGTGTCTGCTGCTAATATATAGACTGGTTGATAAAGAGATAGTATACTCGTAACTAGTATGTATGTATAAAGAAAGAAAAAAAAACCACGGTTAGGTGGTATATACAATTATGGACGGGCTGCCGAGTGCCGACACAGAGGTAGCCACAGCCGTGAACTACCGCACTGTACTGTGTCTGCTGCTAATATAGACTGGTTGATAAAGAGATAGTATACTACTAATATTATATACTGGTGGTCAGGTCACTGGTCACTAGTCACACTGGCAGTGGCACTCCTGCAGCAAAAGTGTGCACTGTTTAATTTTAATATAATATTATGTACTCCTGGCTCCTGCTATAACCTATAACTGGCACTGCAGTAGTGCTCCCCAGTCTCCCCCACAATTATAAGCTGTGTGAGCTGAGCAGTCAGACAGATATATAATATATATAGATGATGCAGCACACTGGCCTGAGCCTGAGCAGTGCACACAGATATGGTATGTGACTGACTGAGTCACTGTGTGTATCGCTTTTTTCAGGCAGAGAACGGATATATTAAATAAACTGCACTGTGTGTCTGGTGGTCACTCACTATATAATATATTATGTACTCCTGGCTCCTGCTATAACCTATAACTGGCACTGCAGTAGTGCTCCCCAGTCTCCCCCACAATTATAAGCTGTGTGAGCTGAGCAGTCAGACAGATATATATAATATTATATATAGATAATAGATGATGCAGCACACTGGCCTGAGCCTGAGCAGTGCACACAGATATGGTATGTGACTGAGTCACTGTGTGCTGTGTATCGCTTTTTTCAGGCAGAGAACGGATTATATTATGTACTCCTGGCTCCTGCTATAACCTATAACTGGCACTGCAGTAGTGCTCCCCAGTCTCCCCCACAATTATAAGCTGTGTGAGCTGAGCAGTCAGACAGATATATATAATATTATATATAGATAATAGATGATGCAGCACACTGGCCTGAGCCTGAGCAGTGCACACAGATATGGTATGTGACTGAGTCACTGTGTGCTGTGTATCGCTTTTTTCAGGCAGAGAACGGATTATAAATAAAAGTGGTGGTCACTGGTCACTATCAGCAAAACTCTGCACTGTACACTACTGAGTACTCCTAATGCTCCCCAAAATTAGTAAATCAAGTGTCTCTCTAATCTATTCTAATTCTAAACGGAGAGGACGCCAGCCACGTCCTCTCCCTATCAATCTCAATGCACGTGTGAAAATGGCGGCGACGCGCGGCTCCTTATATAGAATCCGAGTCTCGCGATAGAATCCGAGCCTCGCGAGAATCCGACAGCGTCATGATGACGTTCGGTGCGCGCTCGGGTTAACCGAGCAAGGCGGGAAGATCCGAGTCGCTCGGACCCGTGAAAAAAAACATGAAGTTCTGGCGGGTTCGGATTCAGAGAAACCGAACCCGCTCATCTCTAGTTGTGAGCAGAAGAAAAATAAAGTGCAATTTTCCAAAAGGACAAACCATGATGCAATGCAAAGCTGCAAATACATTATATTATTTTGTATTTTAATTTTTGCATGCAGGAAAAATACTGGCTGCTTTTGCATGTAACCCACACATACTGGACAGCTTTATTTTTACACTGCAAGTTACATCTGAGTTTGCTTTATTTGCTTTCTCCCAACTCTGAATCAGCTCCTTAGACTTTTGCAAAAAAAAAAAACAATTTCCTAATAAAATTCCTATTATTGTGACCCTAAAACTAGCTGACTATTTTATCCTTTCTATCTCTCTCTTTATACATAACTTAAAATAATTTTAGTAAAGCACCATCAACAACGTGAGCCATGAGGAAGTAGAATATGCTAATAACCAGCAGTGGCAATGTGTGCTATTATTATGTGTAATGACTGATTACTTCCTATACACAGGAAGCACAGACTGCACGCTGCAATGTGCTCATTATATGCATGCGACAAGATACCACTTGCAATACACAAACCTTTGCAGCCATGTTTTCTTCATTGTGAGAGTGTATAAAATACACATGTGACTTGACTACTTGCTTACCATCGGCTGTGAGCCATTATAACTCCACTTCTTTAGCTGCACTCCACTCACTCAATATATTTATTTTTATACTAGATGATGTCGGACGGAGCAATTCAATTGTTGATCCATTCGGACGCACAGCTTCCGGCATTGACATTACTGTTATGTTGTTCCGTAATTTTGATGGGCTGGTAGTGGTAACCAGGGCCGGCTCTTCCACTAGACGGTTTTAGGCAGTTGCCTAGGGGCGACAGGTCCTGAGGGGGCGGCCTGCTAAGGCTGCCTGGAAAAGGTGGCAGACACCTTGTTGTCACGCAGGTAACAGCCGCTGCAACCCTGCCAGGACCCTATCTTACAATACCCATGGCCGCCAAGTGATCCCATATTGCAGTCACCAGCAACGGCTCCACCTGGCACAGGCCGTAACTTTGACAATTGCTGCACACAGACAGCGGGGGGATGGAATAGTACCACAGCCATTTAACAGAGTGTGTGTGTGTGTGTGTGTGTGTGTGTGTGTGTGTGTGTGTGTGTGTGTGTGTGTGTGTGTGTGTGTGTGTGGAGGGGGGGGGGGGCACCAGGCACCCACACAGACATGGGAGGTGGGGTGAAGAGGGCAGCCATGCAACAGATTGGGGGTGGGGAACAGCAGCAGCATGCACATTGGATTGGGGGGGGTGATTAGAGCAGCTGCCATGCAACAGACTTGTGGGGTGGGTAGGGGGAAGGGGCAGTAGAAATAAGTTTTGCCTAGGGTCCCGAGCAACCTTGCACCGGCCCTGCTGGTAAGTGGTAACTAGCTTGGTAATAGGATGCAGGACACAAAACTGTCCGGATAAAAGAGAACCACATGTGAATTATTCAAAACAAGCCTGCTAATGTTTACTGAGTAGGTCACTATGGTATACTATCCATCTACAGCCCGGGTATACAGTGATGAGAACCTGTGTACATACAAACTGCTGAGACAGGCAAAGGGGTTAGAATGTCTGTTTCTTCAATGGGAATTTCCTTGGAATGTCTACCAGATTTAACTGGTTTGTGCACAGCTGTCTTTTAGGAAAAATATTCTGTTTATTTGTTAGAGTGTATATACCCCATAAATCTGCATGTATTTAGAAATGTCTTACTATTGTCTCTCTCTATCTATCTATCTATCTATCTATCTATCTATCTATCTATCTATCTATCTATCTATCTATTTATCTCTAACTACCAAATAGATATTTATCTCACACCTATCTCCTATGCTATGTATGCATCTATCTATTGATGTACCTTAAGCCAGGTACACACTAGAACGACGGTCAATCGTCCTGATGGTCGGACCAAATTCCCTTCGGCTTGGATGAGCAGAGCTTGGCTGTACACATATAAGGGAACTGCACTGGGTTGCTACCGATATCTTATGTCAGCCGACCAAAAGATGTCGCCAATAACCCATGGAGCGCACAATCATATGTACACACTACACGATTTAGACAATTTGCCGTTACGAAGCAGCAAATTGGATGGTACGGATGGTGTAATGGTTAGCATTACTGCCTCACAACACTGAGGTCACCGGTTCAATTCCCACCATGGCACTAACTGTGTGGAGTTTGTATATTCTCCCCATGCTTGTGTGGGTTTCCTCCCGTGATCCAAAAATATATTGGTAGGTTAATTGGCTGCCAACAAAGTTAACCCTACAGTGTTAGTGTGTTCATGTGGTAGGTAATACAGGGGGTAAGTCAGACCTGATCGCTAGGCTGCATTTTCTCTAGTGATGAGCGGGTTCGGTTCATCGGAATCCGAACCACCCCGAACTTCACCCTTTTTACACGGATCCGAGGCAGACTCGGATCCTCCCGCCTTGCTCGGTTAACCCGAGCACGCCTGAACGTCATCATCCCGCGGTCGGATTCTTGCGAGATTCGTATTCTATATAAGGAGCCACGCGTCGCCGCCATTTTTCACTCGTGCATTGGAAATGATAGTGAGAGGACGTGGCTGGCATCCTCTCAGTTTTATTCAGGTGGCTGCAAATATCTGCGCTCACTGCTTTATTGTGGGGACTGGGGACCAGCAGTATTATATAGGAGGAGTACAGTGCAGAGTTTTGCTGACCAGTGACCACCAGTATTAAACGTTCTCTGCCTGAAAAACGCTCCATATCTGTGCTCAGTGTGCTGCATATATCTGTGCTCACACTGCTTTATTGTGGGGACTGGGGACCACCCGTATTATATAGGAGGAGTACAGTGCAGAGTTTTGCTGACCAGTGACCACCAGTATTATAAGTTCTCTGCCTGAAAAACGCTCCATATCTGTGCTCAGTGTGCTGCATATATCTGTGCTCACACTGCTTTATTGTGGGGACTGGGGACCACCAGTATTATATAGGAGGAGTACAGTGCAGAGTTTTGCTGACCAGTGACCACCAGTATTATACGTTCTCTGCCTGAAAAACGCTCCATATCTGTGCTCAGTGTACTGCATATATCTGTGCTCACACTGCTTTATTGTGGGGACTGGGGACCACCCATATTATATAGGAGTACAGTGCAGAGTTTTGCTGACCAGTGACCACCAGTATTATAAGTTCTCTGCCTGAAAAACGCTCCATATCTGTGCTCAGTGTGCTGCATATATCTGTGCTCACACTGCTTTATTGTGGGGACTGGGGACCACCAGTATTATATAGGAGGAGTACAGTGCAGAGTTTTGCTGACCAGTGACCACCAGTATTATAAGTTCTCTGCCTGAAAAATGCTCCATATCTGTGCTCAGTTTGCTGCATATATCTGTGCTCACACTGCTTTATTGTGGGGACTGGGGACCACCAGTATTATATAGGAGGAGTACAGTGCAGAGTTTTGCTGACCAGTGACCACCAGTATTATACGTTCTCTGCCTGAAAAACGCTCCATATCTGTGCTGCATTGTAGTATATAGTAGGAGTATAGTGAATAATTTTGCTGACCACCAGTATATAATATATAGCAGTACGGTACAGAAGGCCACTGCTCTACCTACCTGTGTCGTCAATTATACTATCCATCCATACCTGTGGTGCATTTCAGTTTTGCACAGTTTGCTGACCACCAGTATATAATATATAGCAATACGGTACAGTAGGCCACTGCTCTACCTACCCCTGTGTCGTCAAGTATACTATCCATCCATACCTGTGGTGCATTTCAGTTTTGCACAGTTTGCTGACCACCAGTATATAATTGTTAGGGTCTCCTGCCCTGTGCTGCCACGTCGTCATGGCAACCGGGAGACAAGTGCTAGCGGAGTGACCTGAGCGCAGCTGATACTCCGGTTCGGGTCTTTTGCTGTGCAGTGGTTATAGGCTCTGTGCATGGCAGGGGATCCGGTGCTGGTTTTTGTGCTCACAGTCTGTGAGGTCTGAGTAGGGCGTGGACAGCACCTGCTTTATAAGGCCTCTTCTCAGGGTAAGCAGATGCTGCTGAATCTTTGTTGGTTAGTCAGTTTCTGAAAGTTAGCCAGTACTGTGTAGCTTTGTATTTGTTTGTTGCTTACTGCAAATAGGCCTGGGGATTTGGTATTACACTCTGCCAATCCAGACCTAGCAGTAAGACTGGAGTCAGTCGTTTAGCTTGCTGGGGTTCTGTTACTACTCTGTGAACTTAGCAAGTTTGCGGCTGTATTCTAAGACTTGCCTGTCTAATCCTGTCTCACTGTGCTAGGTGTCAGGGGTCAGTTTAGTGGCAGTAAGCTGAACCTGTGCACTGCAAGTGAGAATTAGGATTGTGGAGACTCTCCTTGTGTCTATCATTCCATCTCTGACCAAGGAGTTTACCGCCACACCCGTTGGTAACCCTTTAGGGTTTTGCTGTTGCCCTTAGCAACAGCATTTCGTGTTCTCTACGTATTAAAACACAACATCTTGCTTTTCCCATCTGAGCAGTTCTAATACAAGGGAGATACCCAGTTCCTTAGCCTCTGGGCTTCTCTGTTCACTTTGTGTGTATTTTGTTACCCTATCACCTTCTGTGTACGTTATGTCATATTCCCCAGTCTGTCTGTAAGTCCATTTGTTTTGCATAACAGTTCAAACACCAGTACATTCCTGCAGGCACTGGAGTGCATAACAGTCCTGACACCAGTACTTTCCTGCAGGCACTGGTGTGCATAACATATTCAGCAGCCTAATACTCCTGTTGAAATTTTGTGGGAATATGGAGCATACCCCTCAAAATACGTTGCAACAGGTGGTCGATCAGGTGCAGGTCCTGACTCGACAATTTAATGATTTGTCCATTAAAATGCACACCTCCCAGGCTGCTGGCGGAGCTCCAGCAGCAGCAGCACCTGCAGGGGTTAAGGAGCCGAAAGTAAATCTCCCGGATCGTTTTTCTGGAGATCGCTCGCAGTTCTTTTGTTTCAAGGAGAGCTGCAAGCTATACTTCCGGCTTAGGCCTCAGTCTTCTGGGTCGGAGATTCAGCGGGTGGGCATAGTGATTTCCTTGCTACAAGGAGACCCACAGGTCTGGGCATATGGGTTGCAGCCTGACTGTCCGTCGCTTAAAAGTGTTGATGCTTTTTTTACGGCACTGGGCATGTTGTATGATGACCCTGACAAGACGGCCTCAGCCGAGGCTCAGATTTCGATCCTTAAGCAAGGGCGAAGGCCAGTTGAGGTTTACTGTACGGAGTTTCGGAGGTTGGCCCATGATACCCAGTGGAATGACCCAGCCCTGAGACACCAGTACCGAAGAGGTCTTTCTAACCAGATAAAGGACCAACTGGTACAATATCCCTTGCCTGATAGCTTGGATCAGCTCATGCAGTTATCCATCCGGGTGGATAGACGGCTGAGAGAGCGTAGGCTTGAAAGGGAGACTGAGATTTCCTTCCTTCCCAAGGGAACCTCAGACTCTGAGGAATTTTCCGAGGAGCCTATGCAGATTGGGGCTACCCGCCTCTCCTCGCGTGAGAAGACGCGGAGGAGACAGCAGGGGTTGTGTTTGTACTGTGGGAATAAAGGTCATGTGGTAGTATCATGCCCAGAAAAGCCGGAAAACTTCAGGGCCTGAGGGTGATGGGAAATATCCTGTCAGGCCAGAAGTCAGAATTTCCCAAGAAGACTTTTATCATTCCGGTGACCTTGAAGATCCTCGGTCAAACTGTCAAGACTGAGGCCTTTGTGGACAGTGGGGCCGACGGGGTTTTTATGGACCGCCAATTCGCCCTGAAACACTCTGTTCCCTTAGTACCCTTGGCATCGGAAATTGAGATTTGTGGGTTAAACGGGGAACCATTATCCCAAGGTAAAATTACCTCTTGCACTAGCCAGATTTCTTTGTTTATTGGAGCCACACACTCTGAAAAATTGTCCTTTTATGTGACTGTCTGTACTTTTGCCCCATTGGTGTTGGGGTTACCCTGGTTAAGGGCCCACAATCCTCAGTTTGACTGGGTCTCTGGGGAGATTCTTAGTCGGGGTACTGATTGTTTCAGGAGTTGCTTGAGCCTTCCAGTCAGGCTCTCACAGCTAAGTTTGCCAGGATTGCCAGGGTGTTATGCAGATTTTGCGGACGTGTTCTCCAAAAAAGTTGCAGAGGTACTACCTCCCCATCGCCCCTATGACTGTGCCATTGATTTGTTGCCAAATGCTAAGCTTCCCAAGAGCAGGTTGTACTCCCTGTCACGTCCTGAGACTCAGGCTATGGCAGAGTACATTCAGGAGAACTTGGCTAAGGGATTTATCAGACCTTCACAGTCTCCAGTTGGGTCGGGGTTCTTCTTCGTGGGTAAAAAGGACGGTTCGTTGCGACCCTGCATCGACTTCAGGGAATTGAACCGTATCACGATTAAAAACTCATACCCACTGCCTCTCATTTCGGTCTTGTTTGACCAGCTTCGTACTGCCACCATTTTTTCTAAGATTGACCTACGCGGTGCGTACAATCTAATCCGAATAAGAGAGGGGGATGAATGGAAGACTGCCTTTAATACCCACTCAGGGCATTATGAATATTTGGTGATGCCTTTTGGGCTCTGTAATGCCCCGGCAGTCTTCAAGGATTTCATGAATGATGTGCTCAGGGAATATTTGGATAGATTCTTAGTTGTATACTTAGATGACATCCTAATCTTCTCCCATTCCCTGGAGGAACATCGGAAGCATGTACGCTTAGTCCTCCAGAAACTCAGAGACCACCGGCTTGGGGCGAAGCTGGAGAAGTGCGAATTTGAAGTTCAGCAAATCGCATTTCTAGGATATATTATCTCCCCAGAAGGTTTCCAAATGGAGGGTTCCAAGGTACAGGCAGTCCTGGATTGGGTGCAGCCCACTAGTTTGAAGGCGCTTCAGCATTTCCTGGGCTTTGCAAATTTTTATAGACGATTTATCGCTGGATTTTCGTCTATAGTGGCGCCCTTGGTGGCACTCACTAAGAAAGGGGCGGATGTTGCTCACTGGTCTTGTGAGGCTAAAGCGGCTTTTGCCCGTCTCAAAAGGGCATTTGTTTCGGCCAAGGTGCTGCGACACCCAGATCCAGAGCGTCCTTTTGTGGTGGAGGTGGATGCCTCTGAGATAGGTATTGGGGCAGTGCTTTCTCAGATGGGAGTGTCTGATAATCGCCTTCATCCCTGTGCTTACTTTTCCCGTAAATTTTCGCCTGCCGAGATGAATTATGACGTGGGTAACCGGGAATTGTTGGCTATTAAGGATGCACTCGAGGAGTGGAGACACTGGCTTGAGGGGGCTAAGTTTGTGGTCTCAATTCTCACTGACCATAAGAATCTGGCATATTTAGAGTCAGCGAAGCGTCTCAATGCCAGGCAGGCACGATGGGCTTTGTTTTTTGCTCGCTTTAATTTTTTGATAACATATCGCCCTGGGTCAAAAAACATCAAGGCTGATGCGCTCTCGCGGAGTTTTGCTCCAATCCAGGAGACCACCGAGGAGCCGTTGCCCATTGTTTCCCCATCATGTATTAAAGTGGGCATTACCCAGGACCTCTTATCATTAGTCCTTAGAGCACAGGAGCAGGCTCCTCCAGACCTTCCGGTAGGTCTTTTGTTTGTGCCTCCTAGGTTAAGACAGCGAGTGTTTATAACAATTTATTAAAAAAACACTAACTCATTAAAAGACAGTGATATTCTGTACAATTATATTGTGCCATGTGCATGCATAGAAAGAATTAATTTTTACCCAAGATGTTGTTGCAGTAGCCTCTGAGATCATCTCCAAAGAAGAGTTCAGGTTTCTCTATTTAGAACATCCAGTCACCCCCATTTACTATCACCTTCCCAAAATACATAAATCCCTCACTTCACCCCCAGGGCGCCCTATAATTTCGGGTATTCACTCCCTCACTTCCAATCTTTCTTTCTACGTTGATTCACATTTACAGCCACGGGTTTCCTTCCTTAGATCTCATGTCAAAGACACTACTCACTTTATGTCACTAATTTCAGATATAGAATGGAAAGACACATATGCGTTTCTTACTATGGATGTACAGAGTCTTTATTCAAATATACCCCATCAGAAAGGGTTATCAGCTATATCAAACCGTCTGAACCAAGATGGGGATCTCGAGGTCAGCCATCAAAAATTTATCATAGACTCCATTTCATTCATATTACGTCACAATTATTTTTTGTTTCTGGATTCACATTATTTACAAATACTAGGTACCGCCATGGGGACCAGGTTCGCGCCTAGCTACGCCAACCTATACATGGGTCAATTTGAGGACCAACATGTGTGGGGAGGCGGGCATGGCGCGTCCCTGGTCCTCTATGGCAGGTACATTGATGATTTATTTATTATTTGGGATGGGGATGCACTCTCAGCACAGTCATTTGTTAACTCTCTCAATCACAACACGTATAATTTACAATTCACTCACCAGTATCACTCTCACCATATCAACTTTTTGGATCTGAACTTAGAGGCACGCAATGGACGAATACATACCACTAACCATATTAAGGAGGTAGGATCAAATGCCTACCTCCATTATTCCAGTGCACACTACCCACCATGGAAAAAAAGTATACCCCGGAGTCAACTTATACGTCTTAGACGGAATTGTTCTGATTTGCAGTCTTTTGAATTACAAGCAAAAAACATGATAGACTCATTAGAACAACGAGGATATCCCACACCTTTACTAGATAAAACATTAAAAGAAGTAAGAGGGATGAGCAGAGAGATTTTACTGTCCAAAAGGAAAGGATTAACTAACAACTCTGAAACAGATAAAGAATATCAAATAGCCTTCATTACTACCTATAATGATTATTGTCCCAAAATAAAATCAATCATAAAGAAAAATTACAACATATTAAAACAAGATAACCTATTAAGGGATGCTCTTCCAACTAAACCAGTTTTTGTCTTTCGTAAGGGGAGATCTTTAAAGAATACCCTGGCACCCAGTTATTTAAGATCTGAGAAGAAAGTCAACACTGCCACAGAATCCTGGCTCCCGCCGATAAAGGGATTTTATAAATGTGGAAATACTAGGTGCACCACGTGCAAATATATAGAAAAAACGCAATATGTAAATACTGATAAGGGGGAAAAACAATATAGAATTAGAAGTCATATTAATTGTAATTCCACATACGTTATATATATACTTCAGTGTGGGTGTGGTCTATATTATGTGGGCCGCACCACCAGAAAACTTCGGATTAGATTTCTTGAGCACCGCAGAAACATCCTCAATAGGGTTTCCACACACAGTGTTTCTCAACATTTTAATGACCATCATAATGGGGACCCAAAAAGCCTTAAAATAATAGGGGTTGAACATATCCCCATGACTAACAGGGGAGGAGATCGCTTCAAGAAATTATGCCAACAAGAGGTCTACTGGATGTTTAGGATGGGGTCTATTCATCCAGATGGCCTCAATGAAGCAGTAGAATTAAATATGATTATTTAATATATTTACTTACTGGATTACAGATCTGGTATTTTTCAATAACTTATTAACTAACGTTTATAATAATAATAATTTTCGGGTCATCTCTCTTAATCCCTAAATGATTGTTATCAAAGTTTAATTATCTGCCTCTATATATTCATCAATCCGTCCTACTCCCCCTTTTTTCTCCTCTTATTCATAACTTCCTAGCTCCTATCCGTTTGCTTCCATTACATTAACATAAGAGAGAGAACCCATAGGGATTGGGCTCTCAGACCTCTTTAACCAACTTAACAAGACTAAGTAATTTCTCTTATATAATATACCACAAATACCTGTTGGTTGCTTAGAGTTTAAGTTTATAAAAAAATATGACGAGACCATACCCGTAGAAACGGGGTTATTATGTTGTATGATCTATCTCTAATATGAATCCTTATGTGGTTGCTATGGTAACCGGCTGAGAGCATCGCGCACACTTCCGCATACGCAATCACGCTCCCAGCCGGAGATGCACTGTCACCATGACGACGGAGGCGCCGATGGACACGCCCCTTCCGTCTGATACACCCGGGGGAGGCGTCATAGAAGGAATACCTCAACCCGAGCCTCGTCATTACGGCGCTGGCCGGGAAAACACGCCTCCCCCTTTTTGATACACATAGGAAACCCGTCAACAGAGGGATGTTCTTCCCGAGCCCCGTCTCTATGGCGACGGCCGGGGAATCAATACAGGTGACCCAGCAATAACACGTCACTTCCGGTTTCCGTTACCAAGGTAACGGTCCGGGAGTAAACGTGGGGCCTCCGCAGATAAATAAATATATATATAGCGGTTTACAAGAATGAGGAGGTCTCTAAAAAGACACCAGCAATTGTGACTCTCAGACATTAGATTAACATAGGTCTGATTGTAATCATACAGCACAGTAACATAATAATAGGTTGCTCCTATTTTGATCATGTGATATTGAGCACATGACTAATATCAATCACATGATCTCCAAATTCAACCTATGAAATCTTCCTGTTGACAGTTTCCATGACTACATAGCAGTAAACAAAAGTACTGATTGGACACAACATATATCTCTAAGTATGAGTTAGAAAAATAAACATCTATTAGGACTTGAAATAAAAGTATGATATCACTAGAAGCTTCTATCCACAAGTAGGTCTGTCTCCTTTGCCTATTTTAGTAGTTTTTATCATTGTAGAGAGATTTGTATGTGACTAACAGGAAATGTGCATCCAGGTGCCAATTAAGCCACCATTTTGTCTAGGGTATATAAAGCCCAAACCCAGACATCGCTGTATACCTTTGAAAAAGCTGCAAGGCATATGCAGCGAAACGCGTCAGGCTTCTTCACCTTTGGAGCAGGACTCTCTTCAAGTGGATCCGAACCAGCCCATACCAACTTCCAGTTACCCAGAAGAGTCCCAGAGAGGCACCATCCAATTACCGCATTGCATGAGGTACCCACTGCTTATGGGACATTTATTCTATCCAAAAATCCTCTAGCGGCTTATGGAATTTATAAAGTACTCTCTTTATATCATCTAAACGGGACTTACATAGTGGAAAAATACTGGATATACACCATCTGAGGGCAATATTTGGAACGGATCCTTTTAGAGTTCACATGATACATGCCCTGAAACAACATCTTGGGTAAAAATTAATTCTTTCTATGCATGCACATGGCACAATATAATTGTACAGAATATCACTGTCTTTTAATGAGTTAGTGTTTTTTTTAATAAATTGTTATAAATTTTATACATTTAGTGGATATTGTTCATTTCCTCTTGAAGCGCAGCCTCCTCTTTTTTCTGTTGTAACTGTCAGATTGTGTTTGGGCTGTGTCCCCGGAGGGGGCGCTAGTGGGTCAGTGGAGGTAGATGGGAGAAAACGAGGAGGCTGGATAACGTTCCTGCGCATGAGCGCAATAGTATTTTATTTGGCAGATGATATAACACAGAATGGTAGCAGAAACAATAATAACAGATGAATAAAGTCAATCACTCAGTATGATAACTGAAAGTCTATGGCAATGGATGACAGATGACTTGAGAAAATAATATCCGGTAATATATAAACAGAAGAACAAGTGCTTGTGAAATGGTTCTGGTTTGGAAACCAGTGCAGGTTTTAAAACAGGAAACTTAGGCAGCAAGGTGTAGAATGGCAAACCTGAGCAGAGGCAGGAGTCTGACTTCACAGTGCAGGTGATGAGGCACTGGCAGCAGCAAGCTGTATCACAGGTGGAGGAATGAAACACACCTGGAGTCAGTCTTCAACTGCAGGCTGAAGCACACAAGGTGGTGATGAGTGTGAAGGCTTATTTGCAGGTTGCAGGTATTGCTGGGCCTTGAAGTTCCACGGAGCTGTGCAGAGTAACCAGGAGTACAAGTTCTTAAGCAGAGAACCAGGAACACAGGAGGAACAGGAACAGATCCTTTCACATGGGTCGCTGGAGAGACACAAAGTCCAGGATGCCTGCAGACTGATCCTGCAGTCTCTTATGTACCCCATGGTGCACAGGGATTGGATGAGTGAAGGAAAGTGGGTGCGGCCAAGCACCGGATTGGCCGCAGTATACTGGCTGTTTACAGACTGTCATGGCGGCGCCCACGCTGCGGCCTAGCAGGGACGCGGCGCGCTACATGCCCGCTGTCTCAGGAGTGTTCCCAGGCCCTTGACGATGTCCCATGGCAGGGGCATAGGTGACAGGTGACCACAGGGAGCCAGGACGGAGTCCGCAGCGGCGGACGGATGTCAGCCTGGTAAGTCGATTCCTGACAGTACCCCCTCCTTTAGGGGTGGACACCGAACACCCACGTGGCTTGGAGGGATGAGTGCTGTGGAAGACACGGACCAACCTAGGAGCATGGACATCGGACGAATTCACCCAACTTCTCTCCTCTGGGCCATAACCGGACCAATCGACCAGGTACTGGAGACGTCCATACCGACAACGGGAGTCCAGAATTTTGTTGATCTCGAATTCCACGCCCTGCTGAGTTCGAACCTTGGGACCTACTGGAAGAGTATTCTGAAAGCGGTTTAGGACTAGAGGTCTGAGGAGAGAAATATGAAAAGCGTTAGGTATACGAAGGGAAGATGGTAACTTTAATTTATAGGCCACTGGGTTGATGACTCTTTCGACAGGGTAAGGACCAATGAAGCGTGGTGCAAACTTCATGGATGGGACCCTGAGACGGAGGTTACGGGTTGATAGCCAAACCTTGTCCCCAGGTTTCAAATGGGGAACCGCACGTCTCTTGCGGTCGGCAAAGACCTTGTACCGACTGGAGGCCTTTTTGAGGGAAACGTGAATTTTTCTCCAAATAGATGAAAACTGAGTCAGAGCAGTAGTGGCAGCAGGAACATCCATATGAGGGAGCTCTTGGAAATCAGGTACACGGGGATGTTGCCCATATACTGCAAAGAATGGTGTCGTTTCAGTGGCAGTATGGTATCGAAAGTTGTGGGCAAACTCGGCCCATGGGAGCAGATCGAACCAGTCATCCTGGGAAGATGAAACATATAATCTTAAAAAAGTCTCAAGTTCTTGATTGACCCTCTCTGTCTGCCCATTCGTCTGAGGATGGTATGAAGATGAAAACTTCAGTTTGACCTGCATGGCAGAACAGAGGGCCCTCCAAAACCTCGCTACAAACTGTACCCCCCGGTCAGATATTATTTCAGAGGGTAAACCATGTAAGCGGAAAATCTCCCGTAGGAAGATTTGGGCAAGTTTTGGGGCAGAAGGGAGACCCTGGAGAGGAACAAAATGAGCCATCTTGGTGAATCTGTCCACTACAACCCAAATGGTATTATGTCCTTGAGAAGGAGGAAGGTCGGTGATAAAATCCATGGACAGGTGTGACCAGGGACGACTAGGGATAGACAGTGGTTGTAACTGACCTGCTGGAGACTGACGAGGAGTCTTGTGCTGCACACATTTAGGACAGGATGCCACGAAATCCTGGATGTCCATTTTCATCTTTGGCCACCAATATGTAGCAGAAAGGAACTTGAAGGTCTTCAGGACCCCAGGATGACCAGTGAACTTGGATTGATGGGCCCAAGATAGCAACTTGGGACGGAGATCTGGGGAAACAAAAGTCTTACCAGGAGGAGGAGCTGGGGAGACTTGAGATGCAGCGAAAACCACGGGACTCAGGATGGAATGTGGCACTGAGTCAGATGTTCCTTCTTCAGATTCCATGGATCGGGATAACGCGTCAGCTTTCACATTCTGCGAACCTGGGCGGAAATGAAGCTTGAAATTAAAACGTGAGAAAAACATAGCCCACCTGGACTGGCGAGGGTTAAGGCACTGAGCTGCCTTTAAATATAGCAGGTTTTTATGATCCGTGTAGATATTAAACGGATGTTTGGCCCCTTCTAGGAGATATCTCCATTCCTCGAGAGCCAGCTTGATCGCCAGTAGTTCTTGATCTCCCACGGAGTAGTTAGCTTCTGCAGGAAGAAATTTTCGAGAATAAAATCCACAAGGGTGGACTTTCCCATCGGATCCCTTCTGGGAGAGAACAGCTCCAACCCCAACTGTAGAGGCATCTACCTCCAACTCGAATGGTCTGTTGACATCTGGCTGAGACAGCACTGGAGCAGACATAAAGGCTAGCTTGATCTTCTGGAAGGCTGCCAAGGCTTCTTCTGACCAGTTGGAATGGTCTGCCCCTTTCCGAGTCAGGTTGGTAATAGGAGCGACGAGAGTGGAGAATCCTCGAATAAATTTTCTATAGTAGTTGGCGAAACCCAGGAATCGCTGGATAGACTTGAGAGAGTTTGGAATGGACCAATTGGCAATAGCTTCCAATTTTGTCGGGTCCATCTGAAGATCCGATCCGGAAATTATATAACCCAGGAAGGGTATAGAGGGAACTTCAAAGGTGCATTTAGATAGTTTCCCGTAGAGCCGGTTCTCACGAAGACGTCGGAGAACTTCACAAACTTGTAGACGATGAGATGGAAGGTCTTGGGAGAAGATAAGGATATCATCTAAGTAAACAACGAGGTACTTATACAGGACATCACGAAAGATTTCGTTCACAAAGTGTTGGAACACTGCTGGGGCATTACTCAACCCAAATGGCATTACCAGGTATTCATAATGGCCATCTCGAGTGTTGAAAGCTGTCTTCCACTCGTCACCACTCCGGATTCTGATGAGATTATAGGCACCGCGGAGATCTAACTTGGTGAAGATGCGGGCTCCTTTAACTCTGTCAAATAATTCGGTAATGAGTGGTAATGGATAACTATTCTTGATAGTAATGTCATTGAGACCCCGATAGTCAATGCACGGACGCAGTCCTCCATCCTTCTTTTTAACAAAGAAGAAACCTGCACCAGCGGGAGATGATGACGGACGGATGAATCCCTTCTGAAGATTCTCTCTGATGTAATTACTCATCGCCTCAGTTTCAGGAACAGACAACGGGTAGGTGCGCCCCCTAGGTGGCTTCTTGCCAGGAAGGAGATCGATGGGACAATCCCATTCCCTATGGGGCGGCAGGATATCAGCAGCCTTTTCACAGAAGACGTCTGAGAAGTCTTGATAAGCTGCTGGGAGACTTGACTGTGTCTTTACTTCGGTAGACTTAATGGGACACACTTGGGCTAAGCAGGATTGATGACAATGTGAACCCCATGAGGTAAGCTGCAACGTTGACCAGTCAAACTGTGGATTATGTAGCTGGAGCCAGGGCATGCCCAAGACAATCTCCTGGGTGGCTTGAGGGATGACCAGGAACTTGATCAGTTCAGAATGGAGAAATCCAACTCCCAGAACCACTGGAACAGTTTGATGAGAAATGTTCCCCTTGGAGATTCGACTACCATCCACAGCAGTAATGTAAACTGGACAAGAAAGTTCACAGGTAGATAGGCAAAATTTATTTACCGCAGCTTGGGTGATAAAGTTTCCTGCAGCACCGCAGTCCACTAATGCTGACGCAGACTGGAGCCCAACTGGAGTCTCTAACATCACTGGAAGGATGAGGTCTTGTTGAGAAGGAGCTTGACTGAAAGATCCTAACTTGACTCCTCCCTTACAAGTCAGGATCTGGCGTTTCCCGAACGCACCGTGCAGGAGTTAATCTGATGGCCCGCAGCAGCACAGTATAGGCAGAGTCTCTCACGTATTCTTCTTGCCCGCTCTTCAGGAGTTAGGCGGGACCTATTTATCTGCATAGGCTCGTCAGAAGAGGGAGACTGGAACTGTACAGAAGGTATGAACCTTGATCTGCGTGGCTCACTCCGAGCGCGTTCATTATTGCGTTCGCGGATGCGAGAGTCCAACTTAATGCACAGGGAGATCAAATCAGACAGTTGAACAGGAATGTCACGGGTCGCCAGTTCATCCTTGATCCGATCCGAGAGTCCGTGCCAGAAAGCTGCTACCAGAGCTTGGTTGTTCCACTGAACCTCTGCAGCCAACGTCTGGAACTGGATGACATATTGTCCCATGCTTCGGGTACCTTGACGAAGTTGGATCAGGTCTGCCGAAGCTGATGTCGCACGACCAGGCTCGTCAAAGATCCGTCTGAAGGTTGACACGAAGTCTGTGTAGTTGTTAATCAGAGGGTCAGCACGTTCCCACAGAGGAGACACCCAACTCAGAGCAGATCCAGAGAGTAAGGAGATGATGTAGGCAACCTTGGATCTTGGCGTGGGGAAATTATGTGGCAATAACTCAAACTGTATTTCACATTGATTGAGAAACCCGCGACATAACTTAGGACTGCCATCATACTTGCTCGGCACGGGCAGATGCAGACGTGACACTGGAGCTGATGCAGCCGGCATAGAAGAACTCACGGCACTGGCAGGTGCTGGAGTAACAGAAACAGTAGGAGAGAGTACACTAGGCAGGGATTGCTGTAGTGTATCTAATCGGGAGGACATCCCTTGCAGGAATTGAAGCATCTGCTGCTGCGCAACCTCTTGACCATCCAGACGGGAGACCAGATTTTGCAAGGCCTCTGACCCCACACTCCGTCCACCATCCGAGTCCATCGATCCTGGACTTACTGTCAGATTGTGTTTGGGCTGTGTCCCCGGAGGGGGCGCTAGTGGGTCAGTGGAGGTAGATGGGAGAAAACGAGGAGGCTGGATAACGTTCCTGCGCATGAGCGCAATGGTATTTTATTTGGCAGATGATATAACACAGAATGGTAGCAGAAACAATAATAACAGATGAATAAAGTCAATCACTCAGTATGATAACTGAAAGTCTATGGCAATGGATGACAGATGACTTGAGAAAATAATATCCGGTAATATATAAACAGAAGAACAAGTGCTTGTGAAATGGTTCTGGTTTGGAAACCAGTGCAGGTTTTAAAACAGGAAACTTAGGCAGCAAGGTGTAGAATGGCAAACCTGAGCAGAGGCAGGAGTCTGACTTCACAGTGCAGGTGATGAGGCACTGGCAGCAGCAAGCTGTATCACAGGTGGAGGAATGAAACACACCTGGAGTCAGTCTTCAACTGCAGGCTGAAGCACACAAGGTGGTGATGAGTGTGAAGGCTTATTTGCAGGTTGCAGGTATTGCTGGGCCTTGAAGTTCCACGGAGCTGTGCAGAGTAACCAGGAGTACAAGTTCTTAAGCAGAGAACCAGGAACACAGGAGGAACAGGAACAGATCCTTTCACATGGGTCGCTGGAGAGACACAAAGTCCAGGATGCCTGCAGACTGATCCTGCAGTCTCTTATGTACCCCATGGTGCACAGGGATTGGATGAGTGAAGGAAAGTGGGTGCGGCCAAGCACCGGATTGGCCGCAGTATACTGGCTGTTTACAGACTGTCATGGCGGCGCCCACGCTGCGGCCTAGCAGGGACGCGGCGCGCTACATGCCCGCTGTCTCAGGAGTGTTCCCAGGCCCTTGACGATGTCCCATGGCAGGGGCATAGGTGACAGGTGACCACAGGGAGCCAGGACGGAGTCCGCAGCGGCGGACGGATGTCAGCCTGGTAAGTCGATTCCTGACAGTAACTGCATATATATTGGGAGTGACTTCCCTCTTAATATTGGCTGCTGCTTAGCTGAGCACCTCATCTCACAGCGCCCGAATACCCCAGGGTATTTTTTTACCTTTTCTTTTGCAATAAGACAGCGAGTGTTCCTGGAATTCCATGCCAAGAAGTCTGCAGGTCACCCGGGTATTGCCAGAACTCGGGAGTTGCTATCTAGGGCGGTGTGGTGGCCCTCGGTGGCTAAGGATGTGGATCAGTGGGTTCGGGCATGTGACATCTGTGCCCGAAATAAGACTCCTAGAGGGGTTCCTGTTGGCCCATTACATCCACTCTCTATCCCATCTAAGCCATGGACCCACATTTCAATGGATTTTGTGGTGGACTTGCCCAAATCCTCGGGGATGACAGCCATCTGGGTTGTCGTTGACAGGTTTTCGAAGATGGCGCACTTCGTTCCACTGGTTGGGCTGCCATCGGCCAGACGCCTGTCTGAATTATTTATGCTGCATGTTGTGCGTCTCCACGGGTTGCCACTTGATGTGGTCTCTGACCGCGGATCCCAGTTTGTGGCCAAATTCTGGAGGGCATTTTGTTCCGATCTCCAGATTTCTGTCAGCTTGTCGTCGGGCTACCATCCGCAGTCTAATGGGCAGACTGAAAGGGTGAACCAGTCCTTGGAGCAGTTCCTCAGGTGTTATGTCTCCAAGTGTCAGACTGACTGGGTTGCTCATCTGTCCATGGCGGAGTTTGCCTATAACAACGCGGCTCACTCTGCTACAGGGATCTCTCCCTTCCTTTGTGTGTATGGGCATCATCCTGAGGCCAATTCTTTTGACCCCCTGGACTCCACGCCTGGTGGTTCCTCTGTGGTTTCGGTCCTTAGAGGTATTTGGCGGAAAGTGAAGAAAGCCCTTGTGTCTGTGTCATTAGTGACCAAAAGGGTTTTTGATAAGCGGAAAAGACCCTGCAGCTTCAAATTAGGAGACTTCGTCTGGTTGTCTACCAAGAATTTGAAGTTGAGACAGCCATCTCATAAGTTAGGCCCCCGGTTCATCGGCCCTTATAAGATCACCAGGGTTATCAATCCGGTGGCATTTCAGTTAGATCTGCCCCGTTCTTTGGGTATCAATAAAACATTTCATTGTTCCCTTTTAAAACGGGCGATTAGTAATCCTTCTTCCAGTGGAAGACCTTCCCCTCTTCTGATACGTGGCCAGAGGGAGTTTGTTGTTGAAAGGATTCTTGACTCCAAGGTGGTTCGGGGTCGGCTGTCATTTTTGGTGCACTGGAAGGGGTATGGCCCGGAGGAGCGGTCGTGGGTGCGCAGTTGTGATCTTCATGCCCCCAGACTGATACGCTCTTTCTTCTCGCAGTTCCCCGATAAACCCGGTGGTAGGGGTTCTTTGACCCCTCGTCAGAGGGGGGGTACTGTTAGGGTCTCCTGCCCTGTGCTGCCACGTCGTCATGGCAACCGGGAGACAAGTGCTAGCGGAGTGACCTGAGCGCAGCTGATACTCCGGTTCGGGTCTTTTGCTGTGCAGTGGTTATAGGCTCTGTGCATGGCAGGGGATCCGGTGCTGGTTTTTGTGCTCACAGTCTGTGAGGTCTGAGTGGGGCGTGGACAGCACCTGCTTTATAAGGCCTCTTCTCAGGGTAAGCAGATGCTGCTGAATCTTTGTTGGTTAGTCAGTTTCTGAAAGTTAGCCAGTACTGTGTAGCTTTGTATTTGTTTGTTGCTTACTGCAAATAGGCCTGGGGATTTGGTATTACACTCTGCCAATCCAGACCTAGCAGTAAGACTGGAGTCAGTCGTTTAGCTTGCTGGGGTTCTGTTACTACTCTGTGAACTTAGCAAGTTTGCGGCTGTATTCTAAGACTTGCCTGTCTAATCCTGTCTCACTGTGCTAGGTGTCAGGGGTCAGTTTAGTGGCAGTAAGCTGAACCTGTGCACTGCAAGTGAGAATTAGGATTGTGGAGACTCTCCTTGTGTCTATCATTCCATCTCTGACCAAGGAGTTTACCGCCACACCCGTTGGTAACCCTTTAGGGTTTTGCTGTTGCCCTTAGCAACAGCATTTCGGGTTCTCTACGTATTAAAACACAACATCTTGCTTTTCCCATCTGAGCAGTTCTAATACAAGGGAGATACCCAGTTCCTTAGCCTCTGGGCTTCTCTGTTCACTTTGTGTGTATTTTGTTACCCTATCACCTTCTGTGTACGTTATGTCATATTCCCCAGTCTGTCTGTAAGTCCATTTGTTTTGCATAACAGTTCAAACACCAGTACATTCCTGCAGGCACTGGAGTGCATAACAGTCCTGACACCAGTACTTTCCTGCAGGCACTGGTGTGCATAACAATAATATATAGCAGTACGGTACAGTAGGCCACTGCTCTACCTACCTCTGTGTCGTCAAGTATACTATCCATCCATACCTGTGGTGCATTTCAGTTTTGCACAGTTTGCTGACCACCAGTATATAATATATAGCAGTACGGTACAGTAGGCCACTGCTGTACCTACCTCTGTGTCGTCAAGTATACTATCCATCCATACCTGTGGCGCATTTCAGTTTTGCACAGTTTGCTGGCCACCAGTATATTATACATAGCAGTACGGTAAAGTAGGCCACTGCTCTACCTACCTCTGTGTCGTCAAGTATACTATCCATCCATACCTGTGGTGCATTTCAGTTTTGCACAGTTTGCTGACCACCAGTATATAATATACAGCAGTACGGTACAGAAGGCCACTGCTCTACCTACCTCTGTGTGGTCAAGTATACTATCCATCCATACCTGTGGTGCATTTCAGTTGTGTGCAGTATATATAGTAGTAGGCCATTGCTATTGATACTGGCATATAATTCCACACATTAAAAAATGGAGAACAAAAATGTGGAGGGTAAAATAGGGAAAGATCAAGATCCACTTCCACCTCGTGCTGAAGCTGCTGCCACTAGTCATGGCCGAGACGATGAAATGCCATCAACGTCGTCTGCCAAGGCCGATGCCCAATGTCATAGTAGAGAGCATGTAAAATCCAAAAAAATAAAGCTCAGTAAAATGACCCAAAAATCTAAATCAAAATCGTCTGAGAAGCGTAAACTTGCCAATGTGCCATTTACGACACGGAGTGGCAAGGAACGACTGAGGCCCTGGCCTATGTTCAAGGCTAGTGGTTCAGCTTCACCTGAGGATGGAAGCACTCATCCTCCTGCTAGAAAACTTAAAAGAGTTAAGATGGCAAAAGCACAGCAAAGAACTGTGCTTTCTTCTAAATCACAAATCCCCAAGGAGAGTCCAATTGTGTCGGTTGCGATGCCTGACCTTCCCAACACTGGACGGGAAGAGGTTGCGCCTTCCACCATTTGCACGCCCCCTGCAAGTGCTGGAAGGAGCACCCGCAGTCCAGTTCCTGATAGTCAAATTGAAGATGTCACTGTTGAAGTACACCAGGATGAGGATATGGGTGTTGCTGGCGCTGGGGAGGAAATTGACAATGAGGATTCTGATGGTGAGGTGGTTTGTTTAAGTCAGGCACCCGGGGAGACACCTGTTGTCCGTGGGACGAATATGGCCATTGACATGCCTGGTCAAAATACAAAAAAAATCACCTCTTCGGTGTGGAATTATTTCAACAGAAATGCGGACAACTGGTGTCAAGCCGTGTGTTGCCTTTGTCAAGCTGTAATAAGTAGGGGTAAGGACGTTAACCACCTAGGAACATCCTCCCTTATACGTCACCTGGACCGCATTCATCAGAAGTCAGTGACAAGTTCAAAAACTTTGGATGACAGCAGAAGCAGTCCACTGACCACTAAATCCCTTCCTCTTGTAACCAAGCTCCTGCAAACCATACCACCAATTCCCTCAGTGTCAATTTCCTCCTTACACAGGAAAGCCAATAGTCCTGCAGGCCATGTCACTGTCAAGTCTGACGAGTCCTCTCCTGCCTGGGATTCCTCCGATGCATCCTTGAGTGTAACGCCTACTGCTGCTGGCGCTGCTGTTGTTGCTGCTGGGAGTCGATCGTCATCCCAGAGGGGAAGTCAGAAGACCACTTGTACTACTTCCAGTAAGCAATTGACTGTCCAACAGTCCTTTGCGAGGAAGATGAAATATCACAGCAGTCATCCTGCTGCAAAGTGGATAACTCAGGCCTTGGCAGCCTGGATGGTGAGAAACATGTTTCCGGTATCCACCGTTAATTCACAGGCAACTAGAGACTTGATTGAGGTACTGTGTCCCCGGTTCCAAATACCATCTAGGTTCCATTTCTCTAGGCAGGCGATACCGAAAATGTACACAGACGTCAGAAAAAGAGTCACCAGTGTCCTAAAAAATGCAGTTGTACCCAATGTCCACTTAACCACGGACATGTGGACAAGTGGACCAGGGCAGACTCAGGATTATATGACTGTGACAGCCCACTGGGTAGATGTATTGCCTCCCGCAGCAAGAACAGCAGCGGCGGCACCAGTAGCAGCATCTCGCAAACGCCAACTCGTTCCTAGGCAGGCTACGCTTTGTATCACCGCTTTCCAAAAGAGGCACACAGCTGACAACCTCTTACGGAAACTGAGGAACATCTTCGCAGAATGGCTTACCCCAATTGGACTCTCCTGGGGATTTGTGACATCGGACAACGCCAGCAATATTGTGCGTGCATTACATCTGGGCAAATTCCAGCACGTCCCATGTTTTGCACATACATTGAATTTGGTGGTGCAGAATTATTTAAAAAACGACAGGGGCGTGCAAGAGATGCTATCGGTGGCCCGAAGAATTGCGGGCCACTTTCGGCATTCAGCCACCGCGTGCCAAAGACTGGAGCACCAGCAAACAGTCCTGAACCTGCCATGCCATCATCTGAAGCAAGAGGTGGTAACGAGGTGGAATTCAACCCTCTATATGCTTCAGAGGATGGAGGAGCAGCAAAAGGCCATTCAAGCCTATACGTCTGCCTACGATATAGGCAAAGGAGGGGGAATGCACCTGACTCAAGCGCAGTGGAGAATGATTTCAACGTTGTGCAAGGTTCTGCAACCCTTTGAACTTGCCACACGTTAAGTCAGTTCAGACACTGCCAGCCTGAGTCAGGTCATTCCCCTCATCAGGCTTTTGCAGAAGAAGCTGGAAACATTGAAGGAGGAGCTAAAATAGAGCGATTTCGCTAGGCATGTGGGACTTGTGGATGGAGCCCTTAATTCGCTTAACCAGGATTCACGGGTGGTGAATCTGTTGAAATCAGAGCACTACATTTTGGCCACCGTGCTCGATCCTAGATTTAAAACCTACGTTGTATCTCTCTTTCCGGCAGACACAAGTCTGCAGAGGTTCAAAGACCTGCTGGTGAGAAAATTGTCAAGTCAAGCGGAACGTGACCCGTCAACAGCTCCTCCTTCACATTCTCCCGCAACTGGGGCTGCGAGGAAAAGGCTAAGAATTCCGAGCCCACCCGCTGGCGGTGATGCAGGGCAGTCTGGAGCGAGTGCTGACATCTGGTCCGGACTGAAGGACCTGCCAACGATTACTGACATGTCGTCTACTGTCACTGCATATGATTCTGTCACCATTGAAAGAATGGTGGAGGATTATATGAGTGACCGCATTCAAGTAGGCACTTCAGACAGTCCGTACGTATACTGGCAGGAAAAAGAGGCAATTTGGAGGCCCTTGCACAAACTGGCTTTATTTTACCTAAATTGCCCCCCCTCTAGTGTGTACTCCGAAAGAGTGTTTAGTGCAGCCGCTCACCTTGTCAGCAATCGGCGTACGAGGTTACTTCCAGAAAATGTGGAGAAGATGATGTTCATCAAAATGAATTATAATCAATTCCTCCGTGGAGACATTCACCAGCAATTGCCTCCAGAAAGTACACAGGGACCTGAGATGGTGGATTCCAGTGGGAACGAATTAATAATCTGTGAGGAGGGGGATGTACACAGTGAAAGGGGTGAGGAATCAGACGATGAGGAGGAGGTGGACATCTTGCCTCTGTAGAGCCAGTTTGTGCAAGGAGAGATTGATTGCTTCTTTTTTGGTGGGGGCCCAAACCAACCAGTCATTTCAGTCACAGTTGTGTGGCAGACCCTGTCGCTGAAATAATGGGTTTGTTAAAGTGTGCAGGTCCTGTTTATACACATAAGGGTGGGTGGGAGGGCCCAAGGACAATTCCATAGAAACATAGAATTTGACGGCAGATAAGAACCACTTGGCCCATCTAGTCTGCCCCTTTTTTTTTATCCTTTATGTAATCTCAACCCTTTTTGAACCTTAATTCTTTGTAAGGATATTCATATCTCTATCCCAAGCATGTTTAAATTGCTCTACAGTCTTAGCCTCTACCACCTCTGATGGGAGACTATTCCACTTATCCACTACCCTTTCTGTGAAGTAATTTTTCCTTAAATTTCCCCTGAACCTCCCCCCCTCCAGTCTCAGTGTATGTCCTCTTTTTTCTTTCATTTTTCTTTGCATCCTGTGCTGTTTGGGGACTATTTTTTAAATCTGCCATCCTGTCTGACACTGCAGTGCCACTCCTAGATGGGCCAGGTGTTTGTGTCGGCCACTTGGGTCGCTTAGCTTAGTCACACAGCTACCTCATTGCGCCTCTTTTTTTCTTTGCATCATGTGCTGTTTGGGGACAATTTTTTTAATCTTCCATCTTGTCTGACACTGCAGTGCCACTCCTAGATGGGCCAGGTGTTTGTGTCGGCCACTTGGGTCGCTTAGCTTAGTCACACAGCTACCTCATTGCACCTCTTTTTTTCTTTGCATCATGTGCTGTTTGGGGACAATTTTTTTAATCTGCCATCCTGTCTGACACTGCAGTACCACTCCTAGATGGGCCAGGTGTTTGTGTCGGCCACTTGGGTCTCTTAGCTTAGTCATCCAGCGACCTCGGTGCAAATTTTAGGACTAAAAATAATATTGTGAGGTGTGAGGTGTTCAGAATAGACTGAAAATGAGTGGAAATCATGGTTATTGAGGTTAATAATACTATGGGATCAAAATTACCCCCAAATTCTATGATTTAAGCTGTTTTTGAGGGTTTTTTGTAAAAAAACACCCGAATCCAAAACACACCCGAATCCGACAAAAAATTTTCAGGGAGGTTTTGCCAAAACGCGTCCGAATCCAAAACCAAAACACAAAACCCGAAAAATTTCCGGTGCACATCACTAATTTTCTCACAGCCTGCGATCAGTTCTAAACTGCGCATGCGTGTTTTCCGCAATGCGCAGGCGCAATGGACCACAGCAAAGGGGATCGCCGGTCAGCGACGGGATGGTGCGAAATATCCGAACGAACTGGCGATCGCAAGGAGATTGACATGTAGAGGGCATTCGTCCGTTTTCAAGGAGTGTTTGGAAAAACACAGGCGTGTCCAAGCATTTGCAGGGAGGGTTCCTGACGTCAATTCCGGTCCCGGACAGGCTGCTGTGATCGCAGCAGCTGAGTAAGTCCTGGGCTGCGCAGAGACTGCACAAAATCAGTTTGTACAGCTCTGATACACATGCGATCGCACACTTGCAAGGCAAAAATACACTCCCCCTGTAGGTGGCGACTATCTGATCGCAGCAGTGCAAAAATCGCTGCCTAGCGATCAGGTCTGAATTACCCCCATAGAGTATAAGCTCCACCAGGGCAGGGACTGATGTGAATGACCAAGTATTCTCTGTGAAGCGTTGCGGAATATGTGTGCGCTATATAAATAACTGGTAATAAATAAATAATAAATTGTCTTGACAAAACGTGCAGGTGTGTACCTGGCTTTATACCTATCGGCTCCTTAATGTATGTACCTCCAATCTATCAATCAATCTATCTATATCTCTCTACCTTATCTATCTATCTACAGTAGCAGGGCTGACCAAAAGATATCGATAATGACCCTTGGGGGCTCGCAATCATGAGTACACACTGCACGATGTAGACAATCTGTCATTACGAAACAGCAAATTGTCCTGACATTGTGCACAGAGACGTTTATCAGAGGAGGGGGCCCATGTGCAGATTCCGGATGGACCCCTCTTCTCCATGGTGCAGTAGGCTCTGGGATTGTTCCAGAGTCTACTGCGTATGTGCAGGTCTCTGCAAACATGGAGCCCACCATTTTTTCTGGAGACTTAATTTCACTACTGCACATGAGCTGTGGCCATTTTGGCTGTGATTTTTTTCCCGTGGCTGCAGCACCCGACATGGGACTCCGGACAATAATAAAACATTGGTGCAGCAGTGTGTGCACTGTGTGGGCCCCCCTGGACCCATTATAAAAACGCCAATGATTATGCAGGTGTGTACCTGGCTTTATACATGGTCATTATTACGACCACCAGCTAACAGCTAAGTAGCCACCGTGTGCAGTACAGACAGCAGTTAGACGGACTAAACTGTCATTTTAGACACACGTCTGGTAGCCCCTAGGTTCATTTTGATGTTTGAGCTGCTCCACTGTAGCGTGTCGGTCGTCCCTCACGCAACTCCGTAGCCGACGTTCACCTCTCACATCAATGGCACATGGTGCTCTGCAGTTTCCACGTCGGTTATTCACAATGGTGCCATTTGTCCAGTCATGATACACCTTCACCACAACAGCACGCAAACACTTCACAAACTTTGCTGTGTCAGATATACTGCCACCCTTGGCCCAAAAGCTGATAATCATCTCTTTTAGCAACTTGGAAAAATCACCCTTTTACCCATGACAGCAATGAGTGATTTGTGTGCAGACGGCCTATCGCACACCTCATATACCCACCAAGCCAGCGCATGACATGTGACGTACTTCATGGGCTACGCGCTGCCAACGTCAAATATAGGAGGGGGATCCGGGCAGGATACCAACGCCAGAATCCCAACACTACCAGCCAGCCCGTGAGGTAAGCAGCATGTACCTCATCAGTGGCAAACGCAGGATTTCTCGAGCGGGATTTCCAAATGCAGTTCACAATCTCCCAGTCTGTGGAACATTAGAGCAAGTGCGGGAGTCTGGGGGAGTGGTAGAAGCACCTAGTAATGACCCAGGACATTAATGGTCTTTTTATACACTGGATATTGTATGGAATACAGTATTAATATTTAATACTGTAGATGGTCTATAGTATAGGATGTATCAAACATTTAAATAATATAAAATAAGTTGTCAGGAAAAGATTAAACATCCCGTAATAAATAATTACACAAACATGATAGAACCAGTACTGCATTTTTCAAGCTCACATTCTCCCACATCATGGTAAGGCTCCTGTGTCTTCTTCCTGGTAGCTACTCTCTGGTCCAGTGCATTGATTGAGGAGTCAGATTCATACACACAGCAAACTCAGTAGAAGAAGCTGCTACCACTGGGCTTGCTCAACAACTCTGCTCTGTCCTTTAAACTGCATGATTTTTCTGCAGCACTAGTAATCTAATCATATTATATCGCATTGCTATTGTTGCCATAATTTCAGCCATTTGCCAAGTGGAGGGGGGTTTCCAGGCAACCAGAAACTCCCCCTGCGTTTGCCTATGCTCATATCTATCTATCTATCTATCTATCTATCTATCTATCTATCTATTTATCGTACGTACGTATAGAAATCTGTATGTATTTTGTTTTGTTATATCAATCTATACTGTATACATACCATCTACGTACCTCAAACCCATCTCTCTCTCCATATATATTTACCTCATATCTATCTATCTATCTATCTATCTATTTATCTATCTCGGATCAGTATGATATTCCGGCTGTCGGGATACCGGATGTCAGGAGGCAAATGCCGGATCCAGACAGCCAGAATACCAGCAGCGAGCGCATCATGTCCCCTCGAAGGCTCATGGCGCTCACCGTGCTTCGGGCCTGGTGGCGACCTTCGCTCGCCACAGGGTTATATTTGCCATTGGTTAGTGGCGTGAACCACCACCTTAGCGGGGATTTCGGCAGGGGTTTTTCACTGGGTATCCAGATTCTGGCGTCGTCCTCCTTACACTCGGGATCCCAACAACCAACAAATTGACTGCCTACCATCTATCGCATAGTCAAACGCAGGGGGATTTCCGGTTGCCTGGAAACCCCCCTACTCTTGGAAAGTCGATCAAATTATCATAGATTGCTGCGTGTACTGATAGTTTGCTGAGTCCTCAATCAGTGCACTGGACAAGGGACAAGCTGCCAGGAAGAAGAGACAGAAGCCTTACCACGAGGAGGGAGAATGTGTGCTTAGAAAGTGCAGTATTTGTTCTAATATGTTTGTGTATTTATTTATTATGATATGTTTAACATTTTCCTGACCACTTATTTATATTATTTCAGTGTTTGATACAACCTATACTATATACCATCTATAGTGTTAAAAATTCTGTACAATATCCAGTGCATTAAATGACCAATGTTTACACTAATGTCCAGGGTCTTTACTAAGTTCTTCTGCCGCTCCCCCAGACTCCCACACTTGCTCCAATATTCCACAGAGTGGAAGATTGTGGACTGTATGTGGAAACCCCCCTCTACAAATCCTGCGTTTGCCACTGGATCGATCAATCGATCTATCTATCTATATCTCTTTACCTACCTAATCTATCTATCTATCTATCTATCTATCTATCTATCTATCTATCTATCATCTATCTAATAACATAGACAGAGTATATAAGGTCTCCCTCTCTCTCTAGCAGTCCGGTGTGATAGTGTGATATATTGCTATGATACAGCAAGTAAAGCAATGTGTAATGTTTTCTCCCCTGTAATTTAGGACCGGGATCCCTCCTCCCCTCTCGGTGGCATTGATCCTGGCACCGCAGGACTGTCACACACTGGGGGAGGGGGGACTAATAGTATTACAATGCCTCACTCCCCATTGTAACTGAAGTCTGTGATGTGAGAGGGCTGTAAGGCTGAATTTGCCCCCTCCTGTGACTCTCACCCCCTCCCCTCCCCATCGCCTCCCCCCTTTGTGCAAAATCAGACGAGATACACATTCACTGTGAAAGAGAGAAAGCAGCCGGGACCTCAGCTGGTATCTTCCGTTACCAATATTGTATATACACATTGTGTATAGCGGCATAAGCACATCCTGTAGACCAGGCTCCGCGTACCTGTGCTGTCACCTCTACACCTGAGACCAGGAATACTCGCCTACCTGTAACCAAAGACTTGGGGCATCGCTACTTTTCTCTCTGGATGTTTGGTGAGTACTTGTCTTTTGTTTCCCATTAAGTTACCTTAGCTTAAGGAAAACGTTATATAAATTGCATGATTTTGTTAGTTTATTAGAAGTGTATTACAAGCTGACGATATTTCTGGATATTATTTAAGTGATAATGCATTGCATACCTAATATGCCCCCCTATCACTAGGTCAAATGCACTAAAGCTTTTTTAGTTGTAGATCTCATTCAATGTATATGTATGTATCTGATTGCAGCAAAGTGTTCTTCCAAATCTCTAACCCTGTAAATAAACAATGTAATAACACTGTAGCAGGAAGTCTTCGTACTTGTACCTCTCAACAATATCCAACAACAACAAAGAGTGTTTTCCTTTGATTAAGAGCCCCAAGGTGCTTTGCTAAGATTTCTGCTCTGCTGTTTTTGCTGTGCTCAGACATATTTCTGTAAGCCTTGGATGAGAGCTCTGTGTTTCTTGGCCCTGAAAGATTCTATTTCATCAGAACCATGAACAGACCCTCGTTCGCTTAAGGGCCCTACATACTTGCCGATGTGTGCGGCCGATATGAACAATCTCGTTCAGTATTGAACAAGAAATTGTTCATATCTTTCAGTGTGCAGGCACTAACGATGAATGATATGCGGCCCCGCACTCGTTCATCGTTGGTGCCGACTCATTTATGCCTGGAATATTGTCAATATTAGCAGCATGCAGGGCTATGGGACCGGGTGACATCAGGGATAGAGATGAGCGCCTGAAATTTTTCGGGTTTTGTGTTTTGGTTTTGGGTTCGGTTCCGCGGCCGTGTTTTGGGTTCGAACGCGTTTTGGCAAAACCTCACCGAATTATTTTTGTCGGATTCGGGTGTGTTTTGGATTCGGGTGTTTTTTTCCAAAAACACTAAAAAACAGCTTAAATCATAGAATTTGGGGGTCATTTTGATCCCAAAGTATTATTAACCTCAAAAACCATAATTTACACTAATTTTCAGTCTATTCTGAATACCTCACACCTCACAATATTATTTTTAGTCCTAAAATTTGCACCGAGGTCGCTGTGTGAGTAAGATAAGCGACCCTAGTGGCCGACACAAACACCGGGCCCATCTAGGAGTGGCACTGCAGTGTCACGCAGGATGTCCCTTCCAAAAAACCCTCCCCAAACAGCACATGACGCAAAGAAAAAAAGAGGCGCAATGAGGTAGCTGTGTGAGTAAGATTAGCGACCCTAGTGGCCGACACAAACACCGGGCCCATCTAGGAGTGGCATTTTTGTTCTCCATATTTTAATAGGCACAACTAAAAGGCACCTCAGGTAAACAATGGAGATGGATGGATTGGATACTAGTATACAATTATGGACGGGCTGCCGAGTGCCGACACAGAGGTAGCCACAGCCGTGAACTACCGCACTGTACTGTGTCTGCTGCTAATATATAGACTGGTTGATAAAGAGATAGTATACTCGTAACTAGTATGTATGTATAAAGAAAGAAAAAAAAACCACGGTTAGGTGGTATATACAATTATGGACGGGCTGCCGAGTGCCGACACAGAGGTAGCCACAGCCGTGAACTACCGCACTGTACTGTGTCTGCTGCTAATATATAGACTGGTTGATAAAGAGATAGTATACTCGTAACTAGTATGTATGTATAAAGAAAGAAAAAAAAACCACGGTTAGGTCACTGGTATATACAATTATGGACGGGCTGCCGAGTGCCGACACAGAGGTAGCCACAGCCGTGAACTACCGCACTGTACTGTGTCTGCTGCTAATATATAGACTGGTTGATAAAGAGATAGTATACTCGTAACTAGTATGTATGTATAAAGAAAGAAAAAAAAACCACGGTTAGGTCACTGGTATATACAATTATGGACGGGCTGCCGAGTGCCGACACAGAGGTAGCCACAGCCGTGAACTACCGCACTGTACTGTGTCTGCTGCTAATATATAGACTGGTTGATAAAGAGATAGTATACTCGTAACTAGTATGTATGTATAAAGAAAGAAAAAAAAACCACGGTTAGGTGGTATATACAATTATGGACGGGCTGCCGAGTGCCGACACAGAGGTAGCCACAGCCGTGAACTACCGCACTGTACTGTGTCTGCTGCTAATATATAGACTGGTTGATAAAGAGATAGTATACTCGTAACTAGTATGTATGTATAAAGAAAGAAAAAAAAACCACGGTTAGGTCACTGGTATATACAATTATGGACGGGCTGCCGAGTGCCGACACAGAGGTAGCCACAGCCGTGAACTACCGCACTGTACACTGGTTGATAAAGAGATAGTAGTATACTCGTAACAACTAGTATGACTGACTATGACGGTATAAAGAATGAAAAAAAAACCACGGTTAGGTGGTATATATTATAATACAATTATGGATGGACGGACTGCCTGCCGAGTGCCGACACAGAGGTAGCCACAGCCGTGAACTACCGCACTGTACACTGGTTGATAAAGAGATAGTAGTATACTCGTAACAACTAGTATGACTGACTATGACGGTATAAAGAATGAAAAAAAAACCACGGTTAGGTGGTATATATTATAATACAATTATGGATGGACGGACTGCCTGCCGACTGCCGACACAGAGGTAGCCACAGCCGTGAACTACCGCACTGTACACTGGTTGATAAAGAGATAGTAGTATACTCGTAACAACTAGTATGACACTATGACGGTATAAAGAATGAAAAAAAAACCACGGTTAGGTGGTATATATTATAATACAATTATGGATGGACGGACTGCCTGCCGACTGCCGACACAGAGGTAGCCACAGCCGTGAACTACCGCACTGTACACTGGTTGATAAAGAGATAGTAGTATACTCGTAACAACTAGTATGACACTATGACGGTATAAAGAATGAAAAAAAAACCACGGTTAGGTGGTATATATTATAATAATACAATTATGGATGGACGGACTGCCTGCCGACTGCCGACACAGAGGTAGCCACAGCCGTGAACTACCGCACTGTACACTGGTTGATAAAGAGATAGTAGTATACTCGTAACAACTAGTATGACTATGACGACGGTATAAAGAAAGAAAAAAAAATACCACGGTTAGGTGGTATATAATTATACAATTATGGATGGACGGACTGCCTGCCGAGTGCCGACTGCCGACACAGAGGTAGCCACAGCCGTGAACTACCGCACTGTACTGTGTCTGCTGCTAATATAGACTGGTTGATAAAGAGATAGTATACAACAATATACTACTATACTGGTGGTCAGGCACTGGTCACCACTAGTCACACTGGCAGTGGCACTCCTGCAGCAAAAGTGTGCACTGTTTAATTTTAAATTAATATAATATTATGTACTCCTGGCTCCTGCTATAACAACCTGCAGTGCTCCCCAGTCTCCCCCACAATTATTATAAGCTTTTATACATTGATGTGCAGCACACTGGGCTGAGCTGAGTGCACACAGACTGAGTCACACTGTGTGACTGCTGTGTATCGTTTTTTTCAGGCAGAGAACGGATATAGCAGAGAACGGATATATTAAATAAAAGTTAACTTAACAACAACTGCACTGGTCACTGTGGTAAACTCTGTCTGCACAATCTCTCTCTCTCTCTCTCTCTCTCTCTCTTCTAATCTATTCTAATGGAGAGGACGCCAGCCACGTCCTCTCCCTATCAATCTCAATGCACGTGTGAAAATGGCGGCGACGCGCGGCTCCTTATATAGAATCCGAGTCTCGCGAGAATCCGACAGCGTCATGATGACGTTCGGGCGCGCTCGGGTTAACCGAGCAAGGCGGGAAGATCCGAGTCGCTCGGACCCGTGAAAAAAAAAGTGAAGTTCGTGCGGGTTCGGATTCAAAGAAACCGAACCCGCTCATCTCTAATCAGGGAGTGGAGAAACTTCACTCCCCCTGTCACCCCCCCCCCCACCCCTCCACCCCCTCTCCGCCGCCAGGTCAGCCGTCGGCCGTTGGGCGCCTCGGCGTGCAAATCGACAAATGTGTAGGGGGCATTAGACAGGACCAGTGCTCAGGATAATTAATACTAACTGTGATTTGTGATCAGTAATGGTTTCTATACATAAATTGCTGGAGTTCCAACTGTCGGTTCATGTTTATCACTATAGTTCTAGAATAATAATAATAATAATAATAGTGATTTTTATATAGCACTTTTCTCCTAACTCCAGTACATAACTCCAATCAATCAGTGCTTTGGACAAGCGACTGCCTTTTCCAGGGGAGTGGTATAGAAGATCTACAATGTGTAGGTCAACAATCATTAGGTCGACCCTATAGGCAGTGGCGTAACTACTGCCCTCGCAGTCCTCGCGGTGGCTTGGGGGCGAGGGGCTGCGGGGGCGCCACTGACTTAGCACAGATTGACATGCGGACGAGCGTCCGCATGTCAATCTGCGGTCTCCTTCCCTCCGCTGCTGTGTTGGAGGGACACGGAGGGCACTGCGCGCGCCTCTCCCGTGTCCCTCCTGGCTCTCCGGTCGGTCTAATAAAGGAAGTGCCGTTCATGAGCTCTGATTGGCTCACGAACCGGCACTTCCTTTATTAGACCCGCTGGAGAGCCAGGAGGGACACGGGAGAGGCGCGCGCTGTGCCCTCCGTGTCCCTCCAACACAAAGGAGCGGGGGGGGGGGGGGGGGGAGCAGGCACTGAGGAGGGCATATGTGGCACTGTGGGGGAATATCTGGCACTGGGGGGAGCAGGCACTGAGGGCATATGTGGCACTGTGGGGGAATATCTGGCACTGGGGGCATATACCTGGCACTGAGGGAAGCAGGCACTGAGGGGGCATATGTGGCAGTGTGGGGGAATATCTGGCACTGGGGGCATATACCTGGCACTGTGGGGGAATATCTGGCACTGAGGGGAGCAGGCGCTAAGGGGGCATATGTGGCACTGTGGGGGAATATCTGGCACTGGGGGCATATGTGGCACTGGGGGGGTATATTTGGCACTGGGGGCATGTACCTGGCACTGTTGGGGAATATCTGGCACAGGGGGCATATACCTGGCACTGTGGGGGAATATCTGGCACTGGGGGCATATGTGGCACTGGGGGCATGTACCTGGCACTGTGGGGGAATATCTGGCACTGGGGGCATATGTGGCACTGGGAGCACGGCCCTAGCAACAAGCACTACCCCCTAGCAACGAGCATGACACCCAGCATGAAACCCCTGGCAACGAGCGTGACACCCTGAGCATGAAAATCCCTGGCACTGTGCATGGAACCAAGAGCATGAAACCCCTGGCAACGAGCAGGTAATTTAAAAGTAATTAGAAGCCTTACTGTAGGACTTAATGTGTAATGGGCATTACGGTGTGTGGCATAATGTATCACGGACATTGCAGTGTGTGTCATAATGTGTCAGGCATTACGGTGTGTTGTATACTATATCACGGGCATTGTGGTATGTGGTATAATGTCTCAGGATCATTGCGGTGTGTGTCATACTGTGTCACAGACATTGTATGTGCTATAATGTATCAGGGGCATTGCAGTGTGTAGCATAATGTATAACGGGCATTGCGATTCCTGTCATAATGTGTCACAGGCATTACGGTGTGTGGCATAATGTGTCGGGGGCATTACGGTGTGTGCATTATTGTGTGTGGCATAATGTCTGAGGGCCTTTGCAGTATGTGGCATAATGTATACAGGGCATTACAATAAGGAGGAAAAATGACAAATAATGTAAGGGGCATGAATCAGGATTATTTTTCTTTCCTGTGGTGGCTAACGTCTGGGCGTGCAGGTTGCAAAACTGGGGTATAAGGTAGTCCTTTCCTGCAATGACACGCCCCTTTATGTGAAGCCACGCCCGTTTAAATGAAGCCACGCCCCCTTTTGGGGCATGTATGTCCCTTTACTAGTGCCAATTATGGAGGGGGGGGGGGGCGCCAAAGAATTTTTTGGCTTGGGGGAGAAAAATTTCTAGTTACGCCACTGCCTATAGGGGTGACATGCATTATGGCCAGCGCTGACAAATGATCGACATGGATAAAATGTCGACCTATGAAAAGTTGACAAAGGAAAAGGTAGACAGGTACAAAAGGTCGACACTGGAAATGGTTGACACGGCATTATAACTTGTTTTGTGTCGTTTTCACCATCAGAGCACAGGGAACGCCAATTAGTGTACCACGTCTCCTTGCATGCAGGCGAGGTGATTCGCTCCACTATCGCTGAACTTGGACCAGGTTACTATTCCCAATCATAGTCCATGTGGATGGTAAAGTATCAAAAAGGGTAAAAAATAAAAAAAATCTTAAAAATCCGTGTCGACAATTGTTGACCATATGTGTGTCGACCATCGCAGTGTCTACAATTTGAACCTATTGACCTTTTGTCCATGTCAACCTTTTGCTAGCATCGACCTAAGGCATGTCTACCATATCGGGTCGACCTATTGACTGTCAACATAGACATTGTCTGTTTATATATTGGAACCCCTTTTCCAGATGACATCTTGTGTACTTAGATATTTGCTACCTAATTATGTGCAAATTTGGGTAAAATGTATATTATTATTATTATTATTATTATTATTATTATTAATAACTTGTATTTATATAGTGCAGCACATTCTGTAGGGCTTTACATTTGGATAAAATACAAAAATAAAACGAGACTGTATTAGCAGACAAAGATGTTCAAGGGAATTGCTAGTAAGCAGAGGCATATCTATAATTGGTACAGACTCAGTATGTGTGGTGCACACGTCATACAGGGTGCCCCACACCACACACCCATGTTCTTCAATTCATAGCTCTCCAGAGTCTTATGTCAGTAGTGGCACAAATCACCTGGAAAATGGTGCAGTAGAATTATGGCCACCACTCCATTTTCCTGGAGACCTGCAAATGCACAGAAGACTCTGACACCGCTAGCTAGAGAGGAGAAAGCTCAGCTGGAAACTGCACACAGGCCCCCACCTCTCTTATACCCCTTTCAGACAGAGAAAAGAACCCGGTAATTTCACGGCTCAGGAAGGGTCGACCCAGGATTTTTTTCTGTCTGAAAGGGTCAACCCGGGACTGAATTCCTGGGACTTCGACCCAGGTTTCTATACCTGGGCTTTTCCCGGATCGTACACGGGTTGCCAGCTGTCTGAAAGGGTCCAACCCGGTATTTTAGAAATGGGTCGCGATTAACAGCGCTTATTGGCTGAGCTGGTGGGGCACTGGCGATTGGCTGAGCAGCAGGGTCTCTCTGATTGGCCGCGCATTTAGCCGTGTTTTTAAAGCTAGTGGAAAAGGGGTATTACCTCAAGGGGCATTGAGCGGCCATGGATAATGCAATGCTGTGATCAGTCACTACCCACTTTTCATGACCTCATCTCTGTGTGCCATAAAAACAGTCCATTTTTTATGACACACAAGTCTATTGCAGGGCTGACACGGGTTCTGTCTGAAAGGGGTCGACCCGGGAATAATCCGGGTTAAATGTGCTGTGTGAAAGGGGGTTAGGAACTGTAACCCGGGTTTTTCCCGGTTACACAAAACTAGAAAAAAAATGGGATTTTGAGATTTGAAAGTGGTATTACTATGCCCCATGCTAGTAAGCTTACAATGTATAAGATTTGTATTTGTCTCTATGGTTGAACATATGGATTAACCATTGTATTGAAAACATATTGGCCCTCATTCCGAGTTGTTCGCTCGGTATTTTTCATCGCATCGCAGTGAAAATCCGCTTAGTACGCATGCGCAATGTTCGCACTGCGACTGCGCCAAGTAACTTTACTATGAAGAAAGTATTTTTACTCACGGCTTTTTCTTCGCTCCGGCGATCGTAATGTGATTGACAGGAAATGGGTGTTACTGGGCGGAAACACGGCGTTTCAGGGGCGTGTGGCTGAAAACGCTACCGTTTCCGGAAAAAACGCAGGAGTGGCCGGGGAAACGGTGGGAGTGCCTGGGCGAACGCTGGGTGTGTTTGTGACGTCAACCAGGAACGACAAGCACTGAAATGATCGCACAGGCAGAGTAAGTCTGGAGCTACTCAGAAACTGCTAAGTAGTTAGTAATCGCAATATTGCGAATACATCGGTCGCAATTTTAAGAAGCTAAGATTCACTCCCAGTAGGCGGCGGCTTAGCGTGTGTAACTCTGCTAAATTCGCAATGCGACCGATCAACTCGGAATGAGGGCCATTGATAATAGTTTTGCATGAAGTGAGTAAACATTACACTTTTTCTGGCTTTAGGTTATTGGGCCTAATTCAGACCTGATCGCTCACTAGGTTTTTTTTGCTCTGCTACAAACAGATAGTCGCCGCCCATAGGGGAGTGTATTCTTGCTTTGCAAATGTGTGAACGCATGTGCAGCCGAGCGATATAAAAAAAGTTATGCAGTTTCTGAGTTGACCAGGACTTACTCAGCCGCTGCGATCACTTCAGACTGTTCGGGGCCGGAATTGACATCAGGAACCCTCCCTGCAAACGCATGGATACGCCTGCATTTTTCCAACCACTCCCTGAAAACGGTCAGATGCCACCCACAAACGCCTTCTTCCTGTCAATCACCTTGCGATCGGCTGTGCAAATGGATTCTTCATATAACCAATCACACAGCAACAATCTGCTTTGTACCTGTGCGACGCCCCTGCGCATTGCGGTGCATACGCATGCGCAGTGCTGACCTGATCACATTGCTGCAAAAAACGCTAGCGAGCGATCAGGTCTGAATTAGCCCCATAGGTTGGTGACATTGCAAATGGTATTGAAGGGAAAGTATGCCTTTCTGCAGATGACACAAAGATACAAAAATATGCAACAGGGTGACTTAAAGGCAGGTAAGCAATGTAACAAAGCAATGAGGAAGGCTAGTCAGATGCTTGGTTGCATAGGGAGAGGAATCAGCAGCAGAAAGAAAGAAGTAATAATGCCACTGTATAAGTCATTGGTACGGCCTCATCTAGAATACTGTGTCCAGTTCTGGAGGCCATATCTTCAGAAGGATATAAATACATTACAGACTGTACAAAGAAGGGCTACTAAAATGGTGCATGGTCTACAACACAAAACTTACCCGGAAAGAATACAAAATCTTAACATGTATAGTTTGGAGCAGAGAAGGGAAAGAGGGGACATGATAGAAACTTTGAAATATATTAAGGGTTTTAACAAAGGGCCTAATTCAGACCTGATCGGTGCTGTGCGTTTTCGCGTAGCAGCCGAGCAGGTCTGAACTGCGCATGCGACAGCGCCGCAGTGCGCCGGCACATGCCAGACAGCTGACGGCCGTCTCAGCCCTGCGATCGCCTCTGCCTGATTGACAGCGAGAGGCGGTTGCTGAGCGGTAGGGGGCGGGCTGACAGCGTTTGGCCGATTTGAGGCGCAGTCTGGGAAATGCAGGCGTATCTGGACTGTGCGGGGGGCAGGCTGCGGCGGCTGCGTGATGTCACACGCAGCCACTGCGACTCTCACAGCGACGAGTAGCTCCCTATCAGGGCACAGGAGCTGCGCTGGTATGGAGCTACTCCTGAAGTACAAAAGCATCACCTATGCTTTAGGCATAGGAATTATGCTTTGGGTTCCTTAGGCACCTGAAGCATAATCCACGATAAGCAGCCTGCCGGTGCCACGATAGCAAGTGGGATTGGGGATTTACACGTGATAATGATCATTAAGTGGCATTCCTGGAAAATCCCCAGGGTCAGCTGCACTGGGCAGACTGGCTGTCCCAAAAGATTTCCGAGGCATGCCACTGCTCCTCCTCCCTCGTACTCCAATCGCAAAACTCTGACCCCGAGCGGTGTACGAGGGAGGAGGGGGAGAGAATTTCAGTGCTGACTGGCCAGCAAATATACATCCCCTTGGCAGTGAGCATTTCTCCTTGGCAACGAGCATTCCCCATGGCAACGAGCATTACCGTTGGCAACGAGCATGGATCCCAGAGCATGAAACCCCAGGCAACGAGCATGACACCCAGTACGTGAAACCCCTGGCAACGTGCATGACACCCAGTACGTGAAACCCCTGGCAACGCGCATGAAACCATGAAACTCCTGGCAACGCGCATGTAATTCATTTAAAAACCCACCCTGGGTGGAGTTACATAGTAAAAATAAAGTCACCACTGAAGGGGTTAATCGCGATATCCGTCCGTTTTGACCATCCGATATCACTTTGTGGCTAATAGGATACCGCCCCATGCTTCTATGTTAATATTTGGGAGTCACATTCAAATTGTCTTTATAGCCCATTAACTGAGAGATTCATAGTACAGCCTCTTCTGTTTATGCATAGTCCAAATATTTGCTTTAAATTTCATGACTTTAAGCAAAAATCACAGTACACGCTGTATTTCTTCTCTCCCAAAGAGTCTAAAAACTCATGGCATCAGCTAAACATTGTCCAAGAACATATTTTGTCGCCACACTTCCATAATGCTTTACATGAAGGCTCAGGACATCACCCAGGAGTCAGCCAAGTGCACATTCTGGAATCACACTCCCAAGACTGATAAGGGGTCACAGATTTCTTCATCACATTCCTAAACACACAAAGAGAAATCTTGGGAATACAGTGGAGAGGTTGTGCTGTGGCTGAGATTAAAGAAGTTATTCACCTTCAGATAACTTACTTGTGACTACAAACTGTCTTTCACTTTAACTAAACTCAGCTGAGGTAATTCACAAAGGGCAAAATATGTGCAGAACAAAAGTAATAAAAGGCTTGAGCTCAAATGAAAACATTAAGGGGGGTACACATTGGCCTTCATTCCGAGTTGTTCGCTCGCAAGCTGCTTTTAGCAGCTTTGCACACGCTAAGCCGCCGCCTACTGGGAGTGAATCTTAGCTTATCAAAATTGCGAACGAAAGATTAGCAATATTGCGAATAGACACTTCTTAGCAGTTTCTGAGTAGCTCCAGACTTACTCGGCATTTGCGATCAGTTCAGTGCTTGTCGTTCCTGGTTTGACGTCACAAACACACCCAGCGTTCGCCCAGACACTCCTCCGTTTCTCCAGCCACTCCCGCTTTTTTCCCAGAAACGGTAGCGTTTTTTCGCACACACCCATAAAACGGCCAGTTTCCGCCCAGAAACACCCACTTCCTGTCAATCACACTACGATCACCAGAACGAAGAAAAAACCTCGTAATGCCGTGAGTAAAATACCTAACTTAATAGCAAATTTACTTGGCGCAGTCGCACTGCAGACATTGCGCATGCGCATTAGCGACTAATCGCTCCATTGCGAAAAAAAATAACGAGCGATCAACTCGGAATGACCACCATAGAGCGATGTTCTCCAAATTTCCAAGCAATCTGACTAGATTGCTTAGAAATTAGGTGAACATTGCTCCATGTGTAGGAGTGCCGGCGACATCGATGCTGGTCCCGCGCGTCGCTATCGCCGGTGCTAGATAGGCCTAGCAGGTCGCTCATTTCACCGCTCGATGAAATAAGCGCCCCACCCCTCGCTCAGCACACATCATGCTGTGCTGAGTGGGGTGGGGGTGGGGGGGGGGGTAGATGTGTGCTGAGCGGTCTGTGCTAGACCGCTCAGCACACATCTCTGGGGAAATCTCCCCGTCAGTACACCCCTTTACTGTGGCTAAAACAATAGGTATATTGGAAAATGTTACTTTATTGAATGGGGTGGTATTAAAGTATATGGAAGTTGGACTTCGTTACATCTTTCCACAGTGCACCCCAGGAGAACTTTTTGTCTTTTTCACCCTCAGATGTATACTTCTATGTTGTGCAGGCAATGTCTGAATATTGACAATTGTCTAGAAGCATAGACCAGAGCTCAATGCGGTGCATGGTAATGGGCCCTACACACTGGGCGATAATACTGAAAGATATGAACGATCTCGTTCATTAATGACCGAGATACCGTTCATATCTTTCAGTGTGGAGGCACCAGGGATGAACGATGCGTGGCCCCGCGCTCATTCATCGCTGGTGCCCCGTCGGCACTGCTATGGAGCCGGGTGATGGGGGGAGTGAAGAAACTTCACTCCCCGTCACTGCCCACCCGCCGCTGGGTCGCCCGTCGGCCGTATCCGCTGTCGGGCAGTTCGGCGGCGGATCTGTCAGTGTGTAGTGCCCATTACTGTGTTTCACAAATACCTCTGTTGTCTTACTTTTCTCAAATCCGATGCTTTTCAGCCAGGTCTTTATATAATTACAGATGCTATTGGCATTTTCCTGGGACATGACACAGAAATGTTGAGTGGTATCTCAGGGTAACATAACCAAACAACTCTAGTACAGAAGGAAGCCATGCTTTTAGTCATACTTCTCCTGGGAGAGTATAAAACCCTTTGGGTTCCTATCCATGAATCTCATACATTAATCATGGCTCTGAGGTAATGATGATGCATGATGCACCGTCACACCCACATGCATCTGCCCCTCATGGATCTCCAAATGCAGGGAAGTCTATTTCTAGTTAAGGTGTTTATAGTAGCCCATAAAGTATAGAGTCATATGATGGCGTGATTCAGCTAAGAAACGTATAGCTACATGGGACTGCCTAGAGCAGAGATTGACAAACTGTTGCTCTCTAGCTCTTGTGGAACTACAAGTTACAACATTTAATAACTTTCAGGATGTGCTGGTGTTTGTAATGTCAGAACAACCCACAGCTGGTTTACAAATATACATTAGGATGAAAAAAGCAGGCTAATAGTCTAGAAACTATACGAGTGGGATGCAGTAAGTCTGAAATTGCGGGCAAAACTCAGAAAACACAGTTTCCAGAGGTTTGGCTGCATTTTCACATGTACCATTGGACGCATTAAGCAACATATAGAAACCTTTGGGCTTCTTTTTGTATTCCTTATTATCCCTATCCAATTACATCCTCTCTGTACAGTCCACATAACCTCACATATTTTGTCTTCTAACATTGCTGGGTGATCATATCATACAACCCATTAAGAACCTAGCAATCTGGGGGACCATTATGCAACAGGTAGCATCTATCCATTGTGTATCAATGCCTATTTCCCTATAGATTGTAAGCTTGCGAGCAGGGCCTTCCATGTCTGTCTGTTTTTGACAAGTTTTGTTCTATAACTGTTGTTCTAATTGTAAAGCGCAACGAAATATGCTGCGCTATATAAGAAACTGCTAATAAATACATAAATAAATAAATTCGTTCTGAGAGGGATCCAATTGTTATTTTTATTGCATTTCTAGGTATATACCGGCATTATTAAAACCAGTATGTACCAAATGGCGGTATGTATCGCATCCAGGATGTGTTGCATACTACATCCCACCCTATATCCTCTCCATCGTCCCACTGAGAAGGGGGCTGCTGAGAGGCTCTAGGGCTGCTGGGAGATGGAGTTCTCTCAGAGGCCAAGGAATACACTGGGGGGCAAACACCGTTGGTCACACACTCACACACTCCTGCAGACACACACACTCATACACTCAACACCTCACATTAAACTTGCCCGGAGAGGAGAAGTAGAGCGACGGCGATGTGGGTTGGGGTCGGGTTAATTACGTCATGAAGCCCCATCCCCCGTGGGGAACCTGCTGCAACTGGCGTGTATTTGCATAGGGGCGGGGCTAAAATGATGCAGAATATAATTAGCATATCATTGCACCATTAGTCCCCTCCCCCTCTATAGGGACTGCTGTTTTGCTGTATTTATTTCCCCATTCTGCCCAGTTCACTATGAAGTCAGCAGAATGCGAGAGGGCTGCCCACTCTTCCAGTGCTGCGGTGGATTGCCTGAAAAACCGTGTGTCTTCCACAGAATTCGAGAGAGTAGGCAAGGTTCTGTCCTTGGTCTTCTCCTTTTCTCTCTCTCACTAGATAAGCTCATTAGTTCTTTTGATTTCCAATATCCAGGGCCGGCTCGAGGCATGTTCGACTCGAGCGGCCGCGCAGGGCGCCACCCATAAAGGGCGCCGCACGCTGGCGCCGCCATGCCGGAGCCTGGAGCCGGCCCTGTTCTGTAGCCTGCTGTCCTCCCGCTTGTATAGTGAGCTGTGCGCGCTATGCGGTGCCGGCGTCTGATGTCAGACACCGGCGCCGCACAGCACGCACAGTTCTGTTTCAGACAGCGGCACGCACAGCAGCACTCCCCCTCCCTTGGCACAGCAGGTACTGGGGGCATATGTGGCACTGTGGGGGACATTTATCTGGCACTGTGGGGGCATTACTGGGCCTGGTGGCATTAATGTATCTGGCAATGTGGGTGCATTTATCTGGCACTGTGGGTGGCATTAATTTATCTGGCACTGGGGGGGCATTAATGTATCTGGCACTGTGGGGGGGCATTTATCTGGCACTGTGGGGGCATTTATCTGTGCACTGTGAGGGGGCATTAATGTATCTGGCACTGTGGGGGCATTTCTGGCACTGTGGGGTCATTTATCTGGGACTGTGGGGGCATATCTGGCACTGGGGGGGGGGGCATTAATGTATCTGGCACTGTGGGGGCATTTATCTGGCACTGGGGGGGCATTAATGTATCTGGCACTGTGGGGTCATTTATCTATCTGGGACTGTGGGGGCATATCTGGCACTGGGGGGGTGGTGGGCATTAATGTATCTGGCACTGTGGGCCATTTATCTGGCACTGTGGGGGCATTTTTCTGGCACTGTGAGGGGGCATTCAGTTATCTGGCACTGTGGGGCATTTATCTGGCACTGTGGGGGCATTTATCTGGCACTGTGAGGGGGCATTAATGTATCTGGCACTGTGGGGGGGCATTAATGTATCTGGCACAGTGGGGGCATTTATCTATCTGGGACTGTGGGGGCATATCTGGCACTGTGGGGGGCATTTATGTATCTGGCACTGTGGGGGGCATTTATGTATATGGCACTGTGGGGGCAATTATGTTTCTGGCACTGTGGGGGCATTTATGTATCTGGCACTGCTGGGGGGGCATGTCATGTGCATTTGGCACTGCTGGGGGGGCATGTCATGTGCATTTGGCACTACTGAGGGGGCATGTCATGTGCATTTGGCACTGCTGGGGGGGCATGTCATTTGCATTTGGCACTGCTGGGGGGGCATGTCATGTGCATTTGGCACTGCTGGGGGGGCATGTCGTGTCTAGCTGGCATGGCTGGGGGGCATATCATGTAGTGTTCCCGTGTCTCAGTGCAATACCTGGCGCAAAGTGTCTAACGTGCTCTGCTTGGCGCAAAGTGTCTAACGTGCTCTACCTGTCGCAGTGTGTATAGGAGGTTCTACCTGGTGCAATGTGTATTAGCTGCACTACTGTGTGGTGTAATGCGAATTGCCACTATTATGTGGCCACGCCCCTTCCCCATGAAGCAACGCCCCTACATTTTTGATGCACGCCGAAGGCGCGCAAGGTCCATGATTTTGAACGAAGCAACAAGCATTACAGTATGTATAGAATTTTTCCCTTCTAACTTAAATATGTGCCCTCCCGAATGCAAAATGTGCCCTCCCCGTGATCAGCACCCTGCCCTAAAAAAGTCCTAGAGTGAATACTATCATGTGTAGCTGGCACTGCTGGGGGGCATATCATGTGTAGCTGGCACTGCAGCGGGGCATGTCATGTCTATCTGGCACTGCAGCGGAGCATGTCATGTCTATCTGGCACTGCAGCGGGGCATGTCATGTCTATCTGGCACTGCACTACTGTAGACATTATGTGTATCTGGCACTATACTGGAGACATTATGTGTAGCTGGTACTATACTGGAGACATTGTGTGTAAGGAACACTACTGTAGCTGTTATGTGTAATGCTGCTAATTGTGTGCGTAGAGGGGATGTGAAAATATATTTATTTATAGTTTGATAATATGAAGTTGTGAGGCCCCACCCACTTTTCCAGAGGCCATGCCCACTTTTCCAGGAGCGCGCGCATAGAGTATGGGAGGGGGCGCTTTGAAATTTTCTCGCTCAGGGTGCTAGTAGGCCTGGAGCCGGCCCTGCCAATATAATTTCTATGCTGATGACACTCAAATCTATCTTTCCACTCCTGACCTCTCCCCTCCTCTCCTCACTCGAATCTCCAACTGTCTCTCTGCTATCTGTTTGGATGTCCCAGCGCTTTTTTAAACTTAACATGTCTAAAGCCCCGTACACACAGGGGAGATGTGTGCTGAGCGATCTATCAGTGACCGCTCAGCACAGCGCGTTGTGTGCTGAGCGAGGGGGGCCGCTCATTTCACCCAGTGGTGAAATGAGCGACCTGCTAGATTGTGCCTGCATGCAGGCCAATCTAGCACCGGCGATAGCGACGCGCAGGGCCACGCATCGCTATCGCTGTGGGGCACACACACGGAGAGATCCGTGCTTAACTTCTAAGCAATCTAGTCAGATTGCTTAGAATTTAAGCACTGATCTCTCCGTGTGTACTCCCCTTAAAGGGGGGTACTCATGGAGCGATATTCTAAGCAATCTGACTAGATTGCTTAGAATATCAGCATGAACGCTCCATGTGTAGCCCCCTCATCGATAGCGATGCGCGGCCCCGCACATCGCTATCGCTGCTGCTAGATTGGCCTGCATGCAGGCCAATCTAGCGGGTCGCTCCCTACACCCGCTGGGTGAAATGAGCGGCCCCCCGTCTCCCCCCGCACGCTCAGCACAGATCGCGCTGTGCTGAGCGGCAGGAGAGATGTGTGCTGAGCGGTTCGCTCAGCACACATCTCTCCTGCATCGGCCCGTGGGTACTGGGCTTAAGACTGAGCTGATCATCTTCCCTTCCTCCCGCATAACCTCACCTTCCACAATCTCATTATCTATTGATGGCACTACTATCTCCTCTAACCCACAAGTGCGATGTCTTGGAGTAATCCTTGACTCCTCCCTCTCCTTCAAATCACACATTCAGCCCCTCTCACAAACCTGCTATTTTCAGCTAAAAAATATTTCCAGTATCAGACCCTTTCTGGCCCAGGCTGCTACTAAGACCCTCATTCATTCACTGGTCATCTCCAGCCTGGACTACTGTAATCTCCTCCTGACTGGCATATCCTCAATGCTGCTGCCCAGTTCATTTTCCTCAGCAAATGCACTACGTCCACCTCTCCTCTCTTACAAGACCTTCACTGGCTCCCCTTCCCTTTCAGAATCCATTTCAAGCTTCTCACACTCACTTACATAGCCCTCACCCACTCCTCTCCTATCTACATCTCTGACCTTATCTCCCCTTACACTCCCATCCATCCTCTTCGCTCTGCTAATGCACGCCGACTCTCATGCCTACGGATTACTTCTTCCCACTCCTACCTCCAAGACTTTTCATGCGGTGCTCCCTTTCTCTGGAATTCCCTACCTCTTCCCTTCAGACTCTCCACCTCTCTACAAAACTTCAAACGGGCTCTCAAGACCCACTTCTTCATCAAACCCAGACAAATCTCATCATAACCCTCTGTTCCACGCTCTCTATCTACCCCGTCTGTGTCACCCTTATCTGTCTACCCCTCCCTTAGAATGTAATCTCTCACGAGTAGGGCCCTCTTCCCTCATGTGCTTATCCGTTTTCTTACTTTAATAATCTTCAACTGCACCAAATCCAGCAGTCTTCTGCCACCTGATACTTATTCCAGTGTCATCTGCAGATGTAGCTAATATATGTTTATTTACCCTGTATTGTCCTATATTGTTTTCAAATGTAAGTTGCTGTTTTCCTGTTTTGATTATTTGTTTATGTACTCTGTAATTGGGCGATGTGGAACCCTTGTGGCGCCATATAAATAAAGGATAATAATAAAGTATGCCTCACATACTCACTGCTGCTGCAGAAGACCCGACTGCCGATGCTAGATGCAGATGACCCCTCTATATAAGGTGAGTAATTACAGACTGATTAAACTAGTTGGAAACTTCCAATTTCTTAATAAGTCCTCCGGGGGGCTGCGGACGGGGTCCCAGGGTCTGCCTGACTGAGTAATATAGTAGGAACATAAGGCCTGATTCAGCGGTGGAGGCAAATTGAGTCTGTGCTGTGTCTCCGGTTGCAGCGAATCTGAGTAGATAGGCCATACCTCCCAACTTTTGTGCTGCGAAAGGAGGGACAGTAACACGCTCCGAATCTGGGGGCATGGCCTCGCGGTAATGGGTGTGGCCTCACTGCAAACGCCGCAATTGCAAACCACGCCCTCTGTTTTAGTCACTGTGGGGGCATGAATAGCGCTCATTTAGCTGTTGACCATTCCCCCTATCCCTCTCTGTCAGGTAATAGATGCTGATGCTCTGATCAGAGCTGTGAGTGACAGAGGGGATCTCCCAACTGCCCCCTCCCCCACGGGACTCTGCGACCCGCGGAAGGAACAGCGGGACAGACCGTGAAAAACGGGACTGTACTGCCAAAATCTGGACAGTTGGGAGGTTTGGATAAGCTAATGCCGCTGGAGATGTCTTTTGTAAAGAGTCACCCTCCGGCGACTTCTCAGATCCGCCACTTGTGTATGAACTTAGACACAGCAACATGGCACATCAGGAACATTAGTAGCACTATCAGCACTCTGACTGGCCCTATGATTGCTCACATTGGGGTATATGCAATTGCGGTCGAATTCCCGAAAATGTTGAAAAACGGGACATTTTCGCCCAAAAAAATAATTCGACAATGCAATTCAGTACTTTTCGTCAAAAAAACGGACTTTCAAAATTCGACTTTTTGAAATTCGACATTTGTCAAATTCGACATTTCTGCAATGGTACAAATGCGGCAATTCGACAAAAGTATATTCAATTGAAGATTGTAAATTCGACAACAGTGCTTTTAGACAAGACAGTAAATTCGTCATTTTCAATCCGCCACACTTTGCTGGCGGAATCTAATAAAAAAATTTAAAAACATGTTTTTTTTTTTGTGTTTTTTTTATTGGTAATAGCATATCTATTTATATTAGAAGGGATTAGGTACTTGGTTCGTCTATTTTGGAGGCACAAGTATTATTTATATATTTTTAAAAATATTATTATTATTATTATTATTATTATTTTTTTTAAAATGGAATGGTAAAAATCAGAAAAAAAAAATGTGTGGGGTCCCCCCTCCTAAGCATAACCAGCCTCGGGCTCTTCGAGCCGGTCCTGGTTCTAAAAATCCGGGGAAAAAACTGACATGGGATCCCCCGTATTTTTAAAACCAGCACCGGGCTCTGCGCCTGGTGCTGGTGCAAAAAATACGGGGGACAAAAAGCGTAGGGGTCCTCCGTATTTTTTACACCAGCATCGGGCTCCACTAGCTGGGTAGATAATGCCACAGCCGGGGGTCACTTTTATACAGCGCCCTGCGGCCGTGGCATTAAATACGCAACTAGTCACCCCTGGCCGGGGTACCCTGGAGGAGTGGGGACCCCTTCAATCAAGGGGTCCCCCCCTCCAGCCACCCAAGGGCCAGGGGTGAAGCCGAGGCTGTCCCCCCCATCCAAGGGCTGCTGATGGGGGGCTGATAGCCTTTTGAAAATTGAAAGAATATTGTTTTTTCCAGTAGTACTACAAGTCCCAGCAAGCCTCCCCCGCAAGCTGGTACTTGGAGAACCACAAGTACCAGCATGCGGGAGAAAAACGGGCCCGCTGGTACCTGTAGTTCTACTGGAATAAAAATACCCAAATAAAAACAGGACACGCACACCGTGAGAGTAAAACTTTATTTCACACATGTCGACACACACATACTTACCTATGTTCACACGCCGACCTCTATCCACTTGTCCAAGTAGAATCCACGGTGTACCTGAAAATAAAATTATACTCACCTGATCCAGTGTCCTGTGGTCTTTTATTATAATCCACGTACTTTGCAAAAAAAAAAACTAACACCCGGACCAGGCGGACTGAAAGGGGTCCCATGTTTACACATGGGACCCCTTTCCCCGAATGCAGAGACCCCCCCGTGACTGCTGTCAAAGAAAGGTCTCTTCAGCCAATCAGGAAGCGCCACTTCGTGGCACTCTCCTGATTGGTAGAGATGAGCGGATTCGGTTTTACTCGGTTCTCAAAACCGAAACTTATTGGCTATCCAAAACACGTGACATCCGTGAGCCAATAAGATGTCGTTTTGAGAACCGAGTAAAACCGAATCCGCTCATCTCTACTGATTGGCTGTATGCGCGTCTGAGCTGGCAGACAGCGCATCGCACAGCTCCCTCCATTAGTTTCAATGGTGGGAACTTTGCGGTCAGCGGTGGGGTTACCCGCGGTCAGCCGCTGACCGCAGGTGACCTCACCGCTGACCGCAAAGTTCCCACCATTGAATATAATGGTAAGGCTTTGCGATGCGCTGTCTGACCGCTCAGACGCGCATAGCCAATCAGCAGAGTGCCACGACGTTGCGCTCGCTGATTGGCTGAAGGGACCCTCTGTGACAGGAGTCACGTGGGGTCCCGGCATTCGTGGAAAGGGGTCCGTTTGGTCCGGGTTGCCGTTTTGTTGTTTTGCCAAGTACGAGGATTATTTAAAAAGATCCGGACACTGGATCAGGTGAGTATAATTTTATTCACAGGTACCCCGGATTCTTCAGTGACGAGGGGGGCGTGGCAGTCGGCGGGTTAACATAGGTAAGTATGTATGTGTCGGCATGTATGAAATAAACTTTTACTTTCACGGTGTGTGTCTCCTGTTTTTATTTGGGTATTTTTTTTCCAGTAGAACTAGAGGTACCAGCAGGCCCGTTTTTCCACCCGCATGCTGGTACTTGTGGTTCTCCAAGTACCAGCTTGCGGGGGAGGCTTGCTGGGACTTGTAGTTCTTCTGGGAAAAAACAATATTCTATCATTTTACTCAAGGCTATCAGCCCCCCATCCGCAGCTCTTGGATGGGGGGGACAGCCTCGGGCTTCACCCCTGGCCCTTGGGTGGCTGGGGGGGGGACCCCTTGATTGAAGGGGTCCCCACTCCCGCAGGGTACCCCGGCCAGGGGTGACTAGTTGGATATTTAATGCCACGGCCGCAGGGCGCTGTATAAAAGTGACCCCCGGCTGTGGCATTATCTGTCCAGCTAGTGGAGCCCGATGCTGGTGTAAAAAATACGGGGGACCCCTACGCTTTTTGTCCCCCGTATATTTTGCACCAGCACCAGGCGCAGAGCTCCCAGGATCCCCCTGTCAGTTTTTCCCCCGGATTTTTAGAACCAGGACCGGCTCGAAGAGCCCGAGGCTGGTTATGCTTAGGAGGGGGGACCCCACGCAATTTTTTTTCGGGGTTTTTCCCGTTTTTTTTAACATTTTTACAAGTCTAATCAAAATCCGTCAAATCGGCCGTTTTTCGACAGCGGGACTGTCAAATCCGTTTTTTATTGAATATGTTGAATTCCGGCACCCACCTGCCGGAATTCGACGGTCAAATTGTGTCGAATTAAAAAAAAACGGGCGAAAAATTTACGCGATTCGCCGGCAATTGCATATACCCCATTGTCTCCACTGAGATGCCGGTGCAGAACCGCTGGCTGCAACATGCCTCCAAAACAGCTGCGGCACACCTGCATTTTAAAAGCCCCTCCTGCACACCTTGCCCCCAAACAGTTGCTGGCTGTCAATTAAATTGTCACTTAAGCCACACAGCGACCACTGAATCCACGCAGTTCTGATTATTTGGAATTTAGGGCAGTAGTTAGTAAAATATACGAAAGCTGATTCATAATTATCAGCTTTTCTGGTAGATTTTACTTTGTGGCATTTATATAAAATCTCCAGCTGGGACAGACCATGCAATTAAGGCGAGTCCTGACGAGGAGAAAACTGGGCTCCCGTGACTGCTTGTTGACGTTTTTCACAATAGCTATATAGTGAAAGACGGCAATAAAAGTCTAAACCCATCACATGTGCAGAACCATTCCTGATGGAGAAATCAGGAAGAGAGATGTCTCTTCTCTGCTTTTCTCCAGTGTCTGCAGACATAGGGGGTCATTCCGACCCGTTCGCACGCAGCGGTTTTTCGCTGCGGTGCGAGCAGGTGCGGAATGCCCATGCACAGCGGCCGCACTGCGAATGCGACGTTGCCCGGCGACAGGGGTCAATGGGTTACGTTGCAGCTACCGACGGAAGCGGTCGCAGAGGCGACCGCTAAGATTGACAGGAAGAAGGCGTTCCAGGGCGGATCCGGACCATTATCGGGGAGTGTTGAGTAAGACGCAGGCGTGTCCAGGAGAACTGAGGGCGGAGGTGTGACGTCAAAGCCGGGCCCATCATCGCTGGATCCATCGCACAGGGTAAGTATGTCCAGCCCTAGTCTACTTCTGCTTGAAATTTTTTTAGCTTAGCAGGGCTGCACAAGCGTTCGCAGCCCTGCTAATCTAAAATACACTCCCCCATAGGTGTGTTCTAGTTGATCGCAGCAGCAGCAAAAAGTTGCTGGCTGCGATCAACTCAGAATGACCACCATAATGCCAAACAGAGATTGTGTTATGCTTTTGAGAGAGCTGTCGTTTGCAGCCCCATTGAAACCTATTGATGGAGGCTGTACAAACAAATTAAAAGGTGGAGAAAACAGTGACTTCTCTGCACTTTTTTCTATGCTAAGCATAGAGAAATTATAGTTCTCTACATTTTAAGCTTTTTACAACTGGAGAAAAACCATCAGCAGCTAAATCCACTGATACAGAGAATTTTAGGAGCTCCTTTGGATATTTCAAACCAATAGTCCAGAACTGCTGTCAGTTTAGGTCAAAAGCATCAGCAATGTTTCACCAAGACTGGTGTTCTATGCTTTGTTAGCGTAGCGATCTGCCACTATGCTCAGTTGTTTGATAACTCCACTAATAGATTACTATTGCTGCATTCAGACTGCAAATGCCGGATCCTACCCGGTAAGACAAACGTGTACTTACCGGGTGGGATCCGGCATTTGCACTCCGCTGCTGGCTTTCCGACCCGGCAATATACCGGGTCGGTTGCCATAACAACGGAGCACGCAGCAGCAGCAGGGGCGGGGGTGGAGGCGGCGTCGGGAGATGAGCTCATCTCCAGCGCCGCCTCTCCCTATCTTGTGAATGGGAACCGTGTCGCATCGACACGGCTCCCATTCACACCGCACCTGACCCGGTAATCAACCCAGGTAAAACCCTTCTTTTTTACCGGGTTGATTTACCGGGTCAGGCGACCCGCTAAATCGGCCAGTGTGCTTTCACATCGCACACTGACCCGGTTCGACACGGCAATATGCCGTGTCGGTACCGGGTTATTTGTGCGATGTGAAAGGGGTATATGTGATCTGCTCTGTGCTCCAAGTCACCATTTGGTCAATTTGGTCACTGATGATTGTGGCCAAACTGTACAAAAGCCTGGTTGTTCCAACAATCAGACCAAATGATCATATCTGCCGAGTAGGGTCAACACACATACATTTTGTTAATATTATCGATTTGTTATATAGCGCCAGCAACTGTTTATTGTGGTAGAGAATATGTCTATCTTTCTGAATACATGTCCAATTAATCTCAATTTAAACCCTCCTACCTACAGTGAGTGGTTAGATACACTTTTAGTAGATTGTATCTAACTTTACCTGTAATGAGCAAAAATACTTTTGTGGTGGTGATTCTTTAGCAGGTGTTGTATAACAGCCCTTATCCACTGAACGCACAACACCCAGGATTTTGGTCAGTGGAAAAAGAGACTACTCGGGAGGGTCCCTGACCCTGCTCTCAACCAGAGTGACTGAGCTGAGAGCCGGGAATTTCCCGGGTTGCAGTGGAAAAGAAGTATTAGGGGCAGAAGTAAAGGTGTACTTTTCTTAAGGGGGGTACTCACGGAGCGATATTCTAAGCAATCTGACTAGATTGCTTAGAATATCAGCATGATCGCTCCGTGTGTAGCCCCCTCGGCGATAGCGATGCGCGGCCCCGCACATCGCTATCGCTGCTGCTAGATTGGCCAATCTAGCGGGTCGCTCACTTCACCCAGCTCACTTCACCCGCTGGGTGAAATAAGCGGCCCCCCCGTCTCCCCCCGCACGCTCAGCACAGATCGCGCTGTGCTGAGCGGCAGGAGAGATGTGTGCTGAGCGGTTCGCTCAGCACACATCTCTCCTGCATCGGCCCGTGGGTACTGGGCTTAATGGTGTATCTTGCCAATGATTAAAGGGGATCAGTACGAGATCCCGCCGGACGGGATCCCGGCGGTCGGAATACCAACACCGAAATCCCGACCGGCACAATCCCGACAGGGGGGCGAGTGCAACGCAGCCCCTTGCGTGCACGGTACCTCGATACGCACACTAATTTATTCTCCCTCTGTGGGTGTCGTGGACACCCACAGAGGGAGAATATGTTGGGATTGTGCCGGTCGGGATCCCAGTGTCGGTATTCCGACCGTCGGGATCCCGTCCAGCGGGATCTTAACCGCATCCCGATTAAAGATAGGGATAACTTGGGTAAGAAAACAATGGAACTTTTACATTTCAATATTATCAACATGTAAAATATTCTTTAAATCTTTAGTCGCATGTGCAGTTGTTATCATCCATTCCCACAGTACTTGCTGCTAATCTTATGTTTCTTTTAGATAATAGTAAATATGTACTCAAGCTTTGTCCCTCCTAGTAAGTATAGGGCATTGTCACTGTAGGCCTTGCCACAGATATTATCACGCTGATAAGAGTTAGGAGAATAACATGGCACAAACAAGCAGATAACTTCAATGTAGATATTTAATGCTACATTCAGTATATAAACAAAGGACCTCAATAGATCTACCAGGGTATTATCAGATGTCTTTGTCAGGCATGTTTTGGGAGTCGGTTAAGTCAGTGTTGGAAGAATCAGATAAGACTGTTATCTTAGCTCAGTCTCTTGTTATTCTTGAGATCAGTGGTGGTCAGTTAGGTAAACACTAGAGGCAGGTTGAGTTCTAGGTCTGGTTGTAATAATGCAATGCTTGTTTTTATAGTTCCACATGGAATTTTGTGCGGTTGTATATTTATCAGAACAGGGTACATCTTATTTTATTACCCCATTTTTGCACTCTTATTTTCTATGCCTTTTAAAGGCTCTGGTGCGTTTTCATATTGCTGGGGATTATTGCACATCCCTCTTCATTGACAGTTGCATTTTTTACCCATAGACCCCTGAGTTAAGCACCCACTATATGAATCCCCCCTTTTTCTTACATTTATCCGGTGCCCCAAGATGTGACCCTTCCTACATCCTGTTCAAAATCTGCCCTGGATCCTTTATATTTCCATACCTTTCTACTTTTTACACCTCACTTTTAGTAGGATGCGGATTGCTGTCTTTATGGTCACAGTTGCTGACATAATTGTGGTAATCGATGAGCCACGTACATAAATCCTGAATAGCTGGATCTCTATAGGTCACATGATGCAGTGGCTTAACAAACAATCACTAGGACCAGTGCATGAAGGGCCTACCGGGGGAATGCAGTGGTAGGGGCCCATGCATAGGGGTGTGGCCAGCCACCACATTGGTATACATAACCATTAGAGACTGCATGGGCTGGGGCCCTTGATATATATACTGTTCAGTCAATATTGCTAGTGCATGCATGATAATGTAGCAGATTAAGAACAGCAATGCATGATAGAAAATACACCATAGTCCTGTGCATTATAATGGAAAATTTGCATAATGTTTAATTCAAGTGCACAGTCTGGAACCTCTTCCCTAGAGGAGGAGGTGGGGGGCCCAGGCAGTAGAGCCCACCGGGGGTTTCCCCAATACCCCTGTGGGCCAGTCCGACCCTGACTAGGACCATAGCTAATAAGTTTTGCAGCAAGGTGGAGTGATAGGCAGGGGCGGATTGGTATGGAAAACCAGCCCGAAAAAGTTACGGAAGCAGTCCTAAGGGGGGTGGGGACTGTTGTTGAGATGCGGTCTGTTGAGGGGGAGGGATTCTTCCTCATAGGGTTTGATTCTGAGTTGGACACAGTTACGCGCTCTTGCATCTGTTTCTGCAGTTGAGTCTGCGACTTATGGCTAATGATGCTACAATGCACTTCCCTGGTGTACATCCGTACTTCTAAATATGCAAGCACTGAGGCGCCAACTTTTAGTATCTACAGACACTGCAATCATGCTTTGTGCATCTTTAAACACTACCATTGGTAGCACCATTGAAACTTTTGCCATCCCTATGCTCGGTGCAGATCTTCTGTCTGAGTATGGCCTCCAATGTGAGCAATTGAACATCTCTATGTGCAGCCGCTTTCAGTAACATGCCCACACTACATTACATCTGCATCTGATTAGCCAAGCCATGTAAGCACACAGAAATGCCCAACACATTTCTTGGTGCGTGTGTCTGACTCTGAACTGCAAGTAAGTACAAACACCATCGCAGTGCATGCATGTGCGGTGCAACACAGACGCAATCGCAGATGAAAAACATTGCACAAGAAAGAAAAATAAAACACATTGGTCCCCACAGGAAAAAACACACACATTGGCCACCACAGAAAACAATAACACAAATTGGCCCTCACAGGGGGTGCATAATATAGCTTTTAGTACTATAATTTGTTTCAAATTTCCACTGCTGTTTGAAAAGCCCAGTGACAGCAAGAGATTTTATAATTCATGGCTGTAACATCTATATATTCATGTATTTATGAACATTTATGTAGCGAGCATATTACATTGCACTTTCTTTCAGTGTTGGGAATGGGCAGATTAGGAATTAAAAGTGGCCCTGGAACAATTTGTAGATGTGGCCTCACATGGGCAGATGGGCTACCGTGTAGCACCACCCCTCATATGTCAACAAACAAAACAGGCCCCTGGCGTTAGGCCATGTGATTGATGCGCATGATTATGAGCAGGTGCAGTGGAGTCCTGTTTGGATTTTCAGCCAGTTCTGTCACAATGGAAGAAAAGATAGGAACATCTGGAGTTAGGAACACTCATTATCGTGCCTCTTCTCCTATACTGGGTCACCATTTTAATGCAGGGTTTACAGACAATATTTATCAGTCACATCAATGCCTGCCTAACTGGAGCTTACAATTTAAATTCCTCCAGTAGTGTATAGTACATACTTACCAACTTTAAGAATATCCTCTCCCATACCTCCCCACATGACCCTCTCCAGGAGGGACAAAATGCTTTGCTTACAGACTTTTCTCTTAATTTATGATTTCCGGCACCTATTTGAACAGATTAATAGATAAGAAAAGTGTTTCAGCACAGGCAGTGTCGGACTGGGCATGAAGGGCCCACCAGGAAAATGCAATCACAGGGGCCCAAAAAGGGGCGCTGTCATATGCATGAAGGGGTGTGGCCACGTGACCAGAGAGGAGTGGCCAGCCATTATAGGCACCACTTAGCATCGTATATAAAGAAAAAGAGCTCTTGCTCTTTGCCCACTTCAAGCTGTTGTGTATGTGCCTGGGTTACACCTGGAGAGAGCAGTATATGTGCCTGGGTTACACCAGGAGAGAGCAGTAGTATACGTGCCTGGGTTACACCTGGAGAGAGCAGTATATGGGCCTGGGTTACACCAGGAGAGAGCAGTAGTATACACGCCTGGGTTACACCTGGAGAGAGCAGTATATGTGCCTGGGTTACACCTGGAGAGAGCAGTATATGGGCCTGGGTTACACCAGGAGAGAGCAGTAGTATACGCGCCTGGGTTACACCTGGAGAGAGCAGTATATGTGCCTGGGTTACACCTGGAGAGAGCAGTATATGTGCCTGGGTTACACCTGGAGAGAGCAGTATATGTGCCTGGGTTACACCTGGAGAGAGCAGTATATGTGCCTGGGTTACACCTGGAGAGAGCAGTATATGGGCCTGGGTTACACCAGGAGAGAGCTGTAGTATACGCGCCTGGGTTATACTTGGAGAACAGTAGTATACGTGCCTGAGTTACACCAGGAGAGAGCAGTAGTATACGCGCCTGGGTTACATCGGGAGAGAGCCGTAGTATACGCGCCTGGGTTACACTGGGAGAGAACAGTAGTATATGTACCTGGGTTACACCTGGAGAGAGCAGTATATGGGCCTGGGTTACACCAGGAGAGAGCAGTAGTATACGTGCCTGGGTTACACCAGGAGAGAGCAGTAGTATACGCGCCTGGGTTACATCGGGAGAGAGCCGTAGTATACGCGCCTGGGTTACATCGGGAGAGAGCCGTAGTATACGCGCCTGGGTTACATCGGGAGAGAGCAGTAGTATACGCGCCTGGGTTACATCGGGAGAGAGCCGTAGTATACGTGCCTGGGTTACATCGGGAGAGAGCAGTAGTATACGCGCCTGGGTTACATCGGGAGAGAGCAGTAGTACATGCGCCTGGGTTACATTGGGAGAGAGCAGTAGTATACGTGCCTGGGTTACACCTGGAGAGAGCAGTTGTATATGTACCTGGGTTAAACCAGGATAGTGCAGTAGTATATGTGCCTGGGTTACACTGGGAGAGAACAGTAGAAACATATAAAGACCCCAGTATAATGCCAGATACAGATAATGACCCAGTATAATGCCAGATACACATACGCCCACAGCAGTGCCGGATACACATATGCCTGCAGCAGTGCCGGATACACATATGCCCCCCACAGTGCCAGTTACCCATATGCCTCCACAGTGCCAGTTACCCATATGCCTCCACAGTACCAGTACCACATACTATATGCCTCCACAGTGCCAGTTACACTTATGCCTCCACAGTGCCAGTTACCCATATGCCTCCACAGTGCCAGTTACACATATGCCTTCACAGAACCAATTACACATAAGCTCCACAGTGCCAGTTACTCACCGCACCGCCCAGGCTCTGCTGCTGCTCCTACTACTGCTCCTGTGTCTGTGGGCCAGGGAGGAGATCGCATCATGAGCCTCTCCTGCCCCTTAATCTGACTCTGCACACTGAGCACGGATACACTTTGCAGCTGTCGGCTGAAGAGGAGCACCAGGGGCTCGGAGCAGATAAGTGAGGGATGCCGGAGCAAGTGATCAGTGACACCTCCGCTGGTCTCACTGGGGGCAACTCAGGCTGGGACTCCGAGCACAATGGAGGGAAAACAGGTAGCAACCAGCCCCCCTGACACCCCACACAGAGTCCAACGACTTCTCCAAATGCTGGTAAATTGGTTTGCGGGGAGGAAGCATGGCCAAGTGGGATATAATCATCGCTGCTGCCGGGCTCTGCTTCCACTGCTGCTCCTGTGTCGAGGATGGGGAGGAGAGCGCAGCGCACGCCTCTCCTGCCCCTCAGCTTACGCCCCTCCTGCCCCAGGCGGCTCCTGACTCCTTGCACCACTGCATTCCCGGGCACCACGCTACTATAGTAGGCCTGCCCTCACACAAAAGAGGGCATGGCTAAGAATAGCTATTACAGTTTTGTTATTGCATGGGGACATTACCAATGTATTTGTAGTGGTGAACATGGACACACAAACTTACAGCTGGTTTGCTTGGCAACAAATGACTGCAGGGAAAGGTTCTAGGGACAGTCTAGTGTTTACATATCTATAGGGATGTGGTCACAGCCCATTATGACATTGGCCCTTCAACCATACGCATTTCTATAATGGGTGCAGAGTGTGTGGTGTACACGGGGCCCTAGGTCCAGGAGGCCCCACACCACACACACTGCACCCATAGAGTATACTTACCCCTCCAGTGTCTCTGCAGTGCAGGCACAAAATACTTGGAAAATGGCCGCCGCTGCCATTTCCGAGTGGTTTGCGCATGCGCACTGAAGGTGTCCCTGCAGTAGGCTCTGGCTTTAATCCAGAGTCTACAAGCTGCCATAGAGGAGGGAGCCCTCAACGGATCCCCTCCTCTCTTAAAACACCCCTACCTTCAACAACACATAGTACAGGTCACAATTTTGTGGTATTAAACAATAGTCATGAGAAATAAACCTAATCATTCTCTGAAAGTGATCGCATAGCCAAGTGCCTCAGGCATCAGTAAGCTCGCTTGTCCCTAGGAAATTGATAGACTGAATATTTGTTGAGCTCCCAGAATGGCTGCTCCTTAGTCACAGGCCCCCTATAATGTAGCTGGAATGTAGAAGTGGGTGTGGGCCACTGGCGTATTTATAATGGGTGTTTCGCGCATGCGCAGTAGGAAAAGCACTGGGAAAATGGCCGCCGCACCATTTTCCCGTAGATCTGCACATGCACTCTAGGCTCTGGGATAGCGCTAGGGTCCCCTGGGGACCCTAGTGCCCTGAGCTCTACAGCGCTGCTAACTAGAGAGGAGGGAGCCCAGACAGAGCCAGAGCACGGGCCTCCTCCTCCCTAGAAACGCACCTGGGGGTATATTTACTAAGATCCCGATTTTTTCCACGTTTGTTTTTTTTTCTAAGTGTCATCTCTGGAATTTACTAAACACAAATCTCGGCAGTGTTGGGGCTATTCGTATTTGTATTTGTATTCTCAATCACTGCCGACAATAGCCAAACACTGCTGGGAAAGCATAGAAATCATAAAAAAAAGGCAGTTTTAAAATAGACCTACTTTTTGGTGGTGTGTTCAGATTGTCATGCACGGATCAGTGAGATCCGTGCATGCTTATCTGTGGAAAGGGGTATGAATGAGTTAAAAATAATAAAAAAAATAGCATGGGGTCCCCCCTCCTAAGCATAACCAGCCTCGGGCTCTTTGAGCCGGCCCTGGTTGTTTAAATACCAGGGAAAAATTTACTTGGGTCCCCCGTATTTAGACAACCAGCACCGTGCTCTTGGGCCGGCCCTGGTTCCAAAAATACGGGCTACAAAAGACGTAGGGTACTTGTGGTTCTCCAAGTACCAGCTTACAGGGGAGGCTTGCTGGGACTTGTAGTTCTACATAAAAAAATATATATTTTTTTTACACAAAAGGCCCCCCATCCACCTCCCAGGGATGGGGGGGGGGGGGGGAACACAGCCTCAGGCTTCATCCATGGTCCTTGGATGCCTGGAGGGGGGTCCATTCCTCCAGGGAACCCCGGCCAGGGGTGGCTAGTTGGGGGGTAAGGCCACAGTCGCAGGGACCTATATTAAAGTGTCCCCCGGCTGTGGCATTATCTCTCTGGCTAGTGGAGCCTGGTGCTGGTTTTAAAAATATGGGGGACCCCTACGTGTTTTGTCCCCCGTATTTTTGGAACCAGGGCCGGCCCAAGAGCCCGAGGCTGGTTATGCTTAGGAGCGGGGACCCCACGCTATTTTTTTTTTACATTTTGACTGTTTAAATACTTCTCATGCTGTACACAGTGAAGCCCTGCAAGGATCTCACTGATCCGGCCAGGCTTCATTGTGTTATGTCTGGCAGTCTTTTACTGATCACTCCCGTAAAACACTGCCCGACAATACGAATAACATCGACATATGAAAATTCGAAAAAATAAATCTCGGCAGTTTAGTAAATTACCGAAAATAATTTCAAAAAGTTGCAGAAACATACAGCCGATAAAATTAGAGTTTAAATTCCCACCAATTCGTCAGGAACACGAATCTTAGTAAATAAACCCCCTGGTGTAGGCAATGTCCAATTTGATATTTCCTGCCTCCTGATACATAATTCTGTAAAAAAGGCCCTCATTGGTGTAGTAGCTATATTGGGTGCAACATGTGTGGTGCAAATGGGCACCTGGGTCCAAAGGGACCAAAACCACACCCCCTGTACCTATTAAAAATATACTTACCCTGTGGCCACTTCAGAAGAAATCTAAAAAAAAAAAAAATGGTGCCAGCACCATCTTTCTGGAGATATAAGCATGTGCAATAGGCTCTGGCCCCTAATGGAACTTTAATGTCTCCTTATTGTCAGTACTCAAAAAAAAACTTTCTCACCTAAAGTTACAAGTTATTACACAATTTATAGTTGTTTTAAATTTATTTCTGAAATGATTTCTCCATGTTTATGGGATGAGTTATAATGATTAAATTAAAATAAAATGAAATATGATTAAAGAGGCGCTGGGCCCCAGTGAGTCCTGTCAGAAAAAAGCACATGAGACAGGAAACATTTTGTCTGTGTCACCTATAGTGGTAGTCGGAGAAACATAGCGTACTACACTGACAGTCTCTTGGTGCCAGTCCTCAGTGTCTGAAAGGAGCTAAGTTCTGTTCACTGCATTCTTGTGAAATACACCGTAGACACACCTCTAGAGAGTAAAGGCATTTAATAAGGACTGCAGATATGAAACTAAAAGTAGACTGAGAAATCTCCAGTCAAAGTGTATAGATTGGTGTTTAGTCAAATTCAAAAAAGTCTGACTATATTGAAAGTTTATATGGAGTAATGTAAATTAAAATAACCAGTATCGTTTTATTATTACTGTGTTTGTTCCCAAGTACTATGGAAGGGTTCAGTATGATTTCCCAAGGGACGGTATGCCTTGCGGTTAGAATCCCAACAGCCCCCTCTGAAGTCCCCTAACCCTCCTCTGCCCCCTACCCTAACCCTCCATTGTGGGTGCCTAAACCTAACACTCCCGGGTGATGCCTAATCCTAACCCTCCCTTCCCCGCTGCCTAAACCTAACCCTCCCCACTAGATACCTAAACCTAATCTCCCCTTCTATGTGCCTAAACCCAACCCTCCATCCCTGGTCCCTGACCCTAACCTTCCCAACCCTACACCCTAACCCCCCTTCTACTGCCTAAACCTAACCTCCCCCCAATCTCCCCCCCCCCCCCCCCCCCCACACACACACACACCACCACCACCCGCGGCAGGACCCCAGCTCGTCCCGCTGTCAGGACCATTGGGATGCCGGCTTTCGGTATTGTGATGCTGGTATCCCATGCAGCGGAAGTATCTAGACGCCGGTAAAGCGTCCTCCTTCGGGATCCCAGCGTTGGTATATCGACCGCTGGGATCCCGTCCGTCGGGAAGCTAACTGCTTCCCTATGGAGTATGCTGGTGTTCTATAAACTCACTTGTCTTCTATCTCTGGGGTCTTTTAATCAAAACTAAAAAATGTGATGTGTTATTTATGTTTAGAACTCGCATTTAATGGGGGTTCAGGGTGCGGGGCTATGTTCCATGTCCTGGCACCTTGTTTAAAAAAAAAAAAGAACCATCAAGTAATTCTGTAGCATCGATGTCAGGAAACCATCTCTTTTCTCCCTGTCAATGCCAAATGTATTTGATAGTGGTCATAAACCATCGATTATTTTAAATCATTGATGGAGGATGTCCATGCCCAGGGGTGTAGCGAGGGTGGCTCCGGTGGAGCGCGAGCTCCGGAAAAGTTAGAGGACGCACCACCGCCTGCTCACCCCCTTCTTCTGCCCGCTATCCCACGGGCCGCTGTACAGGCAGCCGCTGAGCAGGAGGGGAGAAGCAGAGGGGCACACACTCACTCCGGCTCGGAGACTAGGTAGGGAGCAGGGCAGGTCAGAGGAGACAGCAAGAGACAATGACAGCCAGAAAATGCCAGAGCTCTGCTGCCCTCTTTATAGGTCTCACTGTCTGCTTGTAGCTGTGCAACAGGGTTACTTCTGTTCTGCTACACCACTCTCTGCTCCGGCTGCTGCCGCACCTCTTTATGCCCCCTCTGCTGCAGCACCTCTCTTTGTCCCAGCTACGGCAGCATGTCTCTCTGTCCCAGCTGCTGCAACACCTCTTTCTGCCCCAGGTGCTGCAGCACCTCTCTCTGTCATGGCTGCTGAAGCACCTCTTTCTGCCTAAGCGGCTGCAGCACCTCTCTCTCTGCCCTCTTTCTGACTCGGATGCTGCCGCACCCCTCTCTGCCCCAGTTGCTACAGCACCTTCTTCTACATTAATGCTGCAGCACCTCTCTCTGCCCCAGCTGCTGCTACTACAGCACCTCTCTCTGCATTAGAAGCTGCAGAGTAACATCTATAAGCAGCTCTACTGTGGTATAACCTCTCCTATATTTTTGTTGCGCTCCTTTGGCGCACACTGTCCCTGTTATAAACATGATGGGTGCCCAAAAGAAACTTTAACCGTGCGAGCCACAAGGTCTATAACTGGCCCTGTCGCCAATTTTGGATTTTTCTATATTTTTACTTTTTCTATATTTTTACTTTTTAACATGCACCCAATTCAGTACAGGAGAGGGGGCGCCGAAACAAACTGTTGCTTCGGGCACCATGGCACCTAGCTACACCTCTGTCCATGCCTATTTGGAAGTGTGAGACTTTTCTCCTGCTTGTCACATTCACCACCGCAGTGGCTCCAGTCCCAACGCTGTCTATTGCCTCTTCTCCCTGTGCCCACACCTGGAGCAGGAGACACAGCTGACACCCCGGGCACTGACTAGACATTCCCAGCTCCCTGGGCACTCTCCCGACCTCCTGCACAGCCTCACTGGTATCCCTCTGTGCGACTACCCAGGCACCCCCTCCTATCTAAGGATGGCGTACAGTAACACAGTCCATTTCTGAATAAATGTGACTTTTGGAAGTTGATGAATAGCCTATTTTCTACATCCCCAGCAGGAGGGTAACCAGGAGACATCAGTGATATCTCCTGTATTACTAGCAACATGTATTACTCTGATACCTAATGTTTACATTAATGAGTAAATTGGGGGTTAAAATACATAAAGGATGATGAATAGACCCCCCCAGTATGTTTGGGACTCTAACAAATTTCTAGAGAACTCTCCTGGACTTGATAATGCAATCTGCGGAATATCACTCCATCACCGTCCCAGACTTCCAGCCTTTGCTGTATGATGCTGAACAAAGCTACATTGTAGGAATGGAAGCTGTAGGAATCAAAGTTAATGGTTAGCAACTATCAATGTTCCTGATCCGATGGTAGTACTTTTTCCAATTAATTTGGGGGTTTTGATGGTGGAAAGCCATCAGATGCAGCTTTCCAAAGTCCATCCAATGACTGACTCCTTATGTTTGTGTCTGGCCTCTTACACCATCTATAGATGCTGTTAGCAGACTGTTTTCAGCAAAGCCTTACAGGGTTTGTTAAGCCTAAGTGGGACCTTGTATCACTGTGATACTAAAAGAAATATGCCGCTGGTAGTAAGGATTGTTGTAAAATGAAGCCCATAGAGAGAGAGAAAATATAGAGTAATAGGACGATTTATAGGTAAAGGTTGTATTTAGTCATAAGAGGAGATATATAGGTATATTTATCAATGAGATGTGTGTTTGCTAGAGGCTTCCACCTTTTCAGGACTGCCGAGAGCTAAATGGGGCCATGAGTAGTGGGGGGGGGGGGGGGGCATGGGCAAATCCAGGAACTGCGGGAGCCCCCTCAGAGAAAAAAATACTATTGCCCTTATTTATCAGTGAGTGATACATTTAACTGTGAGTGATAAATTGCACCAGCCAATCACCTCCTAGCTGTCATTTTTCAAACACAGCCTGTGACATGGAAGTTAGGAGGTGATTGGCTGGTGCAATTTATCACTCACAGTGAAATTTATCAGTCGATGATAAATAAGGGCATATGTGCATTGCCACTTTGCCAACAAGAGCCCAGGGCCAGGTACGCAGTATAACACCCAAGAACCCCCCCCTTGTGGCTGTGACATTTGAACACCGGAAACGACATTGCATCTCGCACTTTTTGCCTGCCCGGCAGAATACTCACGAATGTTTTGTGCAAGATTGGGCTGCCGTAAAGTGGGGCTGCTGCTGCACTGATTCTGCCGGGGGATGACTTCACCTGCAATTGAATTACCCCCTAGTGTTGCTTAACACCAGATACTCAGCAATAGCCACTCCCAGCTGTAGCCTGTAATAAATAGGGAGAAGCCTCTTCACTGGAGAAATTGGTCTTTTGACACATACGGGTGTATTCAGTTGAAGTCGGAAGTGCCGTCAAGTCAGAAAGACGGCAGTTTCCAACTTTTTTGGGACGAATCAGGAATCGACCAATTCAATGGAGCTGCCATTTTTCTGACTTGTCGGAAAACACATGGATTGACGGATTAGCCGCCGATCCACGTGTTTTGTCGAATTAGCGGCCAGTTCCGACAGTTTTTTGTCCCGTTTTTGACAATGCTGATCCGACTTAAAAAAAGGTCGGATCAGGATTGTCGGAAATGGGCAAAACCTGTCGGAAATGCACGCTAATTGAATAATGCACTGTCAGATCCTCTCCGTCGGAGAGGATCCGACATGCATTGAATAGATCCCATAATCAGTATTCCCCTCAAAGTTTTACAAGGAGTCACAGGAGGAGTCTGACTATAAGATGAGTGATATTTATAAATCAGTAACATTATAATGAATGTAAAACTACACACACACACACACACACACACACACACACACACACACTGTGCTGCTTTGCTGTCCTCTCCTGGCAGGAGTGTGTTAACTGTAATCTGATCAGAGCCTGGAAAGGTGAGGTCCTGCCTCCTGTCACACCTTTGCATGTTGCTGGTATTTGGAAGGAGCTAGTGCTGCACAGGCAGGCAGTGGCTTGTATACGCAGAGTGTGACGGTGAGTTACAGGGAGGTGTGCACTGTGCCCTTATGGAAGAAACCAGGGGACAGAGGGCGGCTACAGGATGACCTCTCCCGCAGTGGACACTGGTAAGGATGAATATGGAAGTTTTGTTGGATGTTCGGGGCTTAAGGCTTGTACACTGGGGAAAGAGGACAGAGAAGAGGGAGAAGTTACAGAGAGAAACATGGGAGGGACAGTGATACCAGGGACAGAGATGACGGGGAAAGGAGGAACTGAAAGTCCGATACAGTTGAGATCAGAAACTGAGTGGGCTGAAGGCATAATATAAGGAGCTGGGTGACAGAGGAGTGCAGCAGTAAATACTGATATTCTGTAGGGACAGGGCTATGTGCAAAGTTGCAAACTGCAGAGGAACCTGGAAGAGTAGAGAGAGATCATACGTTGTTTACATATATAGAGCCTTTCCTGTTATACTAACGTATATGTCAGAGTCTTAACTATATAAAGTATTTGAAAACTACAAAGAATATATTACAAATATCATCTTTGTATTACTCGGATCATTTTTATAGTCAAAACTGTGGAGTAACAAGTCTATGGCAAGTGAGGCAGTGCCTCCCCTGCCTACCTTAATGCACATCTGTATATACTGCTGCACCTGTGTATGATATATCTGTGTATACGGACCCTTAGGCGCATATATTGTGTGTAAATCTGGCTCTGGTATGAGCCAGTGCCTCCTAAGCCATTTACCTCACCGCATGACCCTGTAATATATATATATATATATATATATATATATATGTATGTGTGTGTGTGTGTGTGTGTGTGTGTGTGTGTGTGTGTGTGTGTGTAAGCCCTTTATTTTCTGTACAAGCTCTATTCACCTCTCTCTCTCTCTCTCTCTCTCTCATATATTTGCCTTGAACTCTGGCAGTTTGCAGCAGATCAGAATGTTTTGTATGATTTCTGCGATCTGTGGGTGATTACAGCTGCTGAGACCTTTTTTTCGTTTTAAATAAAGTATGGGGGAGATGGATCAAGCCTTATAAAGAGTAAAGAAGTACCAAGTATCCTGCTTCTACCTATCATTTATACCCCTTTCACATCGCAAAAATAACCCGGTATATTGCCGAGTTTGAGCCGTGTCAACCCGGTTTGAGGTGCAGTGTGAAAGCGCCATTATGAATTTACCGTGTCAAACAACCCGGTATTTCAACCCGTGTAAAAAGAAGGATCCTACAAGGTTCAGAACCGGTTCATTTGGCAGTGGGAAAGCCTCAGACCCGCTATATTCAACCCGGTAATCTTAAAAAGGAGGTGATAGGTTGTCTCCCTGCATGATGTCACCTGTCTGAACCCGGAAATAAACAGGCAGCACGCTTTAAACAGTGTGTTTTTATTTATACTACATTCACAGTGCTGCATTGCTACAGTGCTTGGAGAATATGGCAAACTGGAGTGAGGATGAGGTTAGGGAGCTGTTACGGATAAGAGGGGAGTCGGAAATCACCCACCAAATGACAGGGACTGTTAAGGATGCAATCACGTACAAAAACATAACGAAGATGCTTGCAGCCTCTGGATTCCACCGTACCTCCCAGCAGGTAATTAATAAACTAAAGGCCCTTAAAAGGAATTTCCATAAGGTCCACGACCACAACAGAAACAGAAGTGGTGCTGCATAAAAACTTGCCCATGCTGCCGTTCTCTAGACCACAATTTTCGTTGAGTAGTGAGGTTAAGGTTGAGTATGGTGGTCACAGAAGCAGATATAAACGATCTCCTCCTGCGCAGGTATTGCCGGCGACGAATGGCGGTGTCTCTCAAATACTGCAGCCTCCTCATAACATAGCTGCTGAACAAGCTACAGAATGTGAGAAGCTCAAATATCCTCTCACAGGCTGAATCCAAGAGCAGTACAGCTGAGACTATCACAAAGTCTATAGAGACATGTGCTGTGTCGGCCATGATTGCTGCACTACTGAGCACTCCCCAGCCCCTCCTTGTAATACCTTTCAAACCTCATCAATAGGAGACAGAAAAGTCCATTTATAATGACATCACAAATGTTTTCAAAGGGTGAACCGGGTTCAGTGTGAAAGGCACCAACCCGGGAATAACCCGGTAATAACACGGCTCCAAACTGCGATGTGAAAGGGGTATAGCGTGTTCAGACCCGGGTCGGAAGCGTGTTCAAAAGCCGGTTCTTTACCGGGTTAGCGATGTGAAAGTGGTATAAGTAGAATGTACTTGATAAATGCTATAGTTTGCTATGAGGAACTTCACTACTTCTCCACTTTAGAAGGCTTAATACATTTCCCTAAATATATTGTACAATTCTGCAATTTACAAAAGCAGACTATTGATAGATCTTGAACTATTGATTGAAATGAATGAGATGATGCAGTTACAATGATAAGTGCATGGACTGGATAATCACACACAATGCATCTCTACTGTTTGAGCTGTTCTAATATTGACTGGCTGTCTCCATGATGTCACCTGGCTCTTTGTCACCTCATTAAGGGTACACTCATTTTATCACTCAAGATTAATATTTTATTGTTGTTGGATGTTTAAGGCAAGCATCAAGCTGATTAAAAAGTATTTAAAATATAGAGCAAACATGAGACTGCCCTGACTGGCAATCTACGGCTGTGGCCAGTTATTTAGATACATTACATTAAAGCTTGGTTTTAAAACCTTTTTAGTCAGCTAGCAATGACAACCTATTTATAAATGTTTGAACTTCCAAGTAGGTTGATTGTGAGGTAAGTCATATAGGGGGAGATTCAAATGTTTGAAAAGTCAGATGTGAGTCTAATAGACAGGAAAAAACAGACACCCAACCGACTTTTCTAACATTTGAATTCACCCCATAGTGTACTTTGCATTGGCTGCAATGGAGCAGTGCCCTAATTGACAAATATATCATAGTTCTTGCGGCAGGATGTAATGGGAGTCCGAGATCGCCAGTGGTGCGGGATGCCCAGCGATCTTGGGGATTTTTTTAAAGGGGCAAACACAAGGTAAAACCATGCCTTTGTAAGTGATTGCTCCCTTAAAAAAAGTCCCAGATCACCTGGCATCCCGCACCACTGGCGATCTCGGACTCCCATTACAGTGGGGCAAAAAAGTAATTGGACAGCCACCGATTGTGCAAGTTGACCCACTTAAAAAGATGAGAGAGGTCTGTAATTTCCATCATAGGTACACTTCAACTGTGAGAGACAGAATCTGGAAAAAAAAACTAGGAAATCACATTATATGATTTTTAAACAATTTATTTGTATATTCTTACAGAAAATAAATATTTGGATAATCAAAACGTTTAATTCAATACTTTGCAATATAACTTCGGTTGGCAATTACAGAGGTCAAACGTTTCCTGTAGTTCTTAACCAGGTTTGCACACACTGTAGCAGGTATTTTGGGCCACTCTTCAATGCAGATCTTCTCTAGATCTGTCATGTTTTGGGGCTGTCGCCGGGCAACACGGACTTTCAACTCCCTCCACAGATTTTCTATTGGGTTGAGGTCTGGAGACTGGCTAGGCCACTCCAGGACCTTGAAATGCTTCTTACGGAGCCACTCCTTAGTTGCCCGGGCGGTGTGTTTGGGGTCATTGTCATGCTGGAAGACCCAGCCACGTTCCATCTTCAATGCTCTTACTGAGGGAAGGAGGTTTTTGCCCAAAATCTCACGATACATGGCCTCATTCATCCTCTCCTTAATACGGATCAGTCGTCCTGTCCCCTTTGCAGAAAAGCAGCCCCAAAGCATGATGTTTCCACCCCATGCTTCACAGTGGGTGTGGTGTTCTTGGGATGCCATTCATCATTCTTCTCCCTCCAAACATGGCGAGTGGAGTTTATACCAAAAAGTTGATTTTGCTCTAATCTGACCACAATACATTCTCCCAATCCTCCTCTGGATCATCCAGATGGTCACTGGCAAACTTTAGACGGGCCTGGACATGTGCTGGCTTAAGCAGGGGGACCTTTCGGGTGCTGCAGGATTTCAATCCATGACAACGTAGTGTGTTCCTAATGGTAACCTTTGTGACTGTGGTCCCGACTCTCTTGAGGTCATTGACCAGGTCCCCCCGTGTAGTTCAGGGCTGATTCCTCACCGTTCTCAAGATCATTGATACCCCACGAGGTGAGATCTTGCCCCAGGTCGTGGGAGATTGTCAGTGATCTTGTATTTCTTCCATTTTTTAATAATTGCGCCAACAGTTGATCTCTTCTCACCAAGCTGCTTGCCTATTGTCGAGTAGCTCATCCCAACCTTGTGCAGCTCTACAATTTTGTCCCTGGTGTCCTTAGACAGCTCTCTGGTCTTGGTCATGGTGGAGAGGTAGCAGTATGACTGTTTGAGGGTGTGGACAGGTGTCTTTTATACAGATAACCAGTTCAAACAGGTGCCATTAATACAGGTAACGAGTGGAGGATAGAAGAGCTTCTTAAAGAAGAAGTAAAGGGTCTGTGAGAGCCAGAAATCTTGCTGCTTGGTAGGTGTCCAAATATTTATTTTCCACAAGAATATACAAGTAAATTGTTTAAAAATCATACAATGTGATTTCCTGTTTGTTTTTTTTCAGATTCTGTCTCTCACAGTTGAAGTGTACCTATGATGGAAATTACAGACCTCTCTCATCTTTTTAAGTGGGTCAACTTGCACAATCGGTGGCTGTCCAAATACTTTTTTGCCCCACTGTACATCCATGGTCATCTGTTTTGCATGGTTCTAACATGGAAGAACCTATATATCATTAACACTTTACGTGAACATCATTGACAGTTCTATATACAGCAATAATTCTGGATGAAATTGCTTTGTTCCACCTTTGTACTTGCCTGTACAATTTAAACTTTTATGCATTGAAGAAAAACATTCTTTAGGAGGTTAGATATTAATAATAATGCAGTTTCAGTGTTTCTTAAACCACGCTATATAATTAGTACACTTTGTCAGGCTAGTCTTCTATGCAGCTCTGTTAGTTGAGGAAGCTGTCTCAGTAGTTGTTAGCCTGTGATTACTATTTCTGTCTTTATTTGTCAGCTGCTTTGTATAGTCAGGTAGTGTTATGGAATTTCCTGTGCATTTACTTTGCATGTCTGCAGCTTGCATGATGTTTTGTTACCAGACCATGGATTTTTTTTTTTTTACTTTATGTCAGAATACCATTTGAGACTTTTAGTCCTATTTATTAAGCCCTCAAAAGACAATTATTGTATCATTGCGATGGCGCTCCTTTTGCCCTTGTGCAACTTGGCTTTGTCAGGACACACATATGTACTGGTCTTGAGTTTCCAAGTGCACATCCCTAAAAAACAAAACATATCATTAGAAAAACATATATATATTTTAATATAGTAAAAATCAAATATGATTCATTGGAATAATAAAGCAATTTTATTGGTACAGGTTCTGCTATTGCCATCTTGAGATGGTGATAGCCTAGGAGGGCAACCAACAGTAATGCTTTGTATGGGGAAACTACAGCAGGAGAATACCTGTGAAGACCACCTCAAGGGATGGCCATAGATTGATAAATAGGTAAATTCCCTAAATCATGTGGGACTTAAGGGTGTTCTCCCTTTGGTAAATGACATATTTTTGTAAAGGGGTTATATCAATCTAGTAGCTAAGTCTAAATTGTCTTTACAATGATATAGTCAGATATTATCAATGACCGCAAAGCAACTCCCAGCACTTTCTGTAGTCAGATTAAGGAGAACAATTATAGTCTGTTTGTTTAGATTGAAATGTTGAATTTCTCTGTTTTGTGCTTATCTTCAGGATTAATGGAATCCCTCAAAATGAAGCAGTGTTTTTATAATGAAAGCATTGGATTCTTCTACAACAAGAGTGGAAAAGATTTAACGACTGAATGGAGACCAAAAGACATTCTAGTAGTCGTCCTGGGACTTACCGTGTGTGTCTTTGTGCTTCTGACCAACATATTGGTCATCACAGCAATAATTATAAACAAACGGTTCCACTATCCTATCTACTATCTTCTGGGGAATCTGGCAGCTGCAGACCTTTTTGCTGGAGTGGCTTACACTTATCTCATGTTCCATACTGGGCCACGGACTGCTAGCCTGACTGTGAAAACGTGGCTCCTACGACAAAGCTTACTAGACACCAGTCTCACAGCTTCTGTGGCCAACCTACTGGCAATAGCGGTGGAGCGGCATCAGACTATCTTTACCATGCAGCTCCACAGCAAGATGACCAACCAACGTGTCTGTATTCTCATTGCCTGTATTTGGCTTACAGCTTTGTTACTGGGTCTCATTCCATCTTTCGGCTGGCACTGCATTTGCAGCATTGAAACTTGCTCCCGAATGGCCCCACTGTATAGCCGGAGTTATCTTATCTTCTGGGCGGTATCCAACTTGGTGGCCTTTTTGATTATGATGATGGTTTATCTGCATATCTTTGTGTATGTCAAGAGGAGGATGGTAAGGATGTCCAAGCACACGTCTTTCCATCCCAAGTACCGGGAGACCATGATAAATTTGATGAAGACCGTGTTCATCATCTTGAGTAAGTACTGTATTAGTTTATCAATGTGATAATTGAGTAATGTGATCTCACTATGTTGCAAAAACGTCTTTCCACCTCCATGTCAGCTTGATATTTTTGAGATCCTTCACACCTCAGTTCTTCTCCTCTAATCCTTTAGTGACTTGCCTTCCCTGGGACATTTTTTTGTTGACTCAGTTTAACAGGGTCACGTTATTTACGGGTATGGGACAGTGTCTAGGTCAACACACATTAAGTTGGCGCCTATTGGTCGACAGTGAGTAGATTGACACAGGAAGTAGGCCGACGCGCCCATTAGGTCGACATGAACAAGGTCAACATGAGTTTTTTATGGGTTTTTTTTGGTGTAGTTTTCTGTGTAAAGTGACCGTGTCCCCTTACATGGCTTGCTTCACTCGCCATGCTTTGGGCAAGGTACCTCGCTCCGCTGCCGCTGCGCTCGGCACAAGTTACCGTTCCCAATTGTAGTCCACATGGATCGTAAAGTGAAATACTCATGTCGACCTAAGGTCTGTCGACCTAAGTGCTGTCGGCCCAGAGTCCGGATACCGTTTTTTACAGTTCCAGGTAATCTCTTCTCATAGAACATGCATGTTTGTTGCTGATTGGATTTGTTGGTTGCTCTTTGAATCAGTAGTCTACGACATTCAAAGATGGTAACTAAAGCTAGCAGACTTATCCTGAGTGTGGGTGAATGTAAGAGGTTTTAGGATTGATCTTTTTCTTTAGGGCTTTTCAACTTGGGACAGTTATCTCCTGAGAATTCCAAAGCATTCACAGGACTTCTCAACCCACACTCCTCTTGTTTAGTGGCACAGTCACACCACGTTTGACTACTCAAAATGTAATACAGGACTGCCAACAGGCATGGAAGTAGTACATCCTTCAGAATTCAAGTTTTAATTTTTTTATTTTATTGACGACAATGGCAGACGGGTTGAGTTGTTTCTTGGGGAGGGCGTTTTACACAGTGCTTTATGTCTCATATATTTTACTAGCTCCTTGTGAACTGATTCATTGAATCACGAGGACATCTGTGTAGTGTTTGTATGTTTTACCTTGTTTGCCTGAGTTTACTCTGGGTGCTCCGCTTTCATCCTTTTTTATGTGGTTGAGAATTTCAACTGTACGCTCCATAAGGCAGGGCTTTAAATGTATAATTAAATATTTTCTGTACAGGACTGTAGCATAATAAACAATAATAAAATGAAATATCGGTTTAGCTAACAAATAAGCTGCTAGATTTTGAATAGCTGAGAGGTGTTTACTTTTGACCTTTTTAAGTTCTTTTTATCCTGTTCATGCTTGAGCAGTAACACTGAAAATTTAGACTTTTAAGGTTAGAAAAAAAAAAAATTCTTTACCATAGTCCCCATGTGAAAAGTGCTTTATTTAAATAATAAAGTATTTTTTTCATTGACTTTCTTCTAACAGAAGAGGAATGTGCTGCTCTCGGCACCTGCTGGCAAGACCTGGCAATTTTTTTTTTCAGTGAGCTATTGCCGACGGTGACCTTTAGGCAGGGCTGTAACTAGGGGTGTGCAAGGGCTCTATGGGTGGCACCACTGCTGCCCCACGGCCCTTGCTTGTGGTTAGTTGGGTGCATGGAATGGCAACTTGCATCCACTATCGCAGCAGCAGTGTCCCCTAGAGCATCCTTTGGCGTGATGTCATGCGTTTAGGGGGCGGGGCCTGCACATGGCACTCGAGTGCCTTGTTAATGCACTGCTGGTAGGGCTTTTTTCCATTTGATAAGTAGGTACAAAAGAAAAAAATGGGAGGACAGGTTGCGAGAGAGCTGTGTGCATGATTGTGAAGGCAGCCCAGCAGCTGGGGAAGCAATGTACATGCCCCCACTGTGACATGACATGGTGGGGGTGTGACATGTGACCACACCCACTTTTCAGGTGTGCGCCGAAGACTTGCCAGTGTGTTTTCATGTGTACGCTGCTTGCCAACGAGGACCTAATCCCCCCCAAATATTGCTAACTGGGCCATCCAAAGCCTTACTCCACCTTGGGAGTGATAGAAGAGCAGCAGCTGACATGGGCCCTGTCATATGGGTAAGAGCTGTAATCTTTGAATTTGGGGAATTTAGGTCAGAGTAGGAGTGGTAGCTGAGCTTTCTGTGGCCTTAAAGTCATAAAATGCTGCTGTTGGTTACCAGTGAGGTGCGGCCTGATATGACACACGGTAAACAGTAGTGTATATATTTGTATAAGTCATTTTTTACATATGACAAAGGAGGCAACCTTCAGATATTTGTTATTCTCAAACTCAGAACAGCCATGCAAATTTACTGCTGACTTCAGCTGACATGTATTGTAGCAGGTTGCATAAAAAGGAAATTGCTCATTAAGTGATGATTCATATAGCTCACATGCACTTTGAAGAAATGAAAATGGAATACTAAAAGCATGCTCTGTTGTTAATAAAACACTAACCCGTTACCCATACCTTACAACTTGGGGAATTGGAGAAGAAAATTCAAACAAATGCGCTGCCTATGGTATAGATGCAGCCCACCACCAACACAGGACTCTTCACAAAAATTCCAAACAATAGGACACAATCAATAAGAAAAGGTTAATAGTAGGCGCAAAACCATATAAATTTCCTTACATAAAATAAATTTCCGTATAGGCTTACAAGGAGTTCCCTCCTATTCCTTTTAATAGAGCTCTGTATCCTTAGTTCACTCCTCTGTGTTTCCTCCCAAGATATAATTCTTATCAGGTGTAGGCTGCGTTCTTCCTGCTCCTCCGACACTCGGTTGCTCTTGTCTCACCTATTAAGCCGCCATGTTAGACTGGACAGCAGCGCGAGCGATGCGGACGCTGTGCGGAAAAAGACGCCGGTTACCCAGACAACGAAGGAAGCACGAGACGGCGATGAAAGCGGGAAGGGGGCCGCCCCCCCTCGCTCAGCACACATCGCGCTGTATGCTGAGCGAGGGAGAGACATGTGTGCTGAGCGGTCTGTGTTAAGATCGCTCAGCACACATCTCTCCCGTCAGTACTGGCCTTAGGGATTTAGAGTATTTCTGCCAAGCAATAGACACATTAGTTTCTTATCAGATAGTGGAAAATCAGACTCTCAGGTGTATTTTCTCCTATTTAAGAGATCTATTTATCAAGCAGAAATAACCCCTGATTCCTTTATCATGCCTGTGTTTTGGTTGGGCATTGCAATGTATGCTCATTTATCAAATATTGGAAAGCAAAGCTAGGTGACGCCATACTGAGAGCCCCAATGGGCCTATGTATTAATAATTGCGGCAGTGCCATGATTGTTATCAGTCTGTAACATGAAAGACTTTTTCAGTTTTAACTAAACTATCCCTGCTATGGAGGCAATTCAGACTGCATCGGTGCAGCGGCAGCGATCGAAGTCTGAATTACTGTGTGGAGTGCGCACATGCAGTGGCCGCACTGCGCGCGTGCACCCCGGGAGCCCGGTGAGATGCTATCAACATCTCACTGGCTGCAATCGCCTCTGCCTGATTGACAGGCAGGGCCGGCCCGACATGCGGGGCGGACTAGCCCTGTGCTGGGCGTCCCCCGCGCATGTCAGAGTAAATGATCGTAGATGTGCTAAATTTAGCACATCTACGATCAACTCTGAGTTACCCCCTATGTACTTAAAAGTAGTCGCAGGGAGTCTTTCACATTTTTCAAAGACTCCTAAGAATTTGAAACTGCACATGTGCACAGTGGGGCAGATGTTTCAAAACGTGTGGGCAGCTGTACTAAGCGTTGAAGAGTGATAAAGTGGTGAGAGATAAAGTATCAATCAGATCCTATCATTTTTCAAGCACAGCCTGTAACATGGCAGTTAGAAGCTGATTAGCTGGTACCAGGGTTGAAAAAAAAACCATAAAAAAACAACAACTTGGTGTGAAATTTTTTTTTCTGTTTAAACCAGTGTTTTCGCATTCATGTTTTCAATTAAAAAAAAAAAGTAAATCCTGTTTGTTGTATTAATACTGTGAAACTATGTATTAGAAACCTTGATCAATCATGTTTTAATGCTTTCTAACATTAACAATCCAAAGTTATTAGGGTTTGACATGATTTATTTGAAATCTTTCAATAAAAACAATTTAAAGGGCCCTACACACCTAGCGACCCTTCGCCGATCTGCCTGACGGCCGATACGGCAGATGGGCGACCCGGCAGCGGGGGAGAGGTGGTGGGGGGAGTGAAGTTTCTTCACTCTCCCCATCACCCGGCTCCATAGCACTGCATGCTAATATGGACGAGATTGTCCATATTGGCCTGCATGTTTAAATGAGCCGGCACCAGCGATGAACGAGCGCGAGGCCGCGCATCGTTCATCACTGGTGCCTACACACTGAAAGTTATGAACGGTATCTCATTCATTAATGAACGAGATCGTTCATATCTTTCACTGGTATCGACCAGTGAGTAGGGCCCTTTAGACTTAAACACACTAGGCAATTTTAGCCTAAAAAATAAACGATAACGACATAAATGTCGTTATCGTTTATTTTTAGGCTTATATTGTCCAGTGTGTATGGGGGCAATATTGGTGACCGATGAACGATGCGCGCTCCCGCACGCTGTTTAGCGATCACCAATATTGAGCTGACATGCAGCTCAACCGTCAATGGGGGTAATTCCAAGTTGATCGCAGCAGGAAATTTTTTAGCAACTGGGCAAAACCATGTGCACTGCAGGGGAGGCAGATATAACATGTGCAGAGAGAGTTAGATTTGGGTGGGGTGTGTTCAATCTGCAATCTAAATTGCAGTGTAAAAATAAAACAGCCAGTATTTACCCTGCACAGAAACAAAATAACCCACCCAAATCTAACTCTCTCTGCACATGTTATATCTGCCTCCCCTGCAGTGCACATGGTTTTGCCCAGTTGCTAAAAAATTTCCTGCTGCGATCAACTTGGAATTACCCCCAATGTTGGTCTGAGCTGCGTGTTCGGGAATGCCAGTGGTGACGTCACTGAACATTATCGTTGAACGATAACGTTCAGTGTGTATGCACTGTATCGTTGAACGCCATATCGTTCAACCATATAGTCGTTCACCGCATTTAAACATCGGGAAGTGTGTACCCGCCTTAAGGGGGATATCCAATTACATGCAGTCGATGACCGCAGGTAATTGTTTTGCTGGGGGCAGTCCTATTAGCACCGATGTGGCGTGCTTCTCCCCCCAATGCCGGCACTTATCGCTGTTTATGCTTCAGGTGCCTCGGGCACCTGAAGTATAATCCGCGATAAGCGGCTGCCGGAGACGCGATAACACATGGGTTATCGCACGATCGCTGCTCCGTTTTCACCTGATGAAAACGGCCTGTAATTGGATACCATGATAATGACCATCTGTCATTAATAGCGATATCCTGGTGAAAACGGATCGTGGATAATAGGATACCCCCATAATAGTTAAAACATGCAAAAGCACTTTTCAGAGAAACGCACAAACACAAAAAAAGGAGATTAGCATTAGCACTGGATTTGTCACTGCCATTAAACATTTTGAATAAAAACGCTAGTTTAGAGGGGTGTACTATGTTATACCGACGTTCGGGATCCTGGCTCCGTAATGCCGGCAGCAGGGCAAGCACAAAAGAGCCCCTTGCGGGCTCACTACGCTCGTCTCCCTGCGGGCACAGTGGCGCACTACGCTATTTAATCTCCCTCCAGGGGTGTCGTGGACACCCCAAGAGGGAGATAGTTGAAGGTATGCCGGCTGTCGGGATCCCGGCGCCGGTATGCTGAGCGCCAGGATCCCGAGAGCCGGCATATCGAATGCCTCCCGTTTACATACTTTCCAACTTTCCAGCACGTGCGTCCAAATTTGGGGGCGTGGCCTCGCTGAAAGGGGCATGGCCTCGCTGAAAGGGCATGACCTCACGGCAAGCGATCGCAGACCACACACCCCATTTTTGTCACTGTGGGGGCATGGACAGCGCTCAGATAGCTGCTGGTCATGCCCCCTGTACCTCTCTGTCGGGGAATATACGCTGTGCGCATGCACACAGCATCTATACACCGCTTCTCTGATCAGAGCAGCGAGTGACAGGGGGGGGGATCTCCCAACTGCCCCCCCACCCGCGGGTCACTGCGACCTGCGGGTGGGACAGCGGGACAGACCGTGAAAAACGGGACTGTCCCGCCAAAATCGGGACAGTTGGGAGGTATGTGTTTAGAGGCCTTTTCAGTTTCTAGTCTGTTTTGAAGCTTCAAATGAACTAAACTAGAGATGAGCGGGTTCGGTTCTCCGAGATCCGAACCCCCCCCGAACTTCACCTATTTTACACGGGTCCGAGGCAGCCTTGGATCTTCCCGCCTTGCTCGGTTAACCCGAACGCACCCGAACGTCATCATCCCGCTGTCGGATTCTCGCGAGATTCGTATTCTATATAAAGAGCCGCGCGTCGCCGCCATTTTCACTCGTGCATTGGAGATTGAACGGAGAGGACGTGGCTGCGTTCTCTCCCTGAAAAGTTCCGTAATCTGTGCTCTGTGTGTTGCAAATATCTGTGCTCAGTGTGCTGCAAATATCTGTGCTCAGTGTGCTGAAAATGTCGAAGTTCTCTGCCTGAAAACGCTCCATATCTGTGCTCAGTGTGCTGCAAATATCTGTGCTCAGCTCTGTGTCAAGTATACTATCTCTGTGCTGCATTATTGTGAGCAGTATATAGTAGGACAGTGCAGCATTTTGGTGACCAGCAGTATACATATATAGTACAGTACAGTAGGCCATTGCTGTATCTTGCAGCTGTGTCAAGTATACTATCTTTGTGCTGCATTATTGTGAGCAGTATATAGTAGGACAGTGCAGCATTTTGGTGACCAGCAGTATACATATAGTACAGTACAGTAGGCCATTGCTGTATCTTGCAGCTCTGTGTCACTTCTAGTATCCTGATCAGTGCTAAATATCTGCTGCATTGTTGTGACCAGTATGTATACTGTACTGTGTGACGTGTGTTATACACCTGGTGATTTTATACATCCTGTAATCTGTACTGAACGATGTGTGAGATACACCTGGGGATTATACACCCTGTATACTGTACTGTGCAACGTTTGTGATACACCCAGTGATAATACACTCTGTATATTGTACTGAGCGATGTGTGAGATACACCTTGGGATTATACACCCTATATACTGTACTGTGCGATGTGTGTTATACACCTGGTGATTATACATCCTGTAATCTGTACTGAGTGATGTGTGAGATACACCTGGGGCTTATACACCCTATATACTGTACTATGCGATGTGTTATACACCTGGTGATTATACATCCTGTAATCTGTACTGAGCGATGTGTGGGATGCACCTGGGGATTATACACCCTATATACTGTACTGTGTGATGTGTGAGATACACCTGGGGATTATACACCCTATATACTGTACTGTGTGATGTGTGAGATACACCTGGGGATTATACACCCTATATACTGTACTGAGCGATGTGTGAGATACACCTGGGGATTATACACCTTATATACTGTACTGTGTGATGTGTGAGATACACCGGGGGATTATACACCCTATATTATTATCCTTTATTTATATGGCGCCACAAGGGTTCCGCAGCACCCAATTATAGAGTACATAAATAATCAAACAGGAAAACAGCAATTTACAGTTTATGACAGTATAGGACAAGTACAGGGTAAATAAACATAGTTACATCAGCAGATGACACTGGAATAAGTATCAGGTGGCAGAATATTGCTGGATGTGGTACAATTGAAGATTATTAAAGTAAGACAAAAGGATAAGTACATGAGGGAAGAGGGCCCTGCTCGTGAGAGTTTACAATCTAAAGGGGAGGGGTAGACAGACATGGGTGACACAGATGGGGTACATAGAGAATGTGGTACAGAGGGTTAGGATGAGATTTGGCTGGGTTTGGTGAAGAAGTGGACCCCCAGAAGGCACGTCAATACTTAACATTGCAACATTTTACTGGGCTATGTAGGAGAAAATTAAAAAATAAGAATTTACTTACCGATAATTCTATTTCTCATAGTCCGTAGTGGATGCTGGGGACTCCAAAAGGACCATGGGGAATAGCGGCTCCGCAGGAGACTGGGCACAAAGTAAAAGCTTTAGGACTAGCTGGTGTGCACTGGCTCCTCCCCCTATGACCCTCCTCCAAGCCTCAGTTAGGATACTGTGCCCGGACGAGCGTACACAATAAGGAAGGATTTTGAATCCCGGGTAAGACTCATACCAGCCACACCAATCACACCGTACAACTTGTGATCTGAACCCAGTTAACAGCATGATAACAGAAGGAGCCTCTGAAAAGATGGCTCACAACAACAATAACCCGATTTTTGTAACAATAACTATGTACAAGTAATGCAGACAATCCGCACTTGGGATGGGCGCCCAGCATCCACTACGGACTATGAGAAATAGAATTATCGGTAAGTAAATTCTTATTTTCTCTAACGTCCTAGTGGATGCTGGGGACTCCGAAAGGACCATGGGGATTATACCAAAGCTCCCAAACGGGCGGGAGAGTGCGGATGACTCTGCAGCACCGAATGAGAGAACTCCAGGTCCTCCTCAGCCAGGGTATCAAATTTGTAGAATTTAGCAAACGTGTTTGCCCCTGACCAAGTAGCTGCTCGGCAAAGTTGTAAAGCCGAGACCCCTTGGGCAGCCGCCCAAGATGAGCCCACTTTCCGTGTGGAATGGGCTTTTACAGATTTTGGCTGTGGCAGGCCTGCCACAGAATGTGCAAGCTGAATTGTACTACAAATCCAACGAGCAATCGTCTGCTTAGAAGCAGGAGCACCCAGCTTGTTGGGTGCATACAGGATAAACAGCGAATCAGATTTCCTGACTCCAGCCGTCCTGGAAACATATATTTTCAGGGCCCTGACTACGTCCAGCAACTTGGAATCCTCCAAGTCCCTAGTAGCCGCATGCACCACAATAGGCTGGTTTAAGTGAAATGCTGAAACCACCTTAGGGAGAAATTGAGGACGAGTCCTCAATTCTGCCCTGTCCGTATGAAAAATTAGGTAAGGGCTTTTATAGGATAAAGCCGCCAATTCTGAGACACGCCTGGCTGAAGCCAGGGCTAACAGCATTACCACTTTCCATGTGAGATATTTTAAGTCCACAGTGGTGAGTGGTTCAAACCAATGTGATTTTAGGAATCCCAAAACTACATTGAGATCCCAAGGTGCCACTGGAGGCACAAAAGGAGGCTGTATATGCAGTACTCCCTTGACAAACGTCTGAACTTCAGGAACAGAAGCCAGTTCTTTTTGGAAGAATATTGACAGGGCCGAAATTTGAACCTTAATGGACCCTAATTTGAGGCCCATAGACAGTCCTGTTTGCAGGAAATGCAGGAAACGACCCAGTTGAAATTCCTCTGTAGGGGCCTTCCTGGCCGCGCACCACGCAACATATTTTCGCCAATTACGGTGATAATGTTGTATGGTTACATCCTTCCTGGCTTTGATCAGGGTAGGGATGACTTCATCCGGAATGCCTTTTTCCTTCAGGATCCGGCGTTCAACCGCCATGCCGTCAAACGCAGCCGCGGTAAGTCTTGGAACAGACATGGTCCCTGCTGGAGCAGGTCCTTTCTTAGAGGTAGAGGCCACGGGTCTTCCGTGAGCATCTCTTGAATTTCCGGGTACCAAGTCCTTCTTGGCCAATCCGGAGCCAAGAGTATAGTCTTTACTCCTCTCCTTCTTATGATTCTCAGTACTTTTGGTATGAGAGGAAGAGGAGGGAACACATACACTGACTGGTACACCCACGGTGTTACCAGAGCGTCCACAGCTATTGCCTGAGGGTCCCTTGACCTGGCGCAATATCTGTCCAGTTTTTTGTTGAGGCGGGACGCCATCATGTCCACCTTTGGTTTTTCCCAACGGTTCACAATCATGTGGAAGACTTCTGGGTGAAGTCCCCACTCGCCCGGGTGAAGATCGTATCTGCTGAGGAAGTCTGCTTCCCAGTTGTCCACTCCCGGAATGAACACTGCTGACAGTGCTATCACATGATTCTCCGCCCAGCGAAGAATCCTTGCCACTTCCATCATTGCCCTCCTGCTTCTTGTGCCGCCCTGTCTGTTTACGTGGGCGACTGCCGTGATGTTGTCCGACTGGATCAACACCGGCTGACCCTGAAGCAGAGGTCTTGCCTGACTTAGGGCATTGTAAATGGCCCTTAGTTCCAGGATATTTATGTGAAGTGACGTTTCCATGCTTGACCACAAGCCCTGGAAATTTCTTCCCTGTGTGACTGCTCCCCAGCCTCTCAGGCTGGCATCCGTGGTCACCAGGACCCAATCCTGAATGCCGAATCTGCGGCCCTCTAGGAGATGAGCACTCTGTAACCACCACAGGAGAGACACCCTTGTCCTTGGAGACAGGGTTATCCGCTGATGCATTTGAAGATGCGATCCGGACCATTTGTCCAGCAGATCCCACTGAAAAGTTCTTGCGTGGAATCTGCCGAATGGAATCACTTCGTAAGAAGCCACCATCTTTCCCAGGACCCTTGTGCATTGATGTACTGACACTTGGCCTGGTCTTAGGAGGTTCCTGACTAGGTCGGATAACTCCTTGGCTTTCTCCTCCGGGAGAAACACCTTTTTCTGTACTGTGTCCAGAATCATCCCTAGGAACAGCAGACGTGTCGTCGGAATCAGCTGCGATTTTGGAATATTTAGAATCCATCCGTGCTGTCGTAGTACTACTTGAGATAGTGCTACTCCGACCTCTAACTGTTCTCTGGACCTTGCCCTTATCAGGAGATCGTCCAAGTAAGGGATAATTAAGACGCCTTTTCTTCGAAGAAGAATCATCATTTCGGCCATTACCTTGGTAAAGACCCGGGGTGCCGTGGACAATCCAAACGGCAGCGTCTGAAACTGATAGTGACAGTTCTGTACCACAAACCTGAGGTACCCTTGGTGAGAAGGGCAAATTGGGACATGGAGGTAAGCATCCTTGATGTCCAGAGACACCATATAGTCCCCTTCTTCCAGGTTCGCCATCACTGTTCTGAGTGACTCCATCTTGAACTTGAACCTTTTTATGTAAGTGTTCAAGGATTTCAGATTTAAAATGGGTCTCACCGAGCCGTCCGGCTTCGGTACCACAAACAGCGTGGAATAATACCCCTTTCCCTGTTGTAGGAGGGGTACCTTGATTATCACCTGCTGGGAATACAGCTTGTGAATGGCTTCCAATACCGCCTCCCTGTCGGGGGGAGACGTTGGTAAAGCAGACTTCAGGAACCGGCGAGGGGGAGACGTCTCGAATTCCAATTTGTACCCCTGAGATACTACCTGCAGGATCCAGGGGTCCACTTGCGAGTGAGCCCACTGCGCGCTGAAATTCTTGAGACGGGCCCCCACCGTGCCTGAGTCCGCTTGTAAGGCCCCAGCGTCATGCTGAGGACTTGGCAGTAGCGGGGGAGGGCTTCTGTTCGTGGGAAGAGGCTGTTTGCTGCAGTCTTTTTCCCCTTCCTCTGCCCCGGGGCAGATATGAGTGGCCTTTTGCCCGCTTCCCTTATGGGGACGAAAGGACTGAGCCTGAAAAGACGGTATCTTTTTCTGCTGCGAGGTGACTTGGGGTAAAAAGGTGGATTTTCCAGCCGTTGCCGTGGCCACCAGGTCCGATAGACCGACCCCAAATAACTCCCCCCCTTTATACGGCAATACTTCCATATGCTATTTGGAATCCGCATCCCCTGACCACTGTCGCGTCCATAATCCTCTTCTGGCAGAAATGGACATCGCACTTACTCTTGATGCCAGAGTGCAAATATCCCTCTGTGCATCTCGCATATATAGAAATGCATCCTTTAAATGCTCTATAGTCAATAATATATTGTCCCTGTGCAGGGTATCAATATTTTCAGTCAGGGAATCCGACCAAGCCACCCCAGCACTGCACATCCAGGCTGAGGCGATTGCTGGTCGCAGTATAATACCAGTATGTGTGTATATACTTTTAAGGATATTTTCCAGCTTCCTATCAGCTGGTTCCTTGAGGGCGGCCGTATCAGGAGACGGTAACGCCACTTGTTTTGATAAGCGTGTGAGCGCCTTATCTACGCTAGGGGGTGTTTCCCAACGCGCCCTAACCTCTGGCGGGAAAGGGTATAATGCCAATAATTTTTTAGAAATTAGCAGTTTTTTATCGGGGGAAACCCACGCTTCATCACACACCTCATTTAATTCATCTGATTCAGGAAAAACTACGGGTAGTTTTTTCACACCCCACATAATACCCTTTTTTGTGGTACTTGTAGTATCAGAAATGTTCAAAACCTCCTTCATTGCCGTGATCATGTAACGTGTGGCCCTACTGGAAAATACGTTTGTTTCCTCACCGTCGACACTGGAGTCAGTGTCCGTGTCGACCTGAGGTAACGGGCGTTTTATAGCCCCTGACGGTGTTTGAGACGCCTGTACAGGTATTAACTGATTTGCCGGCTGTCTCATGTCGTCAACAGTCTTTTGTAAAGTGCCGACACTATCACGTAATTCTTTCCATAAGACCATCCAGTCAGGTGTCGACTCCCTAGGGGGTGACATCACTAACACAGGCAATTGCTCCGCCTCCACACCATTTTCCTCCTCATACATGTCGACACAGCGTACAGACACACAGCACACACACAGGGAATGCTCTGACAGAGGACAGGACCCCACTAGCCCTTTGGGGAGACAGAGGGAGAGTTTGCCAGCACACACCAGAGCGCTATATATATATAGGGATAACCTTATATAAGTGTTTTTCCCTAATATAGCTGCTGTATATATTAAAATGCAATTTAGTGCCCCCCCTCTCTTGTTTTACCCTGTTTCTGTAGTGCAGGACTGCAGGGGAGAGTCAGGGAGCCTTCCTCCAACGGAGCTGTGAGAAAAAAATGGCGCTTGTGTGCTGAGGAGATAGGCTCCGCCCCTTTTTCGGCGGCCTTTCTCCCGCTTTTTTGTGGAAGACTGGCAGGGGTTAAATACATCCATATAGCCCAGGAGCTATATGTGATGTATTTTTAGCCATTTAAGGTATTTTCATTGCGTCCCAGGGCGCCCCCCCCCCAGCGCCCTGCACCCTCAGTGACCGGAGTGTGAAGTGTGCTGAGAGCAATGGCGCACAGCTGCGGTGCTGTGCGCTACCTTATTGAAGACAGGACGTCTTCTGCCGCCGATTTTCCGGACCTCTTCACTCTTCTGGCTCTGTAAGGGGGCCGGCGGCGCGGCTCCGGGACCCATCCATGGCTGGGCCTGTGATCGTCCCTCTGGAGCTAATGTCCAGTAGCCTAAGAAGCCCAATCCACTCTGCACGCAGGTGAGTTCGCTTCTTCTCCCCTTAGTCCCTCGATGCAGTGAGCCTGTTGCCAGCAGGTCTCACTGAAAATAAAAAAACCTATTTAAACTTTTACTCTAAGCAGCTCAGGAGAGCCACCTAGATTGCACCCTTCTCGTTCGGGCACAAAATCTTAACTGAGGCTTGGAGGAGGGTCATAGGGGGAGGAGCCAGTGCACACCAGCTAGTCCTAAAGCTTTTACTTTGTGCCCAGTCTCCTGCGGAGCCGCTATTCCCCATGGTCCTTTCGGAGTCCCCAGCATCCACTAGGACGTTAGAGAAATAGGGGGGGGGGGGGGGGGAAGAATCGATAACTTCTACCGCTTTCAAAAAGGTCAATGGAAGCTGAAATAATGGACAACTACCTCATGGAAGCCAGATACAGTATACCAAACAGTACTTAGCAGAGTTAGGAATGAGTGCTTATGAAATACAGTAACATTTTGTCATAATATTTCAGAAACTGCATGGCTGGTCTCTTGCACTCTTTTGCTCTAATACACCACCTGCTTTAGGATTTATATTCAAAAACATTATGTCTCCATAATCCCAAAAACGTCAGGCTTCTTGGAAAGTGGTTTGTTCCTTTGTAAGGGAAAGAGAACAAACGTTCTCAAACAACGGTTTCTCAATTTCTTTTTCCTCTGGGAAGGGATTGTGGATTTGCAGGAATATCTGAGCATTTCTGTAATCAGAAAGCAGCGACTTTCTACAAATGTTTACGAATAATTCCAGTGATTTTGTCATTTTCTTCCAGTGATTTGGACCAATAATACCATTGATTAGAACAAATAATTCCTGTGATATTGAGGTGTTTGTGTCGCTTAGCTTAGCCGTCCAGCGACCACAGTGAACCTCTTTTTCTCTTTTCTTTGCATCATGTGCTGTTTGGGGCCAATTTTTTTAAGTGCCATCCTGTCTGACATTGCAGTGCCACTCCTAGATGGGCCAGGTGTTTGTGCCGCCCTCTTGGGTTGTTTTGCTTAGTCATCCAGCGACCTTGGTGCAAATTTTAGGACTAAAAATAGTATTGTGAGGTGTGAGGTGTTCAGAATAGACTGGAAATGAGTGGAAATTGTGGTTATTGTGGTTGATAATACTATAGGATCAAAATTACCCCCAAATTCTATGATTTAAGCTGTTTTTGAAAAAAAACACCCGAATCCAAAACGCATCCGAATCCGACAAAAAAATTTCAGGGAGGTTTTGCCAAAACGCGTCCGAATCCAAAACACGGCCGCGGAACCGAATCCAAAACCAAAACCCGAAAAATTTCCGGTGCACATCTCTAAACTAAACCAAAAGAAGAAAAAATCCTTCTACGCTAGGTGAAGATAATTGAGCAGTCAGAAGATGTTCAATAATGGGAAATACATTAGGATTAACTTTTTCAATTGCGCTTTTTGGCTCGTCCACCATTCATAAGATGAAACTTGCGACACCACAAATGTATTTTTAAAAAATTTCCTTGTGCAATGGTGCAGCTTTTGCCTGGAACTACACTATTAATGGTGGGAGAAAACTTGATTCATAATTTGAGCTTGTAAAATCAAGTTACAGTTTTTTCTTGTCCTCAGTTGAAGTTCGGTGTTATTGGTTTGCTTTGGATCAAGCATGTAAGCAAGAAAATTAGATGGAGTTAAAGCTATGTTATATCGATGTACACATTTATTTTTAATATCCTCATCTTTTGTCACATCCCATATATATTTTTTAAGTTGTTTCCATAGATACACACACACACACACACACAACGTGGGCAAGGGAACATACGTTTTTTTGTGCTTCATCAAGAGTCTCAGCGATAGGCTTCAAAATGTAAATCATATCGTGAACATTCCTCTTAAGTATAAGGTTGGCAACTTTTGCCTGCACATTTCTATCAATTTTGTTCTGATTATCTTCTCAGATTTTTAGAAGTGTAATGTAAGCATCCAGACAATCCCATACCTCCCAACTTCAGAAAAACAGGACTGTTCCGCCAAAATCAGGACAGTTGGGAGGTACGCAATCCACCAAACTGTTCCAACGGGTTTCAGCTGGCATGATACGTTTTGGAGCATCTGATTGTCTGGAGAGAGCATTTGCAAAATGGTTGTTTTGCAAAAAAACAAAATTATAATAGTGAGAACATGTTCTTCCTGGTTAGGAACCTGACAGTCATTAGGTAAGAGATTCAGAAGATGTGCCGAGCAGCCAGGTCTTCACGGTTTTCTAGCAAGTCACACATCCGTGAAACATTAGCTACATTATCTGTCACAACTGAACGCACAAACACTTAAACTCTTATTCATATTTCTTGATGCTATTAGATACCTTCTCTGCCAAGTACTCTGATGTATCTGGATTTCCTGATGTATCCACAGCTTCTACCAAATATATATTCCCTGTTGCAGTTGTTACTGTTACGCACACAAGGGCTACTTCAGATCTGTTAGTTTGCTAGGGTTTTTTTTTTGCAGTCCTGCGTTCACATAGTCGCCGCCCAGAGGGGAGTGTATTTTCACTTTGCAATTGTGCGAATGCTTGTGTAGCAGAGCTGTGCAAACAGATCTTGTGCAGTCTCTGAGTAACCCAGGACTTACCAGCGGTGCAAGTGGGCGGATATGTCGTACCGTTAAGAATTTAGCCGTACTCACTGCCGCCGGGCCGCCACTCAGTGTGCTCACCACAGCCGCCATTAGCGCTGCCGCTGTGCGCAGAGTCTCTGCCTCGGCGCCTCCCCTTCCCAACCTGCTGGGAGCGTGAGCGTGACATCACCACGCTCCCGCGGCGGGCACGCACAGGACCCCGGGGGCTGGCTGGGCGGGTTGTGGTCATGACTCTATCTCCTATAGCAGTGCAGCGGCAATTTGCAGAGTTGCAGGGGTCACTCAGGGGGCGTTAGAAGCACGGGCAGGCTCCTGAGGTACAGTGTACAGCAGCACCAAAATCTATCCTTACCAACATATATAATGTATATATAATGGGTATATATATATGGGGCAGACTAGATGGGCCAAGTGGTTCTTATCTGCCGTCAAATTCTATGTTTCTATGTTTATATATATATATATAATGTGTGTGTGTGTGTGTGTGTGTGTGTGTGTGTGTGTGTGTGTGTGTGTGTGTGTGTGTGTGTGTGTGTGTGTGTGTGCAGTGCTGCAAGTATGGTGGTACAGGGCGGTACGGTACCAGTAAGAAATTCCCAGCCGGCAGTCCGTACCGCCGGGCCGTCCACCATACCTGCATCCCGCTGGCTGCTATGTGAGGGGAGGAGAGCGCAGCGCCTCTCCTGCCCCTCAATTCTCTGTGATGTCCGGTCTCTGACGGCTGCGGCGGCAGGGTGAATCTCAATAAGGCATCGGTTTGCTAGCCAATCAGAGCTCGCAGACCGGCAGCCGCTACTCCTGATTGGCTGCCGGTCCGCGAGCTCTGATTGACTAACGAACCGACGCCGCATTTGAGATACCCACCACCAGAGACCGGACTTCACGAGCATTGAGGGGCAGGAGAGGCGCGCACTGTGCTCTCCTCCCCTCACATAGCAGCATAAGAGGCAGTGGTGAGCTGGGCACTCCGGGGCAATGTATATCTGGCACTGTGGGGGCACTCGTGTATCTGGCACTGTGGGGCAATGTATATCTGACAACTGTGGGGGCATTTGTGTATCTGCCACTGTGACCTTTATCACCCACTGTACGAAAACGCAGCCTAGCGACCAGGTCTGAATTAAGCCCACTGTTGGTTCATTATGGACATCTGACCATCAATCCCTACACAAACAATTTAATTCCTTAACACTGAAGAACACTTGGTTTGTTCTTCCTTGTAAACAGTGTCCAGTAAAGAACCTCCTATTTCTTTTCTATTTGGGGGATTATAACCAGGACGCAGTTGCTGCATTAGCTGGACAAGTTGTGTGTGTTCCACACTGTGAAATGTAGTATTGGTAACATACACAAATTGATATCTAATTAATCTTTCTGAATCGATATCTAATGAATCTTTCTGAATCGATATCTAATGAATCTTTCTGTTCATACGTAGTTTTCACAACAAACAAATCCAATGAAGATAAAGTTGAATTAACTTTCTTTTTCTTGCTTGGTGGGTGCTCAGGTAATATTCCAGTGCTTGTTGATTTGTTACTTCTAAGTGGGTGTCTGGGGGAAAAAAAGCAAAAAAAAAAATCTATAGTTCTTTTTTAGCATAAGAAGAACTGAAGTGAGTTATATAAACTGTAGAATTGTCCCGTAAAAATTAATATCATACCTTTATCATCACTGTTGGCTTCTTTGCATTTTTCTAAATGATTCTTCATTCTGTGGACTTGTCCTTCCAACTGATACCCACATTTCTTGCACTTGGCTCTACATCCTTTTCTGCTCTAATTTTTTATCTCATCAAAAGAGAGCCAGACTAAGGGGCCTATTTATCACCATCCGCATCTTGGATGCGGATGTCGTGATAAAATCACCCAAATTCGCACTGTGATAACTGATTACATCGCAGGGATGTATCAATTATCACATGCAGAGACAGAGCTTGCGGTCAAGCTCTGTCCCTGCGATGCCTCTTCGCTGCATCAATGGGGTATTTTTTGTCAAAAATACCCCGATGTCCTGCTGCGCATGTGCTTACCCCCGCTGACATTGCCACTACCGCCGCCCAGTCGACCCCCCTGTCACGACTACCCTCGCGCACCGTGGACTCCCCCAGCAGGATTATATACTCGCCTGTACAGGGAGCCCGTCCGCGCTGCTTCTGCTGGGCTGCCGGGCACCGGATCCTGTGTGCTGCAGTGACCCCCGGTGCTGTAAAGTTTGCAGCGTCACTTTACTGCACCGGAGTCACATTGCAGCATATGGGGGACCCAGCGCCAGGCAGCGCTCACTGGAGCAGCGGACACAGGCTCCCTGGACAGGTGAGTATGTTTTTGTTTTTTTCACACTCTGATCAGCTTGTGTGTCCATTGGACACACATAGCTGATCGCTGGAGCCAGGTCCCCGCTCAGCTTTCTCTGCCAGGAGCAGAGAAAGCTGGGCAAAAAGGGTGCACATCGCAGTGCTGCCCTGTGAACTCGCCAGCCTGAGCTGCAGCATGCGATCAGATCGGAATGACCCCCATAGTCCAAACTGAGCTGAATGCACAGACAACGGCCATCGTTAAAGACCCGCGGGACCGTCCATCGTTAACGTTCACTGGGCAATATTACAAACGATATCACTCAGAAGGGTGAAAATGAGTGATATCGTTTGTAATATCGCCTAGTGTATATGGGGCTTAAGTCTTTCTTTCTTTCTCTCATATCAATAGGACTGAAGATTTTGAAATGAAATAAACATGGAGATTAACTAAGTTATGAGGCGTTTGTCTGTGTATTGCCTGTGTAATGTGTTGGTGTTGTTTACTCTTTAAGGGTGAGAATGTTAGCTGTGGTTTTCTCCTGTCCTATGTGATTGTTGGGGGAGAAGCTTGATGCTAGGCAGATTTAGCCCCTCTCTTATCTGGTTCGTCTCCCTATATTGTTTTGTTTGTGATTTACTGCATTGGTTCAGCTCACTCAGAGGAAGACCACAAGCAATAAGAATGTTGAATAATACCAGGGGATTCCCTTATAATGGGCTCTTTTAAGAAATCATGAAGTATTTTTGTTTTGTTTTAATTAATACCATTTGGTTTATAGAGATGAGCGCCTGAAATTTTTCGGGTTTTGTGTTTTGGTTTTGGGTTCGGTTCCGCGGACGTGTTTTGGGTTCGACCGCGTTTTGGCAAAACCTCACCGAATTTTTTTTGTCGGATTCGGGTGTGTTTTGGATTCGGGTGGTTTTTTCAAAAAACCCTAAAAAACAGCTTAAAACATTGAATTTGGGGGTCATTTTGATCCCATAGTATTATTAACCTCAATAACCATAATTAACACTCATTTTCAGTCTATTCTGAACACCTTACACCTCACAATATTATTTTTAGTCCTAAAATTTGCACCGAGGTCGCTGGATGACTAAGCTCAGCGACCCTAGTGGCCGACACAAACACCTGGCCCATCTAGGAGTGGCACTGCAGTGTCACGCAGGATGTCCCTTCCAAAAAACCCTCCCCAAACAGCACATGACGCAAAGAAAAAAAGAGGCGCAATGAGGTAGCTGTGTGAGTAAGATTAGCGACCCTAGTGGCCGACACAAACACCGGGCCCATCTAGGAGTGGCACTGCAGTGTCACGCAGGATGTCCCTTCCAAAAAACCCTCCCCAAACAGCACATGACGCAAAGAAAAAAAGAGGCGCAATGAGGTAGCTGTGTGAGTAAGATTAGCGACCCTAGTGGCCGACACAAACACCTGGCCCATCTAGGAGTGGCACTGCAGTGTCACGCAGGATGTCCCTTCCAAAAAACCCTCCCCAAACAGCACATGACGCAAAGAAAAAAAGAGGCGCAATGAGGTAGCTGACTGTGTGAGAAAGATAAGCGACCCTAGTGGCCGACACAAACACCGGGCCCATCTAGGAGTGGCACTGCAGTGTCACGCAGGATGTCCCTTCCAAAAAACCCTCCCCAAACAGCACATGACGCAAAGAAAAAAAGAGGCGCAATGAGGTAGCTGTGTGAGTAAGATTAGCGACCCTAGTGGCCGACACAAACACCGGGCCCATCTAGGAGTGGCACTGCAGTGTCACGCAGGATGTCCCTTCCAAAAAACCCTCCCCAAACAGCACATGACGCAAAGAAAAAAAGAGGCGCAATGAGGTAGCTGACTGTGTGAGAAAGATAAGCGACCCTAGTGGCCGACACAAACACCGGGCCCATCTAGGAGTGGCACTGCAGTGTCACGCAGGATGTCCCTTCCAAAAAACCCTCCCCAAACAGCACATGACGCAAAGAAAAAAAGAGGCGCAATGAGGTAGCTGACTGTGTGAGAAAGATAAGCGACCCTAGTGGCCGACACAAACACCGGGCCCATCTAGGAGTGGCACTGCAGTGTCACGCAGGATGTCCCTTCCAAAAAACCCTCCCCAAACAGCACATGACGCAAAGAAAAATAAAAGAAAAAAGAGGTGCAAGATGGAATTGTCCTTGGGCCCTTCCCACCCACCCTTATGTTGTATAAACAAAACAGGACATGCACACTTTAACCAACCCATCATTTCAGTGACAGGGTCTGCCACACGACTGTGACTGAAATGACGGGTTGGTTTGGACCCCCACCAAAAAAGAAGCAATTAATCTCTCCTTGCACAAACTGGCTCTACAGAGGCAAGATGTCCACCTCATCATCATCCTCCGATATATCACCGTGTACATCCCCCTCCTCACAGATTATCAATTCGTCCCCACTGGAATCCACCATGTCAGCTCCCTGTGTACTTTGTGGAGGCAATTGCTGCTGGTCAATGTCTCCGCGGAGGAATTGATTATAATTCATTTTAATGAACATCATCTTCTCCACATTTTCTGGATGTAACCTCGTACGCCGATTGCTGACAAGGTGAGCGGCGGCACTAAACACTCTTTCGGAGTACACACTTGTGGGAGGGCAACTTAGGTAGAATAAAGCCAGTTTGTGCAAGGGCCTCCAAATTGCCTCTTTTTCCTGCCAGTATAAGTACGGACTGTGTGACGTGCCTACTTGGATGCGGTCACTCATATAATCCTCCACCATTCTATCAATGGTGATAGAATCATATGCAGTGACAGTAGACGACATGTCCGTAATGGTTGTCAGGTCCTTCAGTCCGGACCAGATGTCAGCATCAGCAGTCGCTCCAGACTGCCCTGCATCACCGCCAGCGGGTGGGCTCGGAATTCTGAGCCTTTTCCTCGCACCCCCAGTTGCGGGAGAATGTGAAGGAGGAGATGTTGACAGGTCGCGTTCCGCTTGACTTGACAATTTTCTCACCAGCAGGTCTTTGAAACCCAGCAGACTTGTGTGCGCCGGAAAGAGAGATCCAAGGTAGGTTTTAAATCTAGGATCGAGCACGGTGGCCAAAATGTAGTGCTCTGATTTCAACAGATTGACCACCCGTGAATCCTTGTTAAGCGAATTAAGGGCTCCATCCACAAGTCCCACATGCCTAGCGGAATCGCTCTGTCTTAGCTCCTCCTTCAATGTCTCCAGCTTCTTCTGCAAAAGCCTGATGAGGGGAATGACCTGACTCAGGCTGGCAGTGTCTGAACTGACTTCACGTGTGGCAAGTTCAAAAGGTTGCAGAACCTTGCACAACGTTGAAATCATTCTCCACTGCGCTTGAGACAGGTGCATTCCACCTCCTATATCGTGGTCAGTTGTATAGGCTTGAATGGCCTTTTGCTGCTCCTCCAACCTCTGAAGCATATAGAGGGTTGAATTCCACCTCGTTACCACCTCCTGCTTCAGATGATGGCAGGGCAGGTTCAGGCGTTTTTGGTGGTGCTCCAGTCTTCTGTACGTGCTGCCTGTACGCCGAAAGTGTCCCGCAATTTTTCTGGCCACCGCCAGCATCTCTTGCACGCCCCTGTCGTTTTTTAAAAAATTCTGCACCACCAAATTCAAGGTATGTGCAAAACATGGGACGTGCTGGAATTTGCCCAGATGTAATGCACGCACAATATTGCTGGCGTTGTCCGATGCCACAAATCCACAGGAGAGTCCAATTGGGGTAAGCCATTCCGCAATGATCTTCCTCAGTTGCCGTAAGAGGTTTTCAGCTGTGTGCGTATTCTGGAAACCGGTGATACAAAGCGTAGCCTGCCTAGGAACGAGTTGGCGTTTGCGAGATGCTGCTACTGGTGCCGCCGCTGCTGTTCTTGCGGCGGGAGTCCATACATCTACCCAGTGGGCTGTCACAGTCATATAGTCCTGACCCTGCCCTGCTCCACTTGTCCACATGTCCGTGGTTAAGTGGACATTGGGTACAGCTGCATTTTTTAGGACACTGGTGACTCTTTTTCTGAGGTCTGTGTACATTTTCGGTATCGCCTGCCTAGAGAAATGGAACCTAGATGGTATTTGGTACCGGGGACACAGTACCTCCAACAAGTCTCTAGTTGGCTCTGCAGTAATGATGGATACCGGAACCACGTTTCTCACCACCCAGGATGTCAAGGCCTCAGTTATCCGCTTTGCAGTAGGATGACTGCTGTGATATTTAATCTTCCTCGCAAATGACTGTTGGACAGTCAATTGCTTGGTGGAAGTAGTAAAAGTGGTCTTACGACTTCCCCTCTGGGATGACCATCGACTCCCAGCAGCAACAACAGCAGCGCCAGCAGCAGTAGGCGTTACACGCAAGGATGCATCGGAGGAATCCCAGGCAGGAGAGGAATCGTCAGAATTGCCAGTGACATGGCCTGCAGGACTATTGGCATTCCTGGGGAAGGAGGAAATTGACACTGAGGGAGTTGGTGGGGTGGTTTGCGTGAGCTTGGTTACAAGAGGAAGGGATTTACTGGTCAGTGGAGTGCTTCCGCTGTCACCCAAAGTTTTTGAACTTGTCACTGACTTATTATGAATGCGCTGCAGGTGACGTATAAGGGAGGATGTTCCGAGGTGGTTAACGTCCTTACCCCTACTTATTACAGCTTGACAAAGGGAACACACGGCTTGACACCTGTTGTCCGCATTTCTGGTGAAATACCTCCACACCGAAGAGCTGATTTTTTTGGTATTTTCACCTGGCATGTCAACGGCCATATTCCTCCCACGGACAACAGGTGTCTCCCCGGGTGCCTGACTTAAACAAACCACCTCACCATCAGAATCCTCCTGGTCAATTTCCTCCCCAGCGCCAGCAACACCCATATCCTCCGCATCCTGGTGGACTTCAACACTGACATCTTCAATCTCACTATCAGGAACTGGACTGCGGGTGCTCCTTCCAGCACTTGCAGGGGGCGTGCAAATGGTGGAAGGCGCATGCTCTTCACATCCAGTGTTGGGAAGGTCAGGCATCGCAACCGACACAATTGGACTCTCCTTGTGGATTTGGGATTTCGAAGAACGCACAGTTCTTTGCTGTGCTTTTGCCAGCTTGAGTCGTTTCATTTTTCTAGCGAGAGGCTGAGTGCTTCCATCCTCATGTGAAGCTGAACCACTAGCCATGAACATAGGCCAGGGCCTCAGCCGTTCCTTGCCACTCCGTGTGGTAAATGGCATATTGGCAAGTTTACGCTTCTCCTCCGACAATTTTATTTTAGGTTTTGGAGTCCTTTTTTTTCTGATATTTGGTGTTTTGGATTTGACATGCTCTGTACTATGACATTGGGCATCGGCCTTGGCAGACGACGTTGCTGGCATTTCATCGTCTCGGCCATGACTAGTGGCAGCAGCTTCAGCACGAGGTGGAAGTGGATCTTGATCTTTCCCTAATTTTGGAACCTCAACTTTTTTGTTCTCCATATTTTATAGGCAGAACTAAAAGGCACCTCAGGTAAACAATGGAGATGGATGGATTGGATACTAGTATACAATTATGGACGGACTGCCACGGTTAGGTGGTATAAAAAAACCACGGTTAGGTGGTATATATTGTAATACAATTATGGATGGACGGACTGCCTGCCGAGTGCCGACACAGAGGTAGCCACAGCCGTGAACTACCGCACTGTACACTGGTTGATAAAGAGATAGTAGTATACTCGTAACAACTAGTATGACTGACTATGACGGTATAAAGAATGAAAAAAAAAACACGGTTAGGTGGTATATATTGTAATACAATTATGGATGGACGGACTGCCTGCCGAGTTCCGACACAGAGGTAGCCACAGCCGTGAACTACCGCACTGTACACTGGTTGATAAAGAGATAGTAGTATACTCGTAACAACTAGTATGACTGACTATGACGGTATAACGAATGAAAAAAAAACCACGGTTAGGTGGTATATATTATAATACAATTATGGATGGACGGACTGCCTGCCGAGTGCCGACACAGAGGTAGCCACAGCCGTGAACTACCGCACTGTACACTGGTTGATAAAGAGATAGTAGTATACTCGTAACAACTAGTATGACTGACTATGACGGTATAAAGAATGAAAAAAAACCCACGGTTAGGTGGTATATATTATAATAATACAATTATGGATGGACGGACTGCCTGCCGACTGCCGACACAGAGGTAGCCACAGCCGTGAACTACCGCACTGTACACTGGTTGATAAAGAGATAGTAGTATACTCGTAACAACTAGTATGACACTATGACGGTATAAAGAATGAAAAAAAAAACCACGGTTAGGTGGTATATATTATAATACAATTATGGATGGACGGACTGCCTGCCGACTGCCGACACAGAGGTAGCCACAGCCGTGAACTACCGCACTGTACACTGGTTGATAAAGAGATAGTAGTATACTCGTAACAACTAGTATGACACTATGACGGTATAAAGAATGAAAAAAAAACCACGGTTAGGTGGTATATATTATAATAATACAATTATGGATGGACGGACTGCCTGCCGACTGCCGACACAGAGGTAGCCACAGCCGTGAACTACCGCACTGTACACTGGTTGATAAAGAGATAGTAGTATACTCGTAACAACTAGTATGACTGACTATGACGGTATAAAGAATGAAAAAAAAACCACGGTTAGGTGGTATATATTATAATACAATTATGGATGGACGGACTGCCTGCCGACTGCCGACACAGAGGTAGCCACAGCCGTGAACTACCGCACTGTACACTGGTTGATAAAGAGATAGTAGTATACTCGTAACAACTAGTATGACTGACTATGACGGTATAAAGAATGAAAAAAAAACCACGGTTAGGTGGTATATATTATAATACAATTATGGATGGACGGACTGCCTGCCGACTGCCGACACAGAGGTAGCCACAGCCGTGAACTACCGCACTGTACACTGGTTGATAAAGAGATAGTAGTATACTCGTAACAACTAGTATGACACTATGACGGTATAAAGAATGAAAAAAAAACCACGGTTAGGTGGTATATATTATAATACAATTATGGATGGACGGACTGCCTGCCGACTGCCGACACAGAGGTAGCCACAGCCGTGAACTACCGCACTGTACACTGGTTGATAAAGAGATAGTAGTATACTCGTAACAACTAGTATGACACTATGACGGTATAAAGAATGAAAAAAAAACCACGGTTAGGTGGTATATATTATAATAATACAATTATGGATGGACGGACTGCCTGCCGACTGCCGACACAGAGGTAGCCACAGCCGTGAACTACCGCACTGTACACTGGTTGATAAAGAGATAGTAGTATACTCGTAACAACTAGTATGACTATGTCGACGGTATAAAGAAAGAAAAAAAAATACCACGGTTAGGTGGTATATAATTATACAATTATGGATGGACGGACTGCCTGCCGAGTGCCGACTGCCGACACAGAGGTAGCCACAGCCGTGAACTACCGCACTGTACTGTGTCTGCTGCTAATATAGACTGGTTGATAAAGAGATAGTATACAACAATATACTACTATACTGGTGGTCAGGCACTGGTCACCACTAGTCACACTGGCAGTGGCACTCCTGCAGCAAAAGTGTGCACTGTTTAATTTTAAATTAATATAATATTATGTACTCCTGGCTCCTGCTATAACAACCTGCAGTGCTCCCCAGTCTCCCCCACAATTATTATAAGCTTTTATACATTGATGTGCAGCACACTGGGCTGAGCTGAGTGCACACAGACTGAGTCACACTGTGTGACTGCTGTGTATCGTTTTTTTCAGGCAGAGAACGGATATAGCAGAGAACGGATATATTAAATAAAAGTTAACTTAACAACAACTGCACTGGTCACTGTGGTAAACTCTGTCTGCACAATCTCTCTCTCTCTCTCTTCTAATCTATTCTAATGGAGAGGACGCCAGCCACGTCCTCTCCCTATCAATCTCAATGCACGTGTGAAAATGGCGGCGACGCGCGGCTCCTTATATAGAATCCGAGTCTCGCGAGAATCCGACAGCGTCATGATGACGTTCGGGCGCGCTCGGGTTAACCGAGCAAGGCGGGAAGATCCGAGTCGCTCGGACCCGTGAAAAAAAAAAGTGAAGTTCGTGCGGGTTCGGATTCAAAGAAACCGAACCCGCTCATCTCTAGGTTTAAACCAAGGTGGTTTAAACCAGCCAACCCTGGCTGGTACTATATCTCTCTTCACTTTATCATTTTACAAGGCTTAATACATTTCGCCCTTGGAGAGAGAGAGAGAAGGATGGAGACAGTTTTACCAATCAGCTTCTGTCATTTTTCAAACACAGGGATCTATGTGCTGAGCCTTGGAGAGAGAGAAAGTACTAGCCAATCAGCTAAGGTCATGTTACAGGATATGTTTGAAAATGACAGGAGCTGGTTGGCTGGTATTTTATTTCTCTCCACTTTATCTTTCTCCAGTGCTTAGTACATTGGGGGTCATTCCGAGTTGATCGCTAGCTGCCATTGTTTGCAGCGCAGCGATCAGGCTAAAAATCAGCATTTCTGCACATGCATATGGGCCGCTGTGCGCACGCGCGACGTACTTTCACAAAAAATGATGCAGTTTCACACTAGGTCGAGCGACTCTTTTCAGTCGCACTGCTGATCGGTGAGTGATTGACAGGAATGGGGCGTTTCTGGAAGGTGACTGACCGTTTTCCGGGAGTGTGTTAAAAAACGCAGGCGTGTCAAATAAAAACGCAGGCGTGCCTGGGGAAATGGGGGAGTGGCTGGCCGAACGCAGGGCGTGTTTGTGACATCAAAACAGGAACTAAACAGTCTGAAGTGATCGCAAGGTAGGAGTAGGTCTGCAGCTACTCAGAAACTGCATGAAAATATTTTGGAGAAGTTCTGCTAACCTTTCTGTCGCACTTCTGCTAAGCTTAGATACACTCCCAGAGGACGGCGGCTTAGCGTTTGCACTGCTGCTAAAAGCAGCTAGCGAGCGATCAACTCGGAATGAGGGCCATAGACCCCGGTGGATTTTTGCACATATTGGCCCTCATTCCGAGTTGTTCGCTCGCTAGCAGATTTTAGCAGCATTGCACACGCTAGGCCGCCGCCCTCTGGGACTGTATCTTAGCATAGCAGAATTGCGAACGAAAGATTAGCAGAATTGCGAATAGAAAATTCTTAGCAGTTTCTGAGTAGCTCGAGACTTACTCCTACACTGCGATCAGCTCAGCCCATTTCGTTCCTGGTTTGATGTCACAAACAAGCCCTGGGTTCGGTCAGCCACTCCCCCGTTTCTCCAGACACTCCCACGTTTTATCCTGGCACGCCTGCGTTTTTCCGCACACTCCCAGAAAACGGTCAGTTTCCGCCCAGAAACACCCACTTCCTGTCAATCACACTCTGATCACTTCAACGATGAAAATTCTTCGTTCGGACTTGAGTAAATTTACTAAGTTTTGTGCTAAAATACTTAGCGCATGCGCACTGCGTACCATGCGCATGCGCATTTTTGCCTTAATCACTCCGTTGCGAAAATCGGCAACGAGCGAACAACTCGGAATGACCCCCATTGGTCAGACCATAGTTTGCGGCATGCAGCAGTAATAATAATCCTTTTGCAGGAAATTTCTGTGAAATCTCCTACGTTTTGTCTATATTTAAAAAGCCGGGTTGCATAAACTCATGTAGAAACTACAATTTCAGGCTTGATAAATATGCCCAAAAAAGATGAATTTAGAGTCCCCCTGAAGGCATGCTTATTCTATGGGGGATATTCAATTGTTTGAAAAGTCAGTTGGGTGTCTGTTTTTTCCTGTCTATTAGATACAGACTTTTCAAACAATTGAATTCCCCCCTATGACTTTAAGTTTTAAAGCTTTACCATATAATTGATATATTGAAACCGAAAATGAGTGTATCTGTTAACAACCACCAATAAACGGAGCTTCTATTTATAGAGCAAACAACAGGTGCGATGATAACAGAACTGTAGGGTAGGGTGCATATCATGTGGTAATGATCAATGGATTCATATTATACTTGTTCTTAGTGTCAGGAGCTGTTTAAAAAAGGAGGGGGCCTGTGTGCAGGGTTCTTGTGGCTCCACTCTTTGTGGCACAGTACACTCTGGCATTGTGCCAGAGTCTATCGCACATGCACAGGTCTCTGGGAACATGGCACCCGCACCAAGTTCCCAGTGACTTCAATTCTGTGCATGCACAAATCTTTGAGAAAATGGCCACTGCTCCATTTTCACAGTGACTTTTGCTGCTACTTCGGCGCCAGCCGCCAGCGCTGGACTCTGGTGAGGTGAGTATAATTATATGGGTGCAGGGTGTGCGGTTTGGGAACTCCTTGGACCCAGGAGCCCATGTGCACTGCACATCCTGCACCCATTATACATACACCAGTGCTTAGCGTGCTTAAAAATAAGGTGGCTGAAGAGAGTGCAGCCATGACAGGGCTGGGTCCCTTTCCGAGGTCCCGCCTTCTTGTGAGGGTTCACTGGCCACCAGCATGCTTGCTGTGCAAACTTCAACAGACCCCAATAACATTAAGTGGCTCAAAATTTATGGTTCATAGTAGAGACTTGTCATTGGTGTAAGGGGCTTGTTGTTCATTTTTGAGGTTCACTATTCGCTGTTCACCATCTGCTTGAAAAATTTAATTTTTTAAAATATGGAAATTATAATTCTAAATAATACAAGTGTATTAAACTTTGCTGTTTACATGTGAGTTAAAATGCATCATTGACAAATTGGTTTGAAATATAGTTTGTGGCAGATATGTGTCTGACCAGCATATTTTCTCTACTACACATCTCCTGTCATGATCACTTGGTCACGCATTGTATGCACAATATAGCTTACAGGCCATAAATAGATTAACTATAGAATGCAACTATTTCTGGTATCTGTTTATGCCAACTTCAAAACATGCCATAAAAGTGTCCAGGGCAATGAAGGCTGGTTACATAGGCGTGCGCAGCACATTTTATTAGGGGGTGCACGACTGGAGTGGCGTGCTTAGCCCCGCCTACTGGGCGTGCCTAACCCCGCCTACTGGGCATGCCTAGCCCTGCCTATCCAGTCAGAGGGCACCGGAGTGCCAGTCCACAAGAATATTATAAAATATAAGTTTACATACCCTAGCAGAATTTGTGATTTTCTGGCCATTTGTCAGAGAATATGAATGATAACTCACAAACTTTTCTTTCACTCATGGTTAGTGGTTGGGTGAAGCCATTTATTGTCAAACAACTGTGTTTACTCTTTTTAAATCATAATGACAACAGAAACTACCCAAATGACCCTGATCAAAAGTTTACTTACCCTGGAGATTTTGGCCTGATAACATGCACACAAGTTGACACACACGGGCTTGAATGGCTACTAAAGGTAACCATCCTCACTTGTGATCTGTTTGCTTGTAATCAGTGTGTGTGTACGTCAGTGAGTTTCTGGACTCCTGAAAGACCCTTGCATCTTTCATCCAGTGCTGCACTGACGTGTCTGGATTCTGAGTCATGGAAAGCAAAAGAATTGTCAAAGGATCTGCGGGAAAAGGTAACTGAATTGTATAAAACAGGACAGGGATATAAAAAGATATCCAAGCAATTGAGAATGCCAATCAGCAGTAGACTAGAAACAGTCAGACAAGTCCCCTGGGCGCAAAGCCGCCTGTACACTTCTGGTGTCAGAATAAATGCCACCACATTTACAAAACACAGATATTTAACACAACAAATAGACACCAGATTGCGTCCTAGGCGCTTAAAGAAATAGATAATTTGTACAATACGTTCCTTTTTGGAGATAGGATGACCTCAGAATTGGTTCCCGCCTTGTATTGTAATCTCGTCCGATTGTATTGTACCGTGATTATTCAAACATGCGGAAGAAAAAAATAAGAATTTACTTACCGATAATTCTATTTCTCGGAGTCCGTAGTGGATGCTGGGGTTCCTGAAAGGACCATGGGGAATAGCGGCTCCGCAGGAGACAGGGCACAAAAGTAAAGCTTTCCGATCAGGTGGTGTGCACTGGCTCCTCCCCCTATGACCCTCCTCCAGACTCCAGTTAGATACTGTGCCCGGACGAGCGTACACAATAAGGGAGGAATTTTGAATCCCGGGTAAGACTCATACCAGCCACACCAATCACACTGTACAACCTGTGATCTGAACCCAGTTAACAGTATGATAACAGGGGAGCCTCTGAAAAGATGGCTCACAATAACAATAACCCGATTTAGTTAGCAATAACTATGTACAAGTATTGCAGATAATCCGCACTTGGGATGGGCGCCCAGCATCCACTACGGACTCCGAGAAATAGAATTATCGGTAAGTAAATTCTTATTTTCTCTATCGTCCTAGTGGATGCTGGGGTTCCTGAAAGGACCATGGGGATTATACCAAAGCTCCCAAACGGGCGGGAGAGTGCGGATGACTCTGCAGCACCGAATGAGAGAACTCCAGGTCCTCTTTTGCCAGGGTATCAAATTTGTAGAATTTTACAAACGTGTTCTCCCCCGACCACGTAGCTGCTCGGCAGAGTTGTAATGCCGAGACCCCTCGGGCAGCCGCCCAAGATGAACCCACCGTCCTTGTGGAATGGGCTTTAACAGATTTAGGCTGTGGCAGGCCTGCCACAGAATGTGCAAGTTGAATTGTGCTACCAATCCAACGAGCAATCGACTGCTTAAAAGCAGGAGCACCCAGCTTGTTGGGTGCATACAGGATAAACAGCAAGTCAGATTTCCTGACTCCAGCCGACCTGGAAACTATATTTTCAGGGCCCTGACAACATCCAGCAACTTGGAGTCCTCCAAGTCCCTAGTAGCCGCAGGTACCACAATAAGCTGGTTCAGGTGAAACGCTGACACCACCTTAAGGAGAAACTGGGGACGAGTCCGCAGCTTTGCTCTGTCCGAATGGACAATCAGATATGGCTATGTGAGTCAAAGCCGTCAAATCTGACACTCGCCTGGCCGCGGCCAGGACCAACAGCATGGCCACTTTCCATGTGAGATATATCAAATCCACAGATTTGAGTTGTTTTAAACCAATGTGATTTTAGGAATCCCAAAACTACGTTGAGATCTCCCAGTGCCACTGGAGACATCAAAAGGGGGTTGTATATGCAGTACTCCCTTAAACTTCTGGACTTCAGGAACTGAAGCCAATTTCTTTTCTGGAAGAAAATCGACAAGTCGAAATTTGAACCTTAATGGACCCCAATTTGAGACCCATAGACACTCCTGTTTGCAGGAAATGTAGGAATTAACCTAGTTGAAATTCTTCCGTGGAGCCTTCCTGGCCTCACACCATGGAACATATTTTCACCTAAGCGGTGATAATGTTGTGCGGTCACCTCCTTCCTGGCTCTGACCAGGGTAGGGATGACCTCTTCCGGAATGCCTTTTTCCCTTAGGATCCGGCGTTCACCCGCCCTGGCGTCAACGCAGCTGCGGTAAATCTTGGAACAGACATGATTCTTGCTGAATCAAGACCCTTCTTAGTATCTCTTGAAGTTCCGGGTACCAAGTCCTTCTTGGCCAAACCGGAGCCACGAGTATAGTTCTTACTCCTCTCCTTCCTATCATTCTCAATACACTGGGTATGAAAGGCAGAGGATGGAACACATACACCGACTGGTACACCCACGGTGTTACCAGAGCGTCCCAGCTATTGCCTGAGTGTCTCTTGACCTGGCGCTTCATGTGGGACGCCATCATGACCACCTTTGGTCTTTCCCAACGGTTTACAATCATGTGGAAACTTCCAGATTAAGTTCCCACTTTTCCGGGTGGAATTCATACATGCTGAGGAAATCTTCCCAGTTGTCCACTCCCGGAATGAACACTGCTGACAGTGTCATCACATGATTTTTCGCCCAGCGAAAAATCCTTGCTATCATTGCCCTCCTGCTTCTTGTGTCGCCCCGTCTGTTAACGTGGGCGACTGGTATGATGATGTCCTACTGGATCAGCACCGGTTGACTTTGAAGCAGAGGTCTTCCTAGGCTCAGAGCATTGTAAATTGCCCTTAGCTCCAGTATATTCATGTGGAGAGAAGTCTCCAGACTTTACCACACTTCCTTGGAAATTTCTTCCCTGTGTGACTGCTCCCCAGCCTCTCAGGCTGGCATCCGTGGTCACCAGAACACAGTCCTGAATGCTGAACGTGCTGCCCTCTAGAAGATGAGCACTCTGCAGCCCCCACAGAAGAGACACCCTTGTCCTTGGAGACAGGATTATCCGCTGATGCATCTGAAGATGCGATCCGGACCATTCTTCCCGCAAATCCCCCTAAAAAAATTTTTTGCGTGAGATCTGCCGAATGGAATCGCTTCGTAAGAAGCCACCATTTTTCCCAGGACTCCTGTGCATTGATGCATTCTTTGAAGAATCATCTTTTCGGCCATTACCCTGGTAAAGGCCCGGGGTGCCGTGGATACTTCAACGGCAGCGCCTGAAACTGATATTGACAGTTCTGTACCACGAACCAGAGGTATCCTTGTTGAGAAGGACAAATTTGGACATGGAGGTAATCCTTGATGTCCAGGGACACCATATAGTCCCCTTTTTGGTTCGCTATCACTGCTCTGAGTGACTCCATCTTGATTTGAACCTTTTTATGTAAGTGTTCAAAGATTTCAGATTTAGACTACGTCTCACCAAGCCGTCTGGCTTCAGTACCACAATATAGTGTGGAAGACTAATACCCTTTTCCTTGTTGTAGGAGGGGTACTTTGATTATCACCTGCTGGAAATACAGCTTGTGAATCTTTTCCAATACTGCCTCCCTGTCGGAGGAAGCCGTTGGTAAAGCAGACTTCAGGAACCTGCGAGGAAAAGATGTCTCGACTCTCCAATCTGTACCCCTGGGATAATACTTGTACGATCTAGGGGTCAACTTGCGAGTGATCCCACTGCGCGCTGAGACTCTTGAGACTACCCCCCCCACCTCACCTGAGTCCGCTTGCACGGCCCCAGCGTCATGCTGAGGACTTGGCAAACGTGGTGGAGGGCTTCCTTTCCTGGGAAGGGGCTGCCCGCTGCAGTCTACTTCCCTTACCTCTATGTCTGGGCAGATATGACTGGCCTTTTGCCCGTTTGCCTCATGGAAACGGAAGGATTGAGGCTGAAAAGACGGTGTCTTTTTCTGCTGAGATGTAACTTGGGGTAAAAAGGTTGGATTTCCCAGCTGTTGCCGTGGTCCCCAGGTCCGATGGACCGACCCCAACTAACTCCTTCCCTTTATACGGCAATACTTCCATGTGCCGTATGGGATCTGTATCACCTGACCACTGTCGTGTCCATGACATCTTCTGGGAGATATGGACAACGCACTTATCTTGATGCCAGAGTGCAAATATCCCTCTGTGCATCTCGCGTACATATATATAGAATGCATCCTATTAAATGCTCTATATCAATAATATATTTTCAGTCAGGGAATCCGACCAAGCCAACCCAGCACTGCATCTCCAGGCTGATGGCGATCGCTGGTCGCAGTATAACCACCGTATGTGTGTATATACTTTTTAGGATATTTTTCCAGCTTCCTATCAGCTGGCTCCTTGAGGGCGGCCGTATCTGGAGACGGTAACGCCACTTGATAAGCGTGTGAGCGTTTTATCCACCCTAAGGGGTGTTTCCCAACGCGCCCTAACTTCTGGCGGGAAAGGGTATAACGCCAATATTTGCTATCGGGGTAACCCCACGCTTCATCACACACTTCATTTTATTTTATCTGATTTAGGAAAAACTACAGGTAGTTTTTTCACTCCCACATAATACCCTTTTTTGTGGTACTTGTAGTATCAGAAATATGTAACACCTCCTTCATTGCCCTTAACGTGTGGCCCTAATGAGAAATACGTTTGTTTATTCACCGTCGACACTGGATTCAGTGTCCGTGTCTGTGTCTGTGTCGACCGACTGAGGTAAATGGGCGTTTTTAAAGCCCCTGACGGTGTTTCTGAGACGCCTGGACCGGTACTAATTGTTTGTCGGCCGTCTCATGTCGTCAACCGACCTTGCAGCGTGTTGACCTTCTCACGTAATTCTCTCAATAAGCCACCCATTTCGGTGTCGACTCCCTAGAGAGTGACATCCCCATTACAGGCAATTGCTCCGCCTCCTCACCAACATCGTCCTCATACATGTCGACACACACGTACCGACACACAGCACACACACCGGGAATGCTCTGACAGAGGACAGGACCCACTAGCCCTTTGGAGAGACAGAGGGAGAGTTTGCCAGCACACACCAAAAACGCTATAATATATATAGGGACAACCTTATATAAGTGTTTCTCCCTTATAGCATCTTTATATATATACTAATATCGCCAATTTATGCCCCCCCTCTCTGTTTTAACCCTGTTTCTGTAGTGCAGTGCAGGGGAGAGCCTGGGAGCCTTCTCTCCAGCCTTTCTGTGAGAGAAAATGGCGCTGTGTGCTGAGGAGATAGGCCCCGCCCCTTTTCCGGCGGGCTCGTCTCCCGCTCTTCAACGGATTATGGCAGGGGTTAAATATCTCCATATAGCCTCTGGGGGCTATATGTGAGGTATTTTTAGCCAATATATAGGTTTTCATTTGCCTCCCAGGGCGCCCCCCCCCAGCGCCCTGCACCCTCAGTGACTGCGTGTGAAGTGTGCTGAGAGGAAAATGGCGCACAGCTGCAGTGCTGTGCGCTACCTTTAGAAGACTGCAAGAGTCTTCTGCCGCCGATTCTGGACCTCTTCTTACTTCAGCATCTGCAAGGGGGCCGGCGGCGCGGCTCCGGTGACCATCCAGGCTGTACCTGTGATCGTCCCTCTGGAGCTGATGTCCAGTAGCCAAGAAGCCAATCCATCCTGCACGCAGGTGAGTTCACTTCTTCTCCCCTCAGTCCCTCGTTGCAGTGATCCTGTTGCCAGCAGGACTCACTGTAAAATAAAAAACCTAAGCTAAACTTTTTCTAAGCAGCTCTTTAGGAGAGCCACCTAGATTGCACCCTTCTCGGCCGGGCACAAAAATCTAACTGGAGTCTGGAGGAGGGTCATAGGGGGAGGAGCCAGTGCACACCACCTGATCGGAAAGCTTTACTTTTGTGCCCTGTCTCCTGCGGAGCCGCTATTCCCCATGGTCCTTTCAGGAACCCCAGCATCCACTAGGACGATAGAGAAAATAGCATACAATGTGTAGTATTTCTAATAGTCCAATAATGCCAGACAAATGAGGAATGGTTGTAGTGAGAAAGATGCTCCACAGATATCTTGCGTACCCCACTCACAATAAGGTGAATGTAGGTGTATCCATAAAGGTATCTTTTAGTGTGGTGATGTTAACTGCATCCAGACAACCAGACACTATATTGTGATGGTTTAATCAAACACAGGCGTACCCAAAACTCACACAAAGGAAGCAGAGGGCACTCCTTGAAAGGTATCTTTTACATTCAATTTTCTTCAAAGAAATAAAGCGTACCCCAACTCACACTGGCACAGAGAGTTGTAATCCCATCAAGGTTTCTTTATTCCGTAGTAGTGCTGTCAATAGACTTCAGTGCTTTGGTTTAATAACTCGCAGATATGCGGAAAAAAGGAAGTAACAACAAACAATGTGTGATATTGTTTCAAACCAAAAAAATGCACAGGATAGAAGGCACCGATACTACGTGGGACAATCGTGTTTAACGTACCCCACTCACATCAAAAAGGGTAATGGTAATAGTGTTTAAACTCTAATTAAGAAGTGGAAAATGAGGGATTCTGTGGAAACCAAATCACGGTAAGGTAGACCAACAAAATTTCAGCCACAACTGCCAGGAAAATTGTTCGGGATGCAAAGAAAAATCCACAAATAACTTCAGCTGAAATACAGGACTCTGAAAAAAAGTGGTGTGGTTGTTTCAAGGGGGGTCATTCCGAGTTGTTCGCACGCTAGCAGATTTTAGCAGCATTGCACACGCGAGGCCGCCGCCCTCTGGGAGTGTATCTTAGCTTAGCAGAATAGCGAACGAAAGATTAGCAGAATTGCGAATAGAAAATTCTTAGCAGTTTCTGAGTAGCTCCAGACCTACTCACAGATTGCGATCAGCTCAGGCCGTTTCGGTCCTGGTTTGACGTCACAAACACGCCCTGCGTTCGGCCAGCCACTCCTCCCGTTTCTCCAGACACTCCCGCGTTTTTTCCTGGCACGCCTGCGTTTTTCCGCACACTCCCAGAAAACAGCCAGTTTCCGCCCAGAAACACCCACTTCCTGTCAATGACACTCCGATCACTTCAACGATGAAAATTCTTAGTTCGAACGTGAGTAAATCTACTAAGTTTTACCGCATGCGCACTGCATACCATGCGCATGCACATTTTTGCCTTAATCGCTCCGTTGCGAAAATCGGCAACGAGCGAACAACTCGGAATGACCCCCAAGATGCACAATAAGGAGGCATTTGAAGAAAAATGGGCTGCATGGCCGAGTTGCCAGAAGAAAGCCATTACTACGCAAAGGCCACAAAGCATCCCGCTTACAATACTCCAAACAGCACAGAGACAAGCCTCAAAACTTCTGGAACAAAGTCACTTTAGTGATGACACCAAAATTGAACTTTTTGGCCACAACCATAAACGTTACATTTGGAGAGGAGTCAACAAGGCCTATGATGAAAGGTACACCATTCCTACTGTGAAACACGGAGGTTGATTGCTGATGTTTTGGGGATGTGTGAGCTACAAAGGCACTGGAAACTTGGTCAAAATTGATGGCAAGATGAATGCAGCATGTTATCAGAAAATACTGGAGGAAAATTTGCACTCATCAGCCCGGAAGCTGCACATGGGACGTACTTGGACGTTCCAACATGACAATGATCCAAAACACAAGGCCAAGTCGACCTGTCATTGGCTACAGCAGAATAAAGTGAAGGTTCTGGAGTGGCCATCTCAGTCTCCTGACCTCAATATCATTGAGCCACTCTGGAGAGATCTTAAACTCTTCATGCAAGACAGGCCAAGAATTTACAGGAACTGGAGGCTTTTTGCCAAGAAGAATGGGCAGCTTTACCATCTGAGAAAATAAAGAGCCTCATCCACAACTACCACAAAATACTACAAGCTGTCATTGATGTTAAAGGGGGCAATACACGGTATTAAGAACTGGGGTATGTAAACTTTTGATCAGGGTCATTTGGGTAGTTTCTGTTGTCATTATGATTTAAAAAGAGTAAACACAGTTGTTTGACAATAAATGGCTTTACCCAGCCACTAACCATGAGTGAAAGAAAAGTTTGTGAGTTATCATTCATATTCTCTGACAAATGGCCAGAAAATCATAAATTCTGCTAGGGTATGTAAACTTATGAGCACAACTGTGTATATATATATATATATATATATATATAACTGGCACTCAGAGACAGCAAAATGATTCAAAAGCAATATGTAATATCCATTCTTGACTTGGATATTACATAATGCTTTTGAGTCATTTTGCTGTCTCTGAGTGGCAGTTATTTATGGACATATATATCAGTGCCGTAACTAGGCATATTAGCGCTGTGTGCAAGAAACGACAGTGGCGCGCCCCCCCCCATGTAAGATAGGAGCAGTGCGCGCCGTAGTCGCGCGAAAAATTTATAGGGGCGTGGCTTCACGGGGAAGGGGCGTGGCCACAAAATAATAGCAATTCATACTACGGTGCACAGTAGTCTACATTATTCAAATTATGCTGCACAGTAGCGCCACTACACCAGGTAGAGCCTCTTTTATACATTACAGCAGACAGCGTCCCCCTTTCTACACATTACAGCAGACAGTCCCCCTTTTTACACATTGCGGCAGCCAGTCCCCCTTTTTACACATTGCGGCAGCCAGTCCCCCTTTTTACACATTGCGGCAGCCAGTCCCCCTTTTTACACATTGCGGCAGCCAGGCCCCCTTTTTACACATTGCGGCAGCCAGTCCCCCACTTTACACATTGCGGCAGCCGGTCCCCCTTTTTACACATTGCGGCAGCCAGGCCCCCTCTTTACACATTGCGGCAGGCAGGACCCCTTTTTACACATTGCGGCAGCCAGGACCCCTTTTTACACATTGCGGCAGCCAGGACCCCTTTTTACACATTGCGGCAGCCAGGCCCCCTTTTTACACATTACGGCAGACAGCGTCCCCTTTTTACACATTACGGCAAAAAGCGTCCCCTTTTTACACATTACGGCAGACTGCGTCCCCCTTTTTACACATTGCGGCAGCCAGGCCCCCTTTTTACACATTGCGGCAGCCAGTCCCCCTTTTTACACATTGCGGCAGCCAGGCCCCCTCTTTACACATTGCGGCAGCCAGGCCCCCTTTTTACACATTACGGCAGACAGCGTCCCCTTTTTACACATTACGGCAAAAAGCGTCCCCTTTTTACACATTACGGCAGACTGCGTCCCCCTTTTTACACATTGCGGCAGCCAGGCCCCCTTTTTACACATTGCGGCAGCCAGTCCCCCTTTTTACACATTGCGGCAGCCAGGCCCCCTCTTTACACATTGCGGCAGCCGGTCCCCCCTTTTTACACATTGCGGCAGCCAGGCCCCCTCTTTACACATTGCGGCAGCCAGGACCCCTTTTTACACATTGCGGCAGCCAGGACCCCTTTTTACACATTGCGGCAGCCAGGACCCCTTTTTACACATTACGGCAGACTGCGTCCCCCTTTTTACACATTACGGCAGACAGAGTCCCCTTTTTACACGTTACGGATTATACATATATATATAGATAGATATATATACATACATATATACATATACAGACACACACAGAGAAAAACGTCTGGCACTCAGCTACAATAAATCCACGCACACATGAGGGCACAATGAGGTGAATTTCGCAAGTGGCGCTGCCCCGGACCCCCACTTACCACAGAGCAGGAGGACTGTGCTGCTACTTGTGGGGCTTTTCCTCGGACACGTTGGGGGTGACAGGTGCGTTGGGCGCATGGGGGGTTAATGGCGCGATGCACATGCTATTGCTGCCAAACTTTTCTGGCTCCTCGTCCTCTGCTGCGGAGTGCTGTAGCTCCTCTGGTCCTCCTCCCGGTCTGCAGCTTTAGCCAGGGGGAGAGATGGAGATCCGCAAGTCAGGTCCAGCATGTCGCCAGATCACTCCACCGCTGCCCGTGCCCCGTAGTGCTCCTCTTCCTGCGTCCTGGGAGCATCCTGCCTGGCGTGGTTGCGGCCGCGGCACTCATGAACCAGGAAGTGGTGCGCATATGACCTGTCATGCTGCGCCGCCCGCACGCCGTAGCTTCAGCATCACTGCAAAGGGGGATTAATGTCCCCTTCAGCAGCAGCAGCAGACCTGGCCTCTTCCTGTTACACAGCTGCCTCCCCGCTCCGATGCTCTGTACAGTGGAGCTGAGGCTCGCCAATAGAGCTGTACGGAGCTCTGATGCTCCGTACAGTGTTAATACAGGGCCGTGACTGCGCTCCCCAGGGCTTTGCGCTGTGTGCGAGGCCCCTCTCGCACACACCTAGTTATGCCCCTGATATATATATATATATATATATATATATATACACACATATAGTTAGTAATAATAATAAATCTTTATTTTATTGTGCCAAACTTTATCCCAACCCCCGCCTGGCCTGAACTTTGCCCTGGTGCACACAGAGACTGAGAGACAGTGAGTGAGTCTCTCACTCACATTCTGAAGGGCAGGCTCAGGAAGCAGGATGATGGGACGACTACTGTCCTCCTCTCCGAGTCCTCCAGCAGTCGAAAATGGCAGGGCCGGGCAGCAGGGCGGCAGAGCAGGGCACACACTTGAAATGAGCACGGGCGGGAGCCGGGACTCGGAGGACAGCTGGCTGCGTAGCCACTCAGCCAGGGCGAGGAGGGAGGGAGGGCGTGCGGTGTGACGTGCTGATGGCACACTCACACCGCGAGGCAGTCGGATTATGACGGTGGCGGTGGGTGGGCTGGGCTATAAGCGGCCAGCCCACCCGTCCATGAAGAAGCCGCACAGCTGACAGGCAGCTGTGTGAGTGTGACCGGCGGCAGCGCTGCGCAGCGGGACTCAGGAGGGGGTGAATGCTGTGCTGTTAGGGCAGCGCGAGCGATGCAGCCAGGAGGTTATCCGATCATCGCTGTATCAGTGTGCTACTGCAGCAGCACACAGACAGTGATGATCGACGTGACGTGCTGGGGGAGGTGCCAGACATTAGGGGGTTCCTGTGCGCACCAGGCACCCCCCGTTCGCACGCCTATGGGCCTGGTTATCAATCCATAATACCCCTTTCACATCACAAATGCCGGGTCCAACCCGGAAATTGGAAACGGGTTCTTACCCGGTAAGGACCCGGCAATTGACCCTACACGCTGCCATACCGACCCGGCATATTGCCGGGTCGGGTTGCTATACAGGGGCGGGGACTGTGGCATCATCAGGGCGGAGTTGGAGATGAGCTCATCTCCGTGCCGCCTCTCCCTATGTAGTGAACGGGTCCCGGGTCGCATCGACCCAGTATTCAACCCGGGAATAACACTGCTTTTTTCCCGGGTTGAATTACCGGGTCAGGCGACCCGGGAATTCACATGGGCCCTTTCACACTGCACAGCGACCCGTGTCGAACCGGCAATATGCCGGGTTGATATCAGGTTATTTGTGTGGTGTGAAAGGAGTATTAGAATCTAGGGACCAAATATTTATAATCGTGGCAACAAAAACTACCTTTTTACATTTATCAAAATAATCACACTGGTAACTGGCCATTAATTAATTGCCCCAGTAATACTCTTACAGAGCAGTAACAGTACTTTTCAGCACAAATGAAAAAACTGTTACAACACACACTGAGATGAATAACATTATATCGAACCACTGATTAAGAAGGACGATTGGCAGCTACTGATGAGCAGCACCCCGTTTTTTTACATTAAAAAGTAATCTGATTTATTTTTTAGAAATAATTATAAATAATTGAAACTGACATATTCAGGGGCGGATTGACCATAGGGCTCACCAGGAAGATTACTGGTAGGTCAACGTGTCTACAGGGCCTATTTTGTGTGTTATCATATGACCGCACCCCACACCCCCCTCCACATGACAGGCAGGGCCACTTTTAGTTCCCAATCCACCCCTAGTCTCAGAGATAACTGCAGCAAAAGATGCTAGGAAGGCCACAATTGCTTCAATTGGGCCCTATGAGGAGAGATCCTGCCCCCTCAACAGACCCCACCCCCTCATCAGACCGCACTCCCATTAGGGCTACTTCCATAAATTTCCCGGTTGGTTTTCCATCTATCCCTGGACATGTTCATATGTCAATACCAGAATGAGTCATAGTTGCCTGTCCTACCGTAATGTATGGGAAATTCCCCAAATAATAGAGCATGGAGATATTAAAACGACAATTATGGACAGAGCCGGCCCTAGGCATAGGTAAACTAGGCAAATGGCTTGGGCATTTGGTGTGCCTAATGGCACAAGCAGCTTCTGCTGATTAAAATGATATGCGGCATGCCTATATTCTGTGTGTGACTGCAGCTGTATCTGCATACGAAATGCCACATTACAGTGTATTCCTGGAAATCACTGTAACATAGCATTTCATATGCAGATACAGTCACAGCCGCACACATAATATAGGCATGCCGCATATCATTTTAATCAGCAGAAGCTGCTTGTGCATCCTAGCCACATAGGAATGCAAATATAATGCATTTTTTACAAAAAAAAGGTGCAGAGCTGGCCAGAAGCTGCCAGCGTACTCATGCCAGGCATCTCCTGCTGCATGGCTTATTGAGGCAGGATGTATGAAGACACATCTGTATCCAAGCAGAGGTCACAGTGTTAGCGGCCATGTGAGTGCTGTGTGCAGATGGATTAGTTGTGCATTAGTGTTTGGCATATGTGTAAGGGGCACTGTGTGTGTCATTATGTATCTAAGGGCATTAATAATGTGTAAGGGACATTATATGTATAAGGGCATTAATAAAGGTTGGCATAATGTCTAAGGCACATTATGTTTATAAGGACATTAATAATGTGTGCCATATGTGTAAGGGGCATTACTGTGTGGTATTATGTGTATAAAGACATTACTAATGTATGGCATTATGTGTGGCATTATGTGTATACAGTGCTCTACTGTGTGGCATAATGTATAGAAAGGGCACTACTGTGTGGTCTAATGTGAATAAAGAGCAATATGGTGTGGTCTAATGTGAATAAAGAGCAATTTAGTATAATGTAATGTGAATAAGGGGCACTACTGTGAGGAGTAACATATATAAGGTCAAGTGGTACTACTGTGTGATGTAACGTGAATTAGGGATACTATTGCATGATAAAATGTGACCAAGTTTTAAGCATAGTTCCTGTTTCCTATTTCTTCCTGCCAATCCAGGGGAAGCTATCCCTATAAAAGGGGGCTGGTTTAGGACAGGGACGCCAGTGCTTCAAGTTACAACACTATTGTAGGTGCTTTAGCCTGTGCTCCCAGGATTCCTGCTGTATTCTGGTTCCTCCTGATCCTGCTTGGTCGGTTCTCTGTTGCTGCTGCAGCCCTGCCGTTTCTGGCCTGCTACTGCCTGTGGAAGCGCTCCTGGAAAACCCGGTCCAGTAAGACTCTTTGGGCACAGTCGGCCCCGGGTCTTCTGCCTAGTCTTTCAAGCCACACTCCACAGATCTCCTTCACCAGCCACGCCTTTGTACCACTGACCACAGCCTGCAGATTATTATCTTCAGCCTCGTTTTCCAAACCACAGTCCTTGTCTCCAGCCACGTCTTCAATCACCATCCACAGTTCCACAGTTCATCATCTACAGTCTCATCTTTCAAATCACAGTCCACAGTACTTCGTGCTCCAGCCTCGGTTCTCTACCTCATCCCTGGGGGCATCATATTGGTTAGGGCCGGCTCTGATTATGGATATGCTTGAGTAAACAGGAAAGTCTTGAGTTCATTTTTGAAGGATTCTAGAGTGGGGGCCTCTCGAACTGTATGGGGAAGTGAGTTCCATATAGTTGGAGCCGCAAAGAGATAGCTGAAAGCACATACAGTATGTGTGGGGGGGATGCAGTTAATATACCAGCTGTCGGTATGCCGGCGATCAGGAGACTGACGCTGGAATCCCGACAGCTCATGAAATGCCGACAGTCGGTATCCCGACCAACACAGGTTATTCCCACTCAGTTGGTGGGACCTCAACCCTCTTATGCTTAACCTTCTCTTACTTAAACCATCCTCGATGGCACCTAATCCCGCGGTTTTCTGCCACTCTGATCCCTGTCATTTACCCTGTGCTTGTCCTATATTGTCTTCAACTGTAAGTCACTATTGTTCTGTTTTGATTTTGAATTTATATACTCTGTAATCGGGCGCTGCGAATCCCTTGTGGCGCGATATAAATAAAGGATAATAATAATAACTGAATTTAGAGCAGAAAAAATTGGCAAGGGCTATGGTGCAATTTACAACCCAAAGGGAAAAAGTGCTCGCCCCCACCCATTCAAAGCTTTTTCTATGGAAAAAAAATAACTCCTCTGATGCGTTATTCCTCAACAACCTGACCACTTACCACAATTCTGTGACCTATCACACACCCTTTTGATTGACACCTGAACCATCAAAATCAGTGTTGTCATTGCAGAATAGTTGCTCTCACGAAAAAATTGAACCAAAGTAGCCTATATAATTTCTTTACTTACCGGGCAAGCGTTGGAATGGGCTTCACCTTTGTGGGAGAGGATGGATCCCATCTTATCTAATTATCTAGAATTTGTGGCCACCTTTCGAAGAAGCTTCTGCCGCCTAATTGGAGATCCTGCGCCTGCGTCAGGGCACGCGTACGGTCAGTCAGTACGTGATCCAGTTTCGCACCCTTTCCTCGGAACTGAACTGGAACGAGGAGGCTCTCATTGCAGCTTTCTGGAGCGGTCTCTCCGAAAAGATTAAAGATGACCTCGCAACTCAGGACATACCTAATAAGTTGGATAAACTAATTTCTATATGCAATAAGTTAGACCTGAGGTACAGAGAACGCTGTATGGAAAGGTTGCGGTCAGATCGCCCTAAGCCTAGAGTTGTTCTTCCACCAACACCATCCTCACCAACTGCGGAAGAACCCATGCAGATTAATCGCTCCCACCTCCCCAATGAAGAACGTCAGAGATGGCGACAAGAGAACCTCTGCCTGTATTGTGGTGCATCTGATCACTTTGTTAAAACTTGCAATCTACGTCCGGGAAACGCCCGCTCCTAGTTTGTGCTGGAGAGGTCAAGCTAGGAGAATTCTCAGAATTACATACCAAGAAAGAGTCTGTCCTGTTAACCCAATTGGAGCTCCCTTCTTCTTCTCTTCTCATCCCTGCACTACTCGACTCCGGAGCCGCCGAAAGCTTCATTACGTCAGCTCTGGTAAAACGATCTGGAATACAAACGGTTCCTTTGGATCGTACCATTTCTGTTACCGCAGTGGATGGAAGTTATATCCCTGAGGGTATTATATCCTTTCGTACTATTCCTCTCAAGATGAAGGTCGGAGTTCTCCATTCAGAAAAAATCTCTTTCCTTGTAATTCCTAAAGCCTCTCATGAACTAATCCTAGGATTTCCATGGTTAATCAGACACAATCCCCACATAGATTGGCAAACTATGGATGTTCTCTCTTGGAGACAAGACTGCTTTCAGAACGGTTTACCTTCAGTTAGACCTCTCTGTTCTTCCAGTCCTTCCAGCCTTCCTGTGGAGTACCAAGCTTTTCAAGATGTTATCAGTAAGCATGGGGCGGACACCTTGCCTCCGCATCGTACTTGGGATTGTCCCATTGAGCTAGTACCCGGTAAGACTCCTCCCCGAGGTCGAATTTACCCTCTCTCACTTCCCGAAACACAGGCCATGTCGGAGTATATCCGGGAGAACTTGGAGAAAGGGTTCATCAGGTCTTCTACATCTCCGGCCGGAGTGGGGTTTTTCTTCGTCAAAAAGAAGGATGGGGGGTTGCGGCCCTGTATTGACTATAGAGGTCTCAATGACATAACAGTTAAGAACAGATATCCGTTACCTCTGATTCCAGAACTGTTCGACCGTGTTAAAGGAGCTACTGTATTTACGAAGTTGGACTTACGGGGGGCCTACAATCTTATACGTATTCGCCCAGGGGACGAATGGAAGACGGCATTTAATACCCGCGACGGCCATTACGAATACCTGGTAATGCCTTTTGGCCTATGTAATGCCCCAGCCGTCTTTCAAGAGTTCGTTAACGAAATCTTCAGATATCTCCTCTATGACTGCTTGGTAGTGTATCTGGATGACATCCTCATTTTTCTAGGGATCTGAAGACCCATAGGGAGCAAGTCAAAGAAGTGTTAACTCGTTTACGAAGGAATCAGTTATTCTGTAAGTTAGAGAAGTGCACCTTTGAAGTACCCACGATTCCATTCCTCAGTTACATTCTTTCAGGACAGAGGTTACAGATGGACCCCGCTAAAGTCCAGACGATTCAGGATTGGGCGCTTCCAGCTACCCTTAAAGGAATTCAACGTTTCCTGGGGTTTGCTAACTACTACCGAAGATTCATTCAAAATTATTCTTCTATCATAGCTCCTATAACCGCATTGACTAGGAAGGGAGCCGATCCTGCCAAGTGGCCTCCAGAGGCTTTGGAAGCTTTTTCATCTTTAAAGAAGGCCTTCACGACTGCTCCAATTCTTCGACAACCCGATCTCAGCCGTCCATTCTTGGTGGAGGTTGATGCCTCTACTGTAGGAGTAGGAGCAGTATTATCCCAGCTTTTCGAGGACAAGAAGGTCCATCCTTGTGCGTTCTTCTCGCGAAGATTCTCCCCCGCTGAACAGAATTACGATATTGGGGAACAGGAATTACTGGCAATTAAGTTGGCCTTTGAGGAGTGGAGGTATTTGTTGGAGGGAGCTCAGCATCCAATTTCGGTGACCACGGATCACAAGAACCTCCTGTATCTACAGTCAGTCCGATGTCTGAACCCACGCCAAGCAAGATGGGCACTCGTCTTTACCCGTTTTTATTTTAAACTCAGTTACCGACCAGGTTCCCTCAACAAAAAGGCAGATGCATTATCTCGCTCCCTAAGTTCAGAAGAACCCTCTGACCATTCAAAAGAGCAATTTATCCTGGAATCCACCTCTTTTTCTGCAACTAATACCTCTCCACTTCCTCCTCCAGGGAAGATCTTCGTTGCACCAAATCTTCGCAAGAAACTTCTTACATGGGCCATGCGGGCGATCATAAGACACTTAAATTCATTCAGCGCTCCTACTGGTGGCCTCATCTCAGGACTGACGTTCAGGAATTCATAGCTGCCTGTCCAAAATGTGCCCAGCATAAAAGTCCCAAAGGTCCACCAGCCGGGTTACTCCATCCTTTGCCGTACCACTAAGACCATGGACGCATATTTCTATGTACTTTATTACAGATTTACCTACGTCTGGTGGGCGGAACACCGTATGGGTCATAGTTGACCGATTCTCTAAAATGGCACACTTTGTTCCTCTGGCTAATCTTCCATCTGCATCCCAGTTGGCAAAATTGTTTATAGCAGAGATCTTTCGACTCCATGGTCAACCACAGGAAATCGTGTCTGATAGAGGTCCTCAATTTGTGGCCAAGTTTTGGAGATCCCTATGTTCTGCTCTTGGCGTGAAATTAAACTTCTCCTCAGGATATCATCCCCAAACGGATGGTCAAACAGAGAGAGTGAACCAGGATCTGGAGACTTTTCTGCGTTTATTCATGTCCTCCTCACAGGACGACTGGCTGGACTTCCTCCCGTTCGCAGAATTTGCCCATAACAATCTTTATCACTCTGCCACAAAATCTTCTCCATTCTTCATTAATTATGGTTACCATCCAAGAGTTCCTGACTTCCAACTTCTGCCTACGCTCGAGGTTCCTGCCGCAGAGTCAACACTTCGACAATTTACTGAAGCCTGGAAACAAGTTCAGAAGACTTTGCTCAAGTCATCCAAGAGATATAAGACATATGCAGATCTGAAACGAAAAGCTGTACCAAGCCTTAAGGTAGGAGATCGAGTTTGGGTTTCCACACGTAACCAAAGATTAAAGGTTCCTACAAAAAAGTTTGCTCCCAGATTTATTGGGCCTTACCCAATCGAAAGAGTGTTGAATCCTGTGGCTTATAAAGTGAAAATACCTCCGCGGTTAAGAATTCCTAATGCATTTCATATTTCTCTCTTAAAACCACTGGTACTTAAACGGTTCAGAGCCGCTCTGCCTAAATCACCCAAGATCCAATCAGCACATGGAGACGAATTTGAGATTTACAAGATCCTCGATTCTCGCAAACGTTATGGTCGCATCCAGTACCTTGTTGATTGGAAGGGGTATGGGCCAGAGGAGAGATCTTGGGTAGATGCAGAGGATGTCCATGCTCCAAGACTTCTTCGGACATTTCATGCCAAGTTCGCAACTAAACCACATAGGTGTCCAGAGTCCACCCGCAAAGGGGGGGGGGGGGGTACTGTCAGCGTCCGGAGTCTCACCGGTACATTGGGGCCGCGGGGCTGGCTTCCTTGGCAATGTGCGGGCAGCGGCGGAAGTGGGCTGCTGCGCCGGATCCGTGGTCAGCAGTAGCGGCGGTGAGGGGGTCCGCTCGTGGCGGCGTGACGCCGCTACAGCGGGTCGCTCTTGCTGAGCCGTTGCTAGGAGACCAGGGGCAGTGAGCAATGTGGCTTTGCAAAAAGGTCTGCACTACTGGGCGCCGCCCGGTCCAGTAAGACTCTTTGTGCACAGTCGGCCCCGGGTCTTCTGCCTCGTCTTTCAAGCCACACTCCACAGATCTCCTTCACCAACCACGCCTTTGTACCACTGACCACAGCCTGCAGATTATTATCTTCAGCCTCGTTTTCCAAACCACAGTCCTTGTCTCCAGCCACGTCTTCAATCACCATCCACAGTTCCACAGTTCATCATCTAAAGTCTTATCTTTCAAATCACAGTCCACAGTTCTTCGTGCTCCAGCCTCGGTTCTCTACCTCATCCCTGGGGGCATCATATTGGTTAGGGCCGGCTCTGATTATGGATATGCTTGAGTAAACAGGAAAGTCTTGAGTTCATTTTTGAAGGATTCTAGAGTGGGGGCCTCTCGAACTGTATGGGGAAGTGAGTTCCATAGAGTTGGAGCCGCAAAGAGATAGCTGAAAGCACATACAGTATGTGTGGGGGGGATGCAGTTAATATACCAGCTGTCGGTATGCCGGCGATCAGGAGACTGACGCTGGAATCCCGACAGCTCATGAAATGCCGACAGTCGGTATCCCGACCAACACAGGTTATTCCCACTCAGTTGGTGGGACCTCAACCCTCTTATGCTTAACCTTCTCTTACTTAAACCATCCTCGATGGCACCTAATCCCGCGGTTTTCTGCCACTCTGATCCCTGTCATTTACCCTGTACTTGTCCTATATTGTCTTCAACTGTAAGTCACTATTGTTCCGTTTTGATTTTTAATTTATATACTCTGTAATTGGGCGCTGCGAATCCCTTGTGGCGCGATATAAATAAAAGGATAATAATAATAACGGAGTTTAGAGCAGAAAAAAATTGGCAAGGGCTATGGTGCAATTTACAACCCAAAGGGAAAAAGTGCTCGCCCCCCCCCCCCCCACCCATTCAAAGCTTTTTCTATGGAAAAAAAAATCACGCCTTTGACGCGTTATTCCTCAACAACCTGACCACTTACCACAATTCTGTGACCTATCACACACCCTTTTGATTGACACCTGAACCATCAAAATCAGTGTTGTCATTGCAGAATAGTTGCTCTCACGAAAAAATTGTTTCGTCGATTAAATATTTAGATATTTATTTCATGAAGCACCAAATATTTAAATCTATGTAAATTTGTTTTTATTTTTTTAGTCTAAACTGGGCACATTGTTGTGTTAGAAAATGAATAAAATGTATCCTGCTTGGCTGCCCTTAAAGGGCTCTCGGGTGCAAGGTATCTATTTGCTTTTCAGTTGCACAAATGATATCTGTCATACACATGGGTGGTCATTCCGAGTTGTTCGCTCGGTAAATTTTTTCGCATCGCAGCGATTTTCCACTTAGTGCGCATGCGCAATGTCCGCACTGCGACTGCGCCAAGTAAATTTGCTATGCAGTTAGGAATTTTAATCACGGTTTTTTCTTCGTTCTAGTGATCGTAATGTGATTGACAGGAAGTGGGTGTTTCTGGGCGGAAACAGGCCGTTTTATGGGTGTGTGGGAAAAAACGCTACCGTTTCTGGGAAAAACGCGGGAGTGGCTGGAGAAACGGAGGAGTGTCTGGGCGAACGCTGGGTGTGTTTGTGACGTCAAACCAGGAACGAAAAGCACTGAACTGATCGCAGATGCCGAGTACGTCTCGAGCTACTCAGAAACTGCACAGAGATGTATTTTCGCAATAATGCAAATCTTTCGTTCGCAATTTTAAGAAGCTAAGATTCACTCCCAGTAGGCGGCGGCTTAGCGTGTGCAATGCTGCTAAAAGCAGCTTGCGAGCGAACAACTCGGAATGACCCCCATGGAGTGTACAGCCGTCTTTCTATCCTAAGCTGGTGTTGAAGTATACAGAGGCAGGCATGAGCTGGTAAATTTGCTGATTGATGCTGATACAGGTGGAGTTTCCTGAATGAAACATAGAATTACAGGTCAAAGCCAAGCGCCTCTGCCCAGGCAGGTCTGTGTATAGTCATGTGATTGGCACACGTTGTAAAACCGCACTGATATCTAATTGTAATCCTGTAACCTAGCATTGGGATCCTATCCAAGTGGAGAAGATGCCTGGCAGATTGGGTGTGTAATGAGGGACTATTATACATTAAAAGGTGCAAAATATGGTACCATGGGGGTAATTCAGAGTTGATCGCAGCAGCAAATTTGTTAGCAGTTGGGTAAAAACCATGTGCACTGCAGGTGTGGCAGATATAACATGTGCAGAGAGAGTTAGATTTGGGTGGGTTATATTTTAACCAGGACCAACACAATAGGTGCCCCCCCCAACCAAAAAAAACAATATATATATTACATCTCTCTCTCTCTATATATATATATATATATATATATATATATATATATATATATATATATATATATATATATATATATATATATATATATATATATGTAGATAGATAGGTATCCCTTCGCACATACACTCAGCAACACTATATTATGCCCCCCCGCCCCGCAGTAATTCCTCTGACACCATATTAAGTCCGCACAGTAATGTCCCTGTCACCATACTATAGCCCCACAGTTATGCCGCTGTCACCAACATGTGCCTGCACAGTAAAAATGCCCAAATGTACAGTACCTTTTCTTAGGGGGGTTCTGCTCGTTGTCAGGGGTTTAGCTCGTTGTCAGAGAAACACCTACCCGGTCGCCGCCATGTGTGCGCGGCCCTGCCGGGGGATGCTGTACACGCCTGCCCCCTTCAACCTTTTTAAAACTGTATCTCCCAAAATGGCCGCAGCCTCCTCTAGCAATTAAAATAACTGTCTCTTCTGAGAGGGACATTTTCAATACTTCCAGCTGTGGGGCCTCTCAGCATCAGCGGGTGGCCCGGGCCCTCCTCTCTACTGGGTCCGGGACAGTTGTGCCCCCAGCACCACACTGATGGCAGCCCTGATTTCACATGTAGTTTATAACCCTAATCGCAACCTAGCCCTATCTGCTCCTAATCTACTGATCTGTTGCGATCCATAATATAAAACAGTGTGCTGATATTCTTAATGTCAACAATCTGAAAATACCAACATTATGTCATTGTCAACATTGTAACTGTTATTATTCAGCTAATGTTGACATTATGGTGTCAATATTCTGATTGCATACCCCTGTGGATGCACATAAGAACGTTATTTGTGATACTGCCTTGGGAGAAATTTACTGACTTTCAATTACACTTTTTTTAAACATAAAAAACAGAAATCTAAAAAAAATCTAAAAAGTAGAAAGTATATATTTTTTTCAGTTAGGAAGAATTATTTCAGTAATAAAGGCATATTTATTCCCTGGAGACTTGGCTATAGCGATAGGGAAACAATCTGCATCCTTTAAAAAACAGACCTTCACCAGAGATACTCAGCTACTGCGATAGGGGAGGCTTGTGCAATACAGAAAAGCCCTATTTTATATATTGGGACCCAAATGATTTTACTTTAAAAAATAAAATAAATTGAGAAACTTCTGTAAATGTAGTTAAAAGAAACAGACTCTATAGTGGGTGCTACAGCTATGGGGTATGGAGGTGATAGGTTCTACAATTCTGTGAAGGGTGTGCGGGACCCTTGCACACCCTTTCTGAGAGCCCAGTTTCAGAAAGTTGAGGCCTATTCCAGCCACATGTGTTCTGAGTAGCCCCCTCCCTAGCCTCTGGGCTCTTTTTCAGAGCAGTCAAGAGTCTGTGAGACTGAAGTGGAATCACAGGGCCGTTTACTATGTGGCCCAACGATGCACAGTTCTGTCTCATCAAATAGGTTATTGGGGGAATGTAATAGGGTATGAGAATCAGAAAGTGAGAGATTTTAGGAGAGTTGTTCTGTTTGTTTGTTTTTAAAGTGGCAATCATTTACATGGGAAAATCAACCTGGTTTTGCCATGTAAATGATTGCCACTTTAAAAAAAAACAAAAAAAAAACAGGAGAATTCTCCCACAATCTGTCACTTTCTGATTCTCACACCCTATTACGTTCCCCCCTATATCTAATGGGGCTGATACAGAGTTGTATTGCGAAGTGTATCTTGCATGGTTCCCACTGAGCATGTTCTGGAACTGAGCGGATACAGAGTCATACACATTTCAGTCACATCTATACTTACCACTGAAACTCCGGGAGGGAGCAGCCAGGTTGGCACAGCTGGGGAGAGTGGTGCAGCATGAAGAGGCATGGCAGTCGGCAGGATGGATGCAATCACAATTTGATTGACAGGCAGCTGGTTTCGGGGGCAGCGACGCAGCGTTGGGGGTAGCAGCACTATGGCGTTGCCTGCATTTCCTGTGATTGGAAGCATGGCGGTGGTATGCAGAGTGTTGTCCTCTATTTGGGCTCCTGCGATGTGATTGCAATGTATTTGGGTGGTCATTCCGAGTTGATCGCACGTAGCAACTTTTTGCTGCTCGTGCGATCAACTTGATGCCGCCTATGGGGGAGTGTATTTTAGCATAGCAGGGCTGCGATCGATTGTGCAGCCCTGCTATGCTAAAAAAGTTTCCTGCAAAACAAGACCAGCCCTGCAGCTACTTACCCAGTGCGACGGATCCAGCGTTAAAGGTCCCGGCTGTGACGTCAGACATCCGCCCTCCAAACGCCTGGACACGCCTGTGTTCGCCTTACCACGCCCGGGAAATGGTGAGTAGACGCCCCGATCCTCCTTCCCGCTGTCAATCTTCTTGCGGTCGTGCCTGCGATCGCTTTCATCGGTCCTGACGTCGTTGACCAGCAACGGCCGTCGCTAGGCAGCAACGCGTGTGCGCAATGCGGCCGCTGCGCAACCGCAGTTCCGACCCGTTCGCACCGCAGCGAAGAACCGCTGCGTGCGAACGGGTCGGAATGACCCCCTTGATCTCCAGCATGCGATTTGATCCAAAGATTAGCAAAAACTGCTAAGGACTCTGAATAACCCCCTATGACTGTATAAAAACCACCTTGTGATATTAATAGGAAAAAATGGCCAGATTTAATCCAAGCAATCTCAGATAGAAGGCAAGGCTTCAGTAAAGAAGGTGAAAGATATTTGTTGGTCTTAAGCAATAAACTATAGGTAGCAATGTCTCCAGCAAGCAGAATGCACATGCATTTGTCCCAGAAAAAGAGTATGCACAAAGTATCAATATTAAGGATTATCAAAAAGTAGAATACATGTCATGTAACATTGAGGGTCATTCAGGTGCAGCTGTTCTTCTTACTGTACTTGCAGTAATTTGCCGTATGTAATTGTGATTATATGCTAATATAGGCCGTAGTTAACCCGGACAAACGAACGACCAATGCGATTGCATCATTTGGGTATGGCGTGGTATGACCTAATGCCACTACCACAAACACAGGCATATAAACAGTACTTACAGTCAGTAAATCATAGTGTCTCATAACAGTCTATCTATCTATCTATCTATCTACCTACCTACCTACATCTAAAAGATGAGCACAAGTTTCAGTGTAGATGAGGAGCCATAATGGGACATATAGGAAGGAAGGCTGGTGTCAGTGGAGAGAGGGATACATGCTCTAACAGACTTTCATAACTCTATGGAAAACTGCAACAGGCCCCAGGCCTCAGTTTTCATCATATCTTTCATCTCTGAAACCTCAACATCTCATGGTTGTAGCATAGCTGTACAATGATATCATGGGGAATGCTGTGTCTTTAGTTTAAATGTGGTGCCTAAACTAAATGCCAGTAATTGTTACTAGGCCGTAGTCACAGCACTTAAATATGCAAGTACATTTTTCTGGAGACCTTTATGTAATGTTTGCATTAAAGCTAATTTTACTGAACACTTGGTATCCATTTGAATTAAGCTATATACTACAGAATGTTTCTGTTATTTCCCAACCTGTACTTAAGCTATTGGGCACCTCACAACATTGAAGAGCTTGTTTTAGAAAAGTTTATGAATATAACGGGTGTAGTATGTTGTGCCGGCGGTCGGGCTCCCGGCGGCCAGCATACCGGCGCCGGAATCCCGACAGCTGGACGAGCGCAAATGAGCCCCTTGCAGGCTCACTGTGCTCGCCACGCTGCGCTCGCCACGCTGTGGGCATGGGTGCCACGCTATCTATTCTCCCTCTAGGGGGGTCGTGGACCCCCAAGAGGGAGAAAAGCTGTCGGTATGCCGGTGGTCAGGATTCCGGCGCCGGTATACTGGTCGTCGGGAGCCCAGCCGCCGGCAACTGAAGACCACCCAATATAACAAGCAAGGTTGTGTCCAATCAAGTGTCAGCCATTGCAGGTTCAGCGCCCAGGCTTCTGGGACCAAAAGAGGACAATTCCGTTTATCTGACAGTGAGAGGCAGCTAGCAGGCACTGTTGCCCATTTAGGTTACCGGATGATCCTACAGTGAGCGTTAAGCCTTTGTAGAACCCTCTAGTAGTCTTGTTAAAAAGAAAATTAGCTTTATTGCTCTGTTGTCACAAAATCTCTGAACAAATACAGTATATACTGTAATTGTTGTGTATAATTGTATACTGTAGGGCAGATTCAATTAGACGCTTGCTTACCACACAGCTGTAGCTCCAGGTTTAACTACCAGAGGTATTGAATTACTAACCATTTCTGCTGCGGAGTACACTGAGCTCCACAAGTATTGGACAATGGGGTATAGAGTAGGATCTTGATCCGAGGCACCAACAGGCTCAAAGCTTTGACTGTTCCCAGAATGCACAGCGCCGCCTCCTCTATAACCCCGCCTCCCTGCACAGGAGCTCAGTTTTGTAAGTTGGTGCTGCAGTAAGCAAGCACTGAACAGAGGAGCTGCTCCAGGCAGCCCAAAGAAAAGCTTTTTATGAGGTAAAAAGTGAAGACTTCAAGGGCAGCAGCGGTGGTAAACGTCTTGTGACATTCACTGCTGCAGCTGCAGCTCTCCCCAGCGGCGCTGTACACTCCCGAGCCCTGGTTGCCGGGTACCTGCAGCGGAGGCTCAGATTTTCTTCATGTTAGACACACATGGCTGGGGCTCTCCAGGATTGCGTGGCCGCGCTTCGGGAGGTGGTAAGTGGGTCCTGCTTGCGGAACCCGGTCTTTATCGCGATCCGGCGCGGTCAGTGGGAGGCGGGCCGCGCGCGCTGGCGGTGGACACTGTGGATACAGGCGATCCCACTAGATCACCAGGGCATGGGCGCAGGTCGTTTTCTCTCTAAACCAATTCTTGTATCGCCCACAGTACCCGGTGGTTTTGCCAGCAGAGGGGATAAGGCTTAGACCTGAAGCTCCTCCCCCAGCCCCAGGGCGCCATTTCTAGCAAGTGTTCCCGCCCTGGAGCTGCATCTCTGTCTTTTCCTCACTCCCTGTCAGTGTCTGCGGCGCCATTATCCCTCAGCTCACTGTACCTGGGACTGCTTGGCCAAATCCTCCTATGTAAAGCCAACCTGGTTGTCAGTGCTGTGACTTTACATGACACTTAAGTATTCTACCTGCCTTTTTTAGTCAGTGTTAGTAAGAAAGAGTGCATTTAGTCAGGGTTTTCTAGTACAATTACCCTGCGATATACATCCAGTTCTTACTGTGTACTGTTATATCTATTGACTATATAGCTGTGTAAGCTAGTCCAGTGCAGTATTATTGTCTGTAATAACCTCTGCATTGTACAGACTGTGACTATTTGTGTGTGCATTTGATAGCTGAGTGGTGTCCATTTCGTGTCTTTCACTCAACCTGCTATCCCTATATTCTATAACCTGAGGGGGCTTGGTGCGTCAGGTTTTATCTAGAGATGTGCACCGGAAATTTTTCGGGTTTTGTGTTTTGGGTTCGGTTCCGCGGCCGTGTTTTGGGTTCGAACGCGTTTTGGCAAAACCTCACCGAATTTTTTTTGTCGGATTCGGGTGTGTTTTGGATTCGGGTGTTTTTTTCAAAAAACCCTAAAAAACAGCTTAAATCATAGAATTTGGGGGTCATTTTGATCCCAAAGTATTATTAACCTCAATAACCATAATTTCCACTCATTTTCAGTCTATTCTGAACACCTCACACCTCACAATATTATTTTTAGTCCTAAAATTTGCACCGAGGTCGCTGGATGACTAAGCTCAGCGACCCAAGTGGCCGACACAAACACCTGGCCCATCTAGGAGTGGCACTGCAGTGTCACGCAGGATGGCCCTTCCAAAAAACACTCCCCAAACAGCACATGACGCAAAGAAAAAAAGAGGCGCAATGAGGTAGCTGTGTGACTAAGCTCAGCGACCCAAGTGGCCGACACAAACACCTGGCCCATCTAGGAGTGGCACTGCAGTGTCACGCAGGATGGCCCTTCAAAAAAACACTCCCCAAACAGCACATGACGCAAAGAAAAAAAGGCGCAATGAGGTAGCTGTGTGAGTAAGCTAAGCGACCCTAGTGGCCGACACAAACACCTGGCCCATCTAGGAGTGGCACTGCAGTGTCACGCAGGATGGCCCTTACAAAAAACACTCCCCAAACAGCACATGACGCAAAGAAAAAAAGAGGCGCAATGAGGTAGCTGTGTGACTAAGCTCAGCGACCCAAGTGGCCGACACAAACACCTGGCCCATCTAGGAGTGGCACTGCAGTGTCAGGCAGGATGGCCCTTCCAAAAAATACTCCCCAAACAGCACATGACGCAAAGAAGAAAAAAAAGAGGCGCAATGAGGTAGCTGTGTGACTAAGCTCAGCGACCCTAGTGGCCGACACAAACACCTGGCCCATCTTGGAGTGGCACTGCAGTGTCACGCAGGCTGGCCCTTCCAAAAAACACTCCCCAAACAGCACATGACGCTAAGAAAAATGAAAGAAAAAAAGAGGTGCAAGATGGAATTGTCCTTGGGCCCTCCCACCCACCCTTATGTTGTATAAACAGGACATGCACACTTTAACCAACCCATCATTTCAGTGACAGGGTCTGCCACACGACTGTGACTGAAATGACGGGTTGGTTTGGACCCCCACCAAAAAAGAAGCAATTAATCTCTCCTTGCACAAACTGGCTCTACAGAGGCAAGATGTCCACCTCATCATCATCCTCCGATTCATCACCGTGTACATCCCCCTCCTCACAGATTATCAATTCGTCCCCTCTGGAATCCACCATCACAGCTCCCTGTGTACTTTGTGGAGGCAATTGCTGCTGGTGAATGTCTCCATGGAGGAATTGATTATAATTCATTTTAATGAACATCATCTTCTCCACATTTTCTGGAAGTAACCTCGTACGCCGATTGCTGACAAGGTGAGCGGCGGCACTAAACACTCTTTCGGAGTACACACTTGTGGGAGGGCAACTTAGGTAGAATAAAGCCAGTTTGTGCAAGGGCCTCCAAATTGCCTCTTTTTCCTGCCAGTATACGTACGGACTGTCTGACGTGCCTACTTGGATGCGGTCACTCATATAATCCTCCACCATTCTTTCAATGGGGAGAGAATCATATGCAGTGACAGTAGACGACATGTCCGTAATCGTTGGCAGGTCCTTCAGTCCGGACCAGATGTCAGCATCAGCAGTCGCTCCAGACTGCCCTGCATCACCGCCAGCGGGTGGGCTCGGAATTCTGAGCCTTTTCCTCGCACCCCCAGTTGCGGGAGAATGTGAAGGAGGAGATGTTGACAGGTCGCGTTCCGCTTGACTTGACAATTTTCTCACCAGCAGTTCTTTGAACCCCTGCAGACTTGTGTCTGTCGGAAAGAGAGATCCAAGGTAGGTTTTAAATCTAGGATCGAGCACGGTGGCCAAAATGTAGTGCTCTGATTTCAACAGATTGACCACCCGTGAATCCTTGTTAAGCGAATTAAGGGCTCCATCCACAAGTCCCACATGCCTAGCGGAATCGCTCTGTGTTAGCTCCTCCTTCAATGTCTCCAGCTTCTTCTGCAAAAGCCTGATGAGGGGAATGACCTGACTCAGGCTGGCAGTGTCTGAACTGACTTCACGTGTGGCAAGTTCAAAAGGTTGCAGAACCTTGCACAACGTTGAAATCATTCTCCACTGCGCTTGAGACAGGTGCATTCCACCTCCTATATCGTGCTCAGTTGTATAGGCTTGAATGGCCTTTTGCTGCTCCTCCAACCTCTGAAGCATACAGAGGGTTGAATTCCACCTCGTTACCACTTCTTGCTTCAGATGATGGCAGGGCAGGTTCAGGCGTTTTTGGTGGTGCTCCAGTCTTCTGTACGTGGTGCCTGTACGCCGAAAGTGTCCCGCAATTCTTCTAGCCTCCGACAGCATCTCTTGCACGCCCCTCTCGTTTATTAAATAATTCTGCACCACCAAATTCAAGGTATGTGCAAAACATGGGACGTGCTGGAATTTGCCCATATTTAATGCACACACAATATTGCTGGCGTTGTCCGATGCCACAAATCCACAGGAGAGTCCAATTGGAGTAAGCCATTCTGCGATGATCTTCCTCAGTTGCCGTAAGAGGTTTTTAGCTGTGTGCGTATTCTGGAAAGCGGTGATACAAAGCGTAGCCTGCCTAGTTGGCGTTTGCGAGATGCTGCTACTGGTGCCGCCGCTGCTGTTCTTGCGGCGGGAGTCCATACATCTACCCAGTGGGCTGTCACAGTCATATAGTCCTGAGTCTGCCCTGCTCCACATGTCCGTGGTTAAGTGGACATTGGGTACAACTGCATTTTTTAGGACACTGGTGAGTCTTTTTCTGAGGTCTGTGTACATTTTCGGTATCGCCTGCCTAGAGAAATGGAACCTAGATGGTATTTGGTACCGGGGACACAGTACCTCAAACAAGTCTATAGTTGGCTCTGCAGTAATGATGGATACTGGAACCACGTTTCTCACCGCCCAGGATGCCAAGGCCTCAGTTATCCGCTTTGCAGCAGGATGACTGCTGTGATATTTCATCTTCTTCGCAAAGGACTGTTGGACAGTCAATTGCTTGGTGGAAGTAGTAAAAGTGGTCTTACGACTTCCCCTCTGGGATGACCATTGACTCCCAGCAGCAACAACAGCAGCGCCAGCAGCAGTAGGCGTTACACGCAAGGATGCATCGGAGGAATCCCAGGCAGGAGAGGACTCGTCAGAATTGCCAGTGACATGGCCTGCAGGACCATTGGCATTCCTGGGGAAGGAGGAAATTGACACTGAGGGAGTTGGTGGGGTGGTTTGCGTGAGCTTGGTTACAAGAGGAAGGGATTTACTGGTCAGTGGACTGCTTCCGCTGTCGCCCAAAGTTTTTGAACTTGTCACTGACTTATGATGAATGCGCTGCAGGTGACGTATAAGGGACGATGTTCCGAGGTGGTTAACGTCCTTACCCCTACTTATTACTGCTTGACAAAGGCAACACACGGCTTGACAAATGTTGTCCGCATTTCTGTTGAAATACTTCCACACCGAAGAGCTGATTTTTTTGGTATTTTCACCAGGCATGTCAATGGCCATATTCCTCCCACGGACAACAGGTGTCTCCCCGGGTGCCTGACTTAAACAAACCACCTCACCATCAGAATCCTCCTGGTCAATTTCCTCCCCAGCGCCAGCAACACCCATATCCTCCTCATCCTGGTGTACTTCAACACTGACATCTTCAATCTGACTATCAGGAACTGGACTGCGGGTGCTCCTTCCAGCACTTGCAGGGGGCGTGCAAATGGTGGAAGGCGCATGCTCTTCACGTCCAGTGTTGGGAAGGTCAGGCATCGCAACCAACACAATTGGACTCTCCTTGTGGATTTGTGATTTCGAAGAACGCACAGTTCTTTGCTGTGCTTTTGCCAGCTTAAGTCTTTTAATTTTTCTAGCGAGAGGCTGAGTGCTTCCATCCTCATGTGAAGCTGAACCACTAGCCATGAACATAGGCCAGGACCTCAGCCGTTCCTTGCCACTCCGTGTGGTAAATGGCATATTGGCAACTTTACGCTTCTCCGACGATTTTATTTTAGATTTTTGAGTCCTTTTTTTACTGATATTTGGTGTTTTGGATTTTACATACTCTGTACTATGACATTGGGCATCGGCCTTGGCAGACGACGTTGATGGCATTTCATCGTCTCGGCCATGACTAGTGGCAGCAGCTTCAGCACGAGGTGGAAGTCGATCTTGATCTTTCCCTATTTTTGGAACCTCAACATTTTTGTTCTCCATATTTTAATAGGCACAACTAAAAGGCACCTCAGGTAAACAATGGAGATGGATGGATACTAGTATACTTATGGATGACGAGTGACTGCCGACACAGAGGTAGCTACAGACGTGGACTACCGTACTGCGTCTGCTAGTATAGACTGGATGATAATGATATAAAAAATATATATATATATCACTACTGCAGGACAGGTATATATTATATAATGACGGACCTGCTGGACACTGTCAGCAGCAGACTCCTAAACTACTAGTATGAAGAAGATAGAAAAAAAAAAACCCACCACAGGTAGGTATACAATTATGGACGAGCACTGCCGACACAGAGGTAGCTACAGCCGTGGACTACCGTACTGCGTCTGCTAGTATAGACTGGATGATAATGATGTAAAAAAAAAAAAATATATATATATATATCACTACTGCAGGACAGGTATATATTATATAATGACGGACCTGCTGGACACTGTCAGCAGCAGACTCCTAAACTACTAGTATGAAGAAGATAGGAAAAAAAAAACCACCACAGGTAGGTATACAATTATGGACGAGCACTGCCGACACAGAGGTAGCTACAGCCGTGGACTACCGTACTGCGTCTGCTAGTATAGACTGGATGATAATGATATAAAAAAAATATATATATATATCACTACTGCAGGACAGGTATATATTATATAATGACGGACCTGCTGGACACTGTCAGCAGCAGACTCCTAAACTACTAGTATGAAGAAGATAGAAAAAAAAAACCCACCACAGGTAGGTATACAATTATGGACGAGCACTGCCGACACAGAGGTAGCTACAGCCGTGGACTACCGTACTGCGTCTGCTAGTATAGACTGGATGATAATGATATAAAAAATATATATATCACTACTGCAGGTATATATTATAATATAATGAATGACGGACCTGCTGGACACTGTCTGTCAGCAGAATGCGTTTATAGAATAAAAAAAAAAACCCACCACACGAGTGTTTAACTTTTTCAGGCAGACAATATACTGGTGGTCACTGGTCAGTCACACTGGCAGCAAAAGTGTGCACTGTTATGTACTCCTGCTATAACTGCTCCCCAGTCTCCCCCACAATTAAGCTGTGTGAGCAGTGAGCACTCAGCACAGTCAGATATACATAGATGATATTATCATGCAGCACACTGAGGCTGAGCACAGATATGGTATGTGACTGTGTATCGTTTTTTTTCAGGCAGAGAACGGATTTTAAATAATAAATAAAACTGGTGGTCACTAGTATAACTATCAACAAAACTCTGCACTCTCTGAGTACTCCTAATGCTCCCCAAAATTACTAAAATTAAATTACTAGTAAATCAAGTGTCTCACTCTCTATCTAAACGGAGAGGACGCCAGCCACGTCCTCTCCCTATCAATCTCAATGCACGTGTGAAAATGGCGGAGACGCGCGGCTCCTTATATAGAATCCGAGTCTCGCGATAGAATACGAGCCTCGCGAGAATCCGACAGCGGGATGATGACGTTCGGGCGCGCGCGGGTTAGCCGAGCAAGGCGGGAAGGTCCGAGTCTGCCTCAGACCCGTGTAAAAAGGCTGAAGTTCGGGGGGGTTCGGATTCCGAGGAACCGAACCCGCTCATCTCTAGTTTTATCTAATATAGGATTTTCACAAAGATATACTGTATTACGTATTTTTCTCTGTGATTTAGTCACCATATCTCTCCTTTTTCTCTGACGTCCTAGTGGATTCTGGGTACTCTGTAAGGACCATGGGGTATAGACGGGCTCCGCAGGAGACTGGGCACTCTTAAAAGAAAGATTAGGTACTATATCTGGTGTGCACTGGCTCCTCCCTCTATGCCCCTCCTCCAGACCTCAGTTAGTATCTGAGCCCAGCCAGAGCTGGATGCACCCTAGGGGCTCTCCTGAGCTTCCTAGAAAAGAAAGTATTTGTTAGGTTTTTTATTTTCAGTGAGATCTGCTGGCAACAGACTCACTGCTACGTGGGACTGAGGGGAGAGAAGCGAACCTACCTGCTTGCAGCTAGCTTGGGCTTCTAAGGCTACTGGACACCATTAGCTCCAGAGGGATCGAACACAGGCCCAGTCCTCGGTCGTCCGGTCCCGGAGCCGCGCCGCCATCCCCCTTGCAGAGCCAGAAGAACGAAGAGAAGTTGAAAATCGGCGGCTGAAGACTCCGGTCTTCATTAAGGTAGCGCACAGCACTGCAGCTGTGCGCCATTGCTCCCTTAGCACACCACACACTCCGGTCACTGATGGGTGCAGGGCGCTGGGGGGGGGGGGCGCCCTGGGCAGCAATTAGATTACCTTACTTGGCGAAAAGCACATAATACAGTCTGATAAACTGTATATGTGCATTAACCCCCACCATTAAAGTACATAAAAGGACAGAAGCCCGCCGCTGAGGGGGCCGGGCCTTCTTCCTCAGCACACCGGCGCCATTTTCTCTTCACAGCTCAGCTGGAAGGAAGCTCCCCAGGCTCTCCCCTGCAGTATCCTGGTACACAAAGGGTAAAAAAGAGAGGGGGGGCACAGAAATTTAGGCAAAAAACGGTGTATATAAACTGCTATAGGGGAAAAATCACTCAGTATAGTGTACATCCCTGTATTATATAGCACTGTGGTGTGTGCTGGCATACTCTCTCTCTGTCTCTCCAAAGGGCCTGGTGGGGGAACTGTCTTCAAATAGAGCATCCCCTGTGTGTGTGGTGTGTCGGTACTCGTGTGTCGACATGTCTGAGGTAAAAGGCTCCTCTAAGGAGGTGATAGAGCGGATAAGTGTGTGGAAGGGTGTCTCCGTCAACAACGCCGACACCTGTTTGGATTGCACAAAAGGTTAGGGAACAGAAAGGAAATCTTCCCTGGTCTGTCCCTATGTCATAGAGTCCTTCAGAGTCTCTCTATGTTCACTATCCAAAATAACAAAGTATCGTCACGGAGTTTAACTCCACTGTCGACTACGATAATGCAAAGTTACAGCTAAGAGGGCTAAAAGATATTCAATATATGATTATTGGAATAAAAGATGATTTGCATATCACTGATGACTCATCTGTCCCTAACACGAGAGTACACATGTTAAGGGGAAGAATGCTGAGGTAAATTTCCCTCCTCTCATGAGGAAAAAGAGCGGGAATCTCCAGACAAGAGACGGCAGCTTCCCACAAGAGAATTCTCAGGCTGTATCCTTTCCCCACTAGGGCCAGGATGTGTTGAGAATCTTCCCCTTGGGTGTCCTGTTTGCACTAGCTATTCTCAAGGATCCTGCAGATAGTGTGCACATTCTAGTATACTACCCAGACCGGCGATTGTGTCGGCATGGGTTTATAGCGCTGTGGCAGCGTGGACAGGTACCTTATCAGCAGAGATTGAGACCCTAGTATGCATATAAATATTTTAAGATGCTGTCTTAAGTGATAGATATATAATTATAAAGCATGCCCAAAGGGACATGAGTATACTGGGATCTAGTGACAAAAGTTATGTCGATTTCTGCTTGACGTGTCCTGTAGAATATACATTGGACAGATGATGCCGACTTAAGAGGCATATGGAAGGCTGAGGATTGTGTGGAGAAAGGTTCTCGGGCCTGGTCTCCACAGCTATAGCTGGTAATTCTGATATTTTGCCTTATATTCCTGCACAGCCTAGGAAAGCACGACATTATTAAATGCAGCTTTTCGAATAAAGAAACAAGAAAGTCTGAGGTGCGTCCTTTCTTGTCAGAGCCGGGGGCAGAGGAAAGAAGCTGTACAACACAGCTAGTCCCCAGGAACAGAAGTCCTCCCCGGCCTCTACAAAAACCCACCGCATGTCGCTGGGGCTCCACAGGCGGAGCTAGGCCCGGTGGGGACACGCCTTCGTAAGTTCAGCTACAAGTGGGTTCACTCCCTGTTAGATCCCTGGGCAATAGAAATTGTATCGCAGGGATACAGGCTGGACTGTGAGAAGATGCCCCCTCACCGAGGACCCGGCGAGCTTCCCCCCAAGAGAGGGAGCCAGTGTTAACTGCAATTCGTAAATTGTATCTTCAACAGGTGGTGGTCAATGGTCCCCTCCTTCAACAAGAGGGTGTTATTATTTGACCATGTTATAATCCCGAAACCAGACGGTTCGGTTAGACCCATATTGAATTAAAATCCCTGAACATATGCCTGAAAAGGTTCAGGTTCAAGATGGAATCGCTAAGAGCGGTCATTGCAAGCCTGAAATGAATCGGGACATAAGGGATGCATACCTTCGTGTCCCCATTTATCCACCTCATCAGGCGTACCTCAGAATTGCGGTACGGGATTGTCATTACCAATTTCACCAAGGAAATGGCGGATATGATGGTGCTCCTGCGGAAGCAAGGTGTCACTATTATCACATACTTGGATGATCTCCTCATAAAAGCGAGATCAAGAGAGCAGTTGCTGGACAGCGTATCACCTTCTCTGGAAGTGAAACGGCAACACGACTGGATTCTATATATTCCGAAGTCGCAGTTGGTTCCTACAGCTCATCTGCCTCGCCTAGGCATGATCCTAGACACAGACCAGAAGAGGGTTTATCTCCCGATAGAGAGAGCTCAGGAGCTCATGACACTGGTCAGGAATCTATTGAAAACCAAAACAGGTGTCAGTGCTTCACTGCACTCGAGTCCTGGGAAGGATGTTGGCATTATACGAGGCCATCCCCTTCGGCTGGTTCCATGCAAGGACAATGGAACTTACTGGACAAGTGGTCCGGATCACATCTTCAGATGCATCGGTTAATCACCCTATCCCCCAGGGCCAGGGTGTCTCTACTGTGGTGGCTGCGGAGTGCTCACCTTCTCGAGGGCCGCAGATTCGGCATTCAGGATTGGGTCCTGGTGACCACGGATGCAAGCCTCCGAGGGTGGGGGGCAGTTACACAGGGAAGAAAATTCCAAGGTTTGTGGTCAAGCCAACAGACTTGCCTTCACATCAATATCCTGGAACTAAGGGCCATATACAACGCCCTAAGTCAAGCGGAGTTCCTGCTTCGCAACCAACCGGTTCTGATCCAGTCAGACCGCAGGGGCTCATGTAAACCACCAGGGCGGCACAAGGAGCAGGGTGGCGAGGGTAGAAGCCACCAGAATTCTTCGCTGGGCGGAGAATCAAGTAAGCGCACTGTCAGCAGTGTTCATTCCGGGAGTGGACACGACCTCCACCCTGGAAAGTGGTGACTTCATCAGGAAGTCTTCACGCAGTTTTGCAAATTGATGGAAACTGCCTCAGGTGGACTACATGGCGTCCCACCTCAATAAAAAGATAAAAAAGGTTTTACGCTGGGTCAAGGGACTCTCAGGCGATAGCTGTGGTCGCACTAGTAACACCGTGGGTGTTCCAGTCGGTCTATATATTCCCTCCTCTTCCTCTCAGACCCAAGGGCTGAGAATTGTAATAAACGGAGGAGTGTGAACAATATTCTTTGCTCCGGATTGGCCAAGAAGGACTCGGTACCCGGAACTGCAAGACATGCTCTCAGAGGACCCATGGCCTCTGCCTCTCAGTCAGGACATGTTGCAACAGGGACCCTGTCTGATCCAAGACTTACCGCGGCTGCGTTGGACGGCATGGCGGTTGAACGCCGGATCCTAGCGGAAAAGGGCATTCCGGATGCAGTTATTCCTACGCTGATAAAGGCTAGGAAAGACGTGACAGCAAGACCTTTTCACTGTATATGGCGAAAATAGGTTGCTTGGTGTGTGGCCGGGAAGGCCCTACAGAGGAATTCCAGGGGGGTCGATTCCTGCACTTCCTACAGTCAGGAGTGACTATGGGCCTAAAATTAGGATCCATAAAGGCCAAGATTTCGGCCCTATCCCTTTTTCTCTCAAAAAGAACTGGCTTCACTGCCTGAAGTTCGGACGTTGTTACAGGGGTGCTGCATATTCAGCCCCTTTTGTGCCTCCAGTGGCACCTTGGGATCTTAACGTGTGTTGGATTCCTAAAATCCCACTGGTTTGAGCCACTTAAGACCGTGGAGCTAAAATATCTCACGTGGAAAGTGGTCATGCTTTTGGCCTTAGCTTGGACTAGGCGTGTGTCAGAATTGGCGGCTTTGTCATGTAAAAGCCCATATCTGATCTTCCATATGGAAAGGGCAGAATGGAGGACTCGTCCCCAATTTCTCCCTAAGGTGGTATCATCGTTTCATTTGAACCAACCTATTGTGGTGCCTGCGGCTACTAGGGACTTGGAGGATTCCAAGTTGCTGGACGAAGTCCGGGCCCTGAAACTTTATGTTTCCAGGACGGCTAGAGTCAGAAAGACTGACTCGCTATTTATCCTGCATGCACCCAACAAGCTGGGTGCTCCTGCTTCAAAGCAGACTATTGCTCGCTGGATCTGTAGCACGATTCAGCTTGCACATTCTGCGGCTGGACTGCCGCATCCTAAATCAGTGAAAGCCCATTCCACGAGGAAGGTGGGCTCTTCTTGGGCGGCTGCCCGAGGGGTCTCGGCGATACAACTTTGCCGAGCTGCTACTTGGTCGGGTTCAAACACTTTTACAAAATTCTACAAGTTTGATACCCTGGCTGAGGAGGACCTTGAGTTTGCTCATTCGGTGCTGCAGAGTCATCCGCACTCTCCCGCCCGTTTGGGAGCTTTGGTATAATCCCCATGGTCCTTACGGAGTACCCAACATCCACTAGGACGTCAGAGAAAATAAGAATTTACTCACCGGTAATTCTATTTCTCGTAGTCCGTAGTGGATGCTGGGAGCCCGTCCCAAGTGCGGACTCTCTGCAATACATATATATAGTTATTGCTTAACTAAAGGGTTATTGTATGAGCCATCTGTTGAGAGAGGCTCAGTTATTGTTCATACTGTTAACTGGGTATAGTTATCACGAGTTGTACGGTGTGATTGGTGTGGCTGGTATGAGTCTTACCCTGGATTCCAAATCCTTTCCTAGTAATGTCAGCTCTTCCGGGCACAGTTTCCCTAACTGAGGTCTGGAGGAGGGGCATAGAGGGAGGAGCCAGTGCACACCAGATATAGTACCTAATCTTTCTTTTAAGAGTGCCCAGTCTCCTGCGGAGCCCGTCTATACCCTCATGGTCCTTACGGAGTACCCAGCATCCACTACGGACTACGAGAAATAGAATTACCGGTGAGTAAATTCTTATTATCTCTGCTAGTGCTGACTACACTGCGCAGGGGTTTGGGTTTAGAGATATAGTGCTGCTGATAATTGTACTGTGTTACCTCATACTGCAAGTTATATCATGTCTGCTTCTGAGGGTAACGGTTCTGGGGCTGAACACACTGCCGGTGTTGCTGAAGCCACAGACCCATATGAGGAGAATATAGCAGCTGTGGGCTCTGGTTCTGGGGGCTCCTTGCCCACCAGTGGGACTGTGGCAACGGAGGCACATACTGACCCACCGTGGGCTGCTTTTTCCACGCTTCTGCATACGCTAGTTCATAAACTAACACCCCCTATGGGACCCCCAATGCCGGTACAACTGTATGTGGTCCCTACAGCTAACTCACCGTGGGCGGACGATTTATCTGCTCAGTTAAAGAAGTTGAACCAGTCCCTGACTACTAAAAAGTCTAACCTTCGCTCGCCTAAGTCCAAGGGGTCCTCTAAGCGAGCGCTTGTCTCCTCACAGCCCACTGCTGTCACTGACACCTCGTCGGATGAAGACAGCACGTATACTGACCCCACATGTTCTGACTCAGATACGGCTGATGGGGAGGGTAGTTCACATGTGGATGTTCCTGATCTTTTGGAGGCTATTAAGTTAATTCTACAGATTACGGATGATCCGAGCCATCCGTCCCTCCTAAGAAACCAGATAGGTTCAAGCGTCAGAAGGTGGTTAAACAAGTTTTACCTCACTCTGACCACCTAGTGGATATACGTCAGGAACCCTGGGAAAACCCGGGTACGAAGTTTGTGCCTCACAAGAAGATGCTGGCTCGCTATCCCCTCGCGCCAGAGCTGTCTAAGAATTGGGAAACGCCTCCTCCAGTGGACTCACATGTGGCCAGGATGGTGGTTTCCTCAGCTCTGCCTGTCACTACCGTCACGTCTCTAAAAGAGCCTACGGATAAGCGTGTGGAGGGTTGTCTGAAAGCGATTTACACCCTCACGGGTGCTGCACAAAGGCCCACTATTGCAGCTACATGGGCTGCCGAGGCCATTGAAGCGGGGGCCTTGGAGTTAGATACTGAAATCTCCTCTGACCATGCTAGACAATGCTTGTCATACATTGTCACAGCTTCTCGCTAAAGAGGCGGCTTCGAATGCCGGTATCCTAGCAGCCAAGGCCTCTACTACGTCAGTCCTGGCTCGCCGGATATTGTGGCTGAGATCCTGGTCTGTGGATCTGGACTCTAGAAAAACCCTGGAGGTACTCCCTTTCAAGGGAGATATTCTGTTTGGGGACGACTTAAATAAGATAGTGGCTGACTTGGCTAATGCCAACAATGCCTGTCTACCAAATACCGCTCCTTCTGTGTCGAAGGCTAAAGGTACGTCCTTTCGCCCTTCAGGTAAAGCAAAAGGTCAGGCGTACCACAAGCAGGCCCGCACTTCCAAACCTGGTAAGCCGAAGCCCAAAAGAGCCTGGGCTGCCCGTCAGCCAGCTTCCAAGACCGATAAGCCTGCCGCATGACGGGGCGGGCCTCCCCCTGGGGGATCCCAGGGTGGGGGGCTGGCTTCTAGGGTATACCTAGGAATGGTTGAAGACCACTTCAGATGCCTGGGTACGGGAAGTCGTCACTCGAGGTTACGCCATAGCCTTCAAAAACCGACCCCCTCATCGATTTTGCCAGACAGACGTCCCGTCGGACCAGACAAAGGCAAACACTCTGCATTCGGTGGTACAGACCCTCCTGAATACAGGAGTTGTAGTACAGGTGCCTCTTGCTCAGAGGGGCCGGGGGGACTATTCTCCGCTGTTTCTAGTCCCGAAACCGAATGGGTCCTCCCGGCCCATTCTCAACCTCAAGGCATTGAACAAGTTTGTGAAGGTTTCCAAGTTCCGTATGGAAACCCTTCGCTCTATAGTTCTGGCCTTGGAACCTGGGGACTACATGGTCTCCCTGGATATACAGGATGCTTACCTGCATATTCCTATAGCAGCGTCACATCAGCAATACCTGAGGTTCGCTATTGGCAACCTTCATTACCAGTTTCGGGCGTTACCTTTTGGTTTAACAACGGCTCAGCGAGTTTTCACCAAAGTAATGGCGGTGATGACGGTGGTACTCTGCCGTCAAGGGGTCAGAATACTGCCGTACCTGGACGACTTGTTAATCATGGCAAATTCCCCAGAACTTCTCCTGTGTCATCTGGATATGACGGTCCGGTTTCTACAAGCCCACGGATGGCTCATCAACTGGAAGAAATCCTCCCTGGTCCCTGCTCAGAGCATGGTGCACCTGGGAGCGCTATTGGACACTCACAACTCACAACCAGCGGTTGTTCTTGTCTCAGGAGAAAGTCCTGAAGCTTCAGGACAGGATTCGTTGGGTGGGTTATTTTGTTTCTGTGCAGGGTAAATACTGGCTGCTTTATTTTTACACTGCAATTTAGATTGCAGTTTGAGCACACCACACCCAAATCTAACTCTCTCTGCACATGTTATATCTGCCCCCCCTGCAGTGCACATGGTTTTGCCCAACTGCTAACAAAATTCCTGCTGCGATCAACTTGGAATTACCCCCTTAGGCAATAATTGAATAGCTGCAGCCAGAGCTTTAGCTAATTGAATCTGCCCCAATATAGGTACTCCAAAAACTGCTATTTTCACACTAGAGTGGCAGTCATAATCATATTTAACTGAGCATTTATGCATACTTCAGTACAGCACTGCCTGGGAGGCACTTGAAATAAGGGGGGGGGGGGGGTCGTGCTCCATGGCAGAGGGCAGTGTTAGGAATTTTTTGCTGCTTCAGACAACAGACCTTCAAAATTACAGCCATTTACAAAAGTATTACATGCCTATGCTGTGGTGGCCCCCACTGGGAGTTGGCAGCCAGGTGGGAGATTCTGGGGTATAGTGCAGTGATTGGATAATTGTGACCTTGACCTCCACTGTACAGAGGCGCTATTCCCAGCTTTGTAAATCAATGAATCGATTCAGTGTGCTTTCTAGGTGAAGTGGCAGTGAGTGGTGAGTACCGAGTCAGTCCAGCAGACTGGCTTATTCATCCTTGATTCCGGTAGAGCCTCCCGAGATTCGTGGGTCTCCTGGATATTTAAGTAAATGTAGGTAAGTATAAAGTAATAATGGGTACTAAAACTATTAGTGGTTTCCATGTCTTTTCTTTTTTTAAGCTATTTTAATCAGAGGCGTCACTTACTTTTAAAACACCAGGAGCCAGGTTGCAGCATCCAGCTCCTGCCACTGAGCAGGAGCCGGCACTTTGGTGTCACCCCTCAGAGGGGAACACCCGGGTGCTGCCGCACCCCCCGCACCCACGTTGTGACGCCACTGATTTTAATCAGGTTTGCATGATAATTTGTAGTCTGGAGGCAAATACATGCTTTACAATTTTGTACTGTTATTTGGCTGTGAACACTATTAAATGTGGTTGGGTTCACTCACAGACTTCACTAGGTTAAGGCAGGCCTCACTTGGGTTCTTTGTTTGTAGAGAGTCTAGCTCTCCAATATGGTCTCCTCTGTGAGTGAGATGGAAGAGAAAGCACAGCGCGTATATTAGGAAAGATACTGACCCATGGGTGTCACTTCAAACAACTTTGAGTGCCGCCTTGCAGCACTAGTGCTAAAGATTTGTATGCCTGGCACAGAGGGTAGCCTGTGACTAGTTGTCCTTCCAATCATGTGTCTTTCTCTCTGACTGGAGCACTGCTCTTCCTCTGCAGTATCTTAGAGCCATTCCTGGTCACAGACAAGTGGTGTTATGGTCAAAACAATGGATGTCCCAACTTTTATTCTTGGCCCTATATAAAGTAGCTCAAATTAGTTTAATGGGTCTATTTACTAAAGAGATTAAAGCCGTATCCTATTTTCCTACATATGATAGTGGAGGATATAATAGAAAAAATGCCTTGTGTTTTTAGAATCGGAACACCAAATTAATAAAAAAAAAAAAATTATTTTATTTTTATTTTATTTTTGTAAGTGGAACCAAAAGGATCAAGGATTCCAGTTCCACTGTTCATGCATGAACTGCTCCACGCATACAAAGTTCCACCGACTGTGTGACAAAACATTAACAATACTGTTACCAGTGACAGCCAGTATTACTCAACTGATCCAGCAATACTTTAATAATATTTAATTCTAGTTTTAACTGATTTTCTATGGCTGCAACAAGTGGTGACAGAAAATCCATATTATCACTGTCTAATAATAAATAGGCCTTTTAATAGGATGTAGGACATATATGCTATGAAGATACAGAAAACGTGGGGGATAGGAGGGGTCACAGCAAGGTTAAACATCTCATGAAATCCTTTCACTTTAATACAGGTGCACTTACTGTGATGTACGGTGTAAATCCAAAGATATGGTATGCATTCCTGTGCCACCCTCCTTCTTATTTATAGTCTAGGCTACTAGCAACTAGCTATTTGTTATTAAGCTATAAATCTTGTCATGCTCTTGTGGTATGCCAGCTGCTGTGGAACTACACATACCAGCATGTTCAGCCACAGTTTTGCTGTTAGAACATGCTGAAACTGTGGCAGAGCATGCTGGAATTTGTAGTTCCACAGCAGCCAGAGTGGCACAGTCTGCCTTCCCCTTATAGTGATTGTTGACTAGAAGTTATAGTTAAAAGATGAATAAACAATGCATAAATATTCTATAACTGTGAGCGGATGCGCCTTGCTGCCCATGCCAATCGATCACATATTGGTTTTGAGTTTCATGGGACCTGGCCAATAGGGAATTCCCTCTTACCATCAGTGACCGCCTGTTACTGACTCCACCCACTGTGCAGTGGGCTGGTATTTTGCTGCCATCACCATGTTCCTACGACCGCTTGCAGGCTGTCTGGGAAGGCATTCAATTTGCCTGGGAGGGGGCTGGGAGACCCAGCAGCCCATAGAGAGCTGTGGATTACCCCTAAACCACCAGGGATACCAGTAAGGGCATTTTTCTTTTAATATACAATCACATTTTAAATACATTGCAGGCACAGTTTAAATATAAATACAATTAAAACACATGCCCTGTGCACCAGGCATTTACACACTGCAGCACTGCAGCCTGGGATCTGCGTTCCTGGCTCCATGCTGCACATACATTTATATATGTTATTCTTTATTTTGTACCGTATGCACATCGCTGGGCTCAGTTAGCACAGACCTGCAGCTTGGAGGACTGATGGGCACTTTGAAGGTTAACAGCTTGAAAGCGTGCATCGGGAGCCGGCAGTCCTTCCCCCCAGCGGGTAGCTCCACACACTCTCCCCTGGTGCAGCACAGAGCACCTGTGGTTAACTTCACTCCGCGCACTTTGCATTGGGGAGTGCAGGGTTAACTGCACGCTGTCTTAGGGATGGCCATCTGTGTTGCAACTATTGATGGTCACCATATATGCCAGTGGTGGCAAAAACCATCAATGGCAGGCAACTATTCTGTGCATTATTATCGATGGTTTTACCATTGTTGATTATGAACATGTGTGGCGGGTGCAGCTGTTTCTGTGCGAGAATCGGGGCTGAGCTGTCAATGACAGCTCAGCCTGTGATAGAGGCAGGACATCCCATTCTTGTATCCTACACACAGTGGAAGAAATGGGTGCAGATGCACTATACAATCATTACTATAAATTACAGTATATAATATACTAAGAGGTTGTTAGCATATAATTGGCCAATAATACGGGCTTGCTCACCGCGTCGAGGTCACCTCTATCGAGCAAGTCCCTAACACTTTTGGGGTTCACACTGGGACGCAGGGCACCCCCAAATCAGCCCAGCCATGAACCCCCCCAAGGCATCACACTAGTGGAAAATCGTGAGGTGTAATAAAGTATAAGAGAAGCATAGGTAGTTACGGAGTGTAGAAAGTGTTTTAAAATTAGATATAAAGTGGGTGAAAAAAATACATGGATAAAATGACACACTTAGGAGGTAGTGAAAAAATAGTGACTATAAGTGTTAGGGTGTGATGCCCTGGAGTGGCCCAGACAGAACAGTTCAGGGGACCCCACGTCCCAATGCTTACCCCCAAATAGACTGACACTGTATGAAAATAATAGGACTTACTTTGTATTACGCCTGAATCATTGATGTGCAGTCAGATGTAGGTCCCTGCCTAAAATCAGTTTGGTGGGTGGGGGAGGGGTGCTAGTCAGAATGAAGTAATCTCAGACTTCAGGTGTGTATTTATACACATAGTATAGACTATACAGAGGAAATGGGTCTAGACTGCACACCCTAGTGGTTGTAATGAAAGGTGCTATCTGCTGAGATTTTATGGTAATACAGGGGAAGAAATGGGTGCAGATGCACTATACAATCATTACTATAAATTACAGTATATAATATACTAAGAGGTTGTTAGCATATAATTGGCCAATGATACGGGCTTGCTCACCGCGTCGAGGTCACCTCTATCGAGCAAGTCCCTAACACTGTAACGTTGCTGTTGAAATTCAGAAAGTGAAAAATGCTGACAAGTAAGCTCAAATAGACAACTGATTATTTAAAAAACTAAAAATTCAACCTCAAAACTTATAGGAAAATATGGCCGTGGCTGTCAGACCAAATGTAACAAACATCTGCAAACAAGTCTAAAGGGACCTATAGACTAGAACGGCCACATGTCGGAGGCGATCGCAGGCGATCACCCCGGCAGCCTCCCGGGGGTGCAGGATTGGCCAAGATATATCGTATGCTTCTCTTTTGCATATGATATATCTTAAGGGGGAGAGAACGGGGAGAGCCAGCTCCCCGTGCCCCAGTGCTAAGAGAGGACAGCCAGGAGCGCTACCAGTCTAAACAGCGTAGGTATGGCCATCGGCCATCGATGTTTCAGAATACTTTTTCCATCGATGACATATAACCAGATAGTTATACATAATCAATTGTAGATGTTTGCCCAATTGTTCCCATTTTCTTTCCCCCCTGCCATTTTCAGTGCTGCTTTTGCTGCATAGGACTGCTAGGCTGTCAGCCAGCAGACCTGCGCTGCCCCCGCCGCTTACACTGTGTGTAGGATTATACAGAGGAAATGGGTCTAGACTGCACACCCTAGTGGTTGTAATGAAAGGTGCTATCTGCTGAGATTTTATGGTAATACAGGGGAAGAAATGGGTGCAGATGCACTATACAATCATTACTATAAATTACAGTATATAATATACTAAGGGGTCGATTCTATTCGGCAACTAATAAATAGCGCCGGGAATTAGCTCCCGACGCTATTCAATTCAGCAACTAGTTACGTCGGCGATGGCCCGTTCTCGCGAACAAAACAGGTTGAATTGTCGGGAGAACGGGCATTCTCCGACTTAACTCCCCGGCGCGAGGCTGATTCCCGACAGAATCAGCCTCGCGCCGGCCGCGAGGCAGCACTTTTGTCGGGTTTCTCTTCTCATCCTCCGGGGATGAGAGAAGAATTCCCGACAATTGCAGGTAATTAGTTGCTGAATTGAATAGCGTCGGGAGCTAATTCCCGGCGCTATTCATTAGTTGCCGAATAGAATCGACCCCTAAGAGGTTGTTAGCATATAATTGGCCAATGATACGGGCTTGCTCACCGCGTCGAGGTCACCTCTATCGAGCAAGTCCCTAACACTTTTGGGGTTCACACTGGGACGCAGGGCACCCCCAAATCAGCCCAGCCATGAACCCCCCCCCCAAGGTATCACACTAGTGGAAAATCGTGAGGTGTAATAAAGTATAAGAGAAGCATAGGTAGTTACGGAGTGTAGAAAGTGTTTTAAAATTAGATATAAAGTGGGTGAAAAAAATACATGGATAAAATGACACACTTAGGAGGTAGTGAAAAAATAGTGACTATAAGTGTTAGGGTGTGATGCCCTGGAGTGGCCCAGACAGAACAGTTCAGGGGACCCCACGTCCCAATGCTTACCCCCAAATAGACTGACACTGTATGAAAATAATAGGACTTACTTTGTATTACGCCTGAATCATTGATGTGCAGTCAGATGTAGGTCCCTGCTTAAAATCAGTTTGGTAGGTGGGGGAGGGGTGCTAGTCAGAATGAAGTAATCTCAGACTTCAGGTGTGTATTTATACACATAGTATAGACTATACAGAGGAAATGGGTCTAGACTGCACACCCTAGTGGTTGTAATGAGAGGTGCTATCTGCTGAGATTTTATGGTAATACAGGGGAAGAAATGGGTGCAGATGCACTATACAATCATTACTATAAATTACAGTATATAATATACTAAGAGGTTGTTAGCATATAATTGGCCAATGATACGGGCTTGCTCACCGCGTCGAGGTCACCTCTATCGAGCAAGTCCCTAATACTTTTGGGGGCCAATTATATGCTAACAACCTCTTAGTATATTATATACTGTAATTTATAGTAATGATTGTATAGTGCATCTGCACCCATTTCTTCCCCTGTATTACCATAAAATCTCAGCAGATAGCACCTTTCATTACAACTACTAGGGTGTGCAGTCTAGACCCATTTCCTCTGTATAATCCTACACACAGTGTAAGCGGCGGGGGCAGCGCAGGTCTGCTGGCTGACAGCCTAGCAGTCCTATGCAGCAAAAGCAGCACTGAAAACGGCAGGGGGGAAAGAAAATGGGAACAATTGGGCAAACATCTACAATTGATTATGTATAACTATCTGGTTATATGTCATCGATGGAAAAAGTATTCTGAAACATCGATGGCCGATGGCCATACCTACGCTGTTTAGGCTGGTAGCGCTCCTGGCTGTCCTCTCTTAGCGCTGGGGCACGGGGAGCTGGCTCTCCCCGTTCTCTCCCCCCTAAGATATATCATATGCAAAAGGGCAGCATACGATATATCTTGGCCAATCCTGCACCCCCGGGAGGCTGCCGGGGTGATCGCCTGCGATCGCCTCCGACATGTGGCCGTTCTAGTCTATAGGTCCCTTTAGACTTGTTTGCAGATGTTTGTTACATTTGGTCTGACAGCCACGGCCATATTTTCCTATAAGTTTTGAGGTTGAATTTTTAGTTTTTTAAATAATCAGTTGTCTATTTGAGCTTACTTGTCAGCATTTTTCACTTTCTGAATTTCAACAGCAACGTTACAGTGTTTGAGTTTGAAGTCTCTATTCTCATCTTACTAAAAATGATACACAACGTAGCCATGAAGTGTCTTTAGTCTATCTAATGTTCTAGAACAGGCCTGGCCAACCTGTGGCTCTCCAGCTGTTGTAAAACTACAAGTCCCTTCATGCTTTGCCACAGTTTTGCTGTTAGTGAATGATAAAACTGTGGCAGGGCATGCTGGTATGTGTAGTTTCACAACATCTGGAGAGCCACAGGTTGGCCAGGCCTGTTCTAGAATGTATCAAACTTGTCAACCTGTAGAACAAATGTAACAGTGGTTCAACAACCACTTTGAAACAGGTTCATGATTCTCTAAAAGAACGTGCAGGGAGTGCCTTTAGTTACAGGCAGAAACAATTCCAATTGGGCCCAGCAGGTTGTAGCCTCAAGACCTATTACAAAAAAATGTGGACTTAAATGTCCACTAACGAGATATATATTTCCTGTAATGCAGACATGATGAAATATTTCAGAATAATTGCCAGCATATGTAGTGTAGGACACAGACGCGTATACACTTGAGAAAGTTATAATATTTGCAGGGCAGGTGCAGATGCATTGATGATGATGTCACCAGCGCTCGTGATTGGCTGACAGTGAATGCACAGTTGGCGCAGATTCATGATTTCTGCGCTGATCATTTATGCTTTTTGTGCAGGTTTTACAGCAAAATGACACTTTTTTTCCATGCTTCAGATGAATATAATTCGATTTTCCTTTTAAATCACGGGCAGAGTTATGGTAAGCATGCCCGCTCTTGCATCTGACAGGCTGTTACATACTGCCCTAAATGTCTGTGCTTAACAAATCAAATTTACGTGCTGGTAATAATAATTGACTGAATTTTAACTCTTGTTTTGTTTTGGTATTTTAAATAAAGTAGTAGTTGCCTAGTGCCTGATCTCACAGATGGGGGTGGACTGGAGCCATGATGAGACAATTTGCATTGAAATGCATTATATAGGCCCCCTCCCACCTACATAGTTCGCGAGAATAGGCAAATATGTAATATTTGCACCCCCTCCCTCCACCATCATAACCAATGAGGTGCTCTTGTCTGGATCCCCTTTCATTACAGTCATTTACAATTACCCCACTCACTTGATGGTGGTAATCAAATAGTCTAGCCTCCCCCACCACATGTATGATAAATGGCCTGTGATATTGTGCCACTGTTTCTGAGTTGGGAGCAAAGTAACTTAGCACCTGGACAAACTATGTTGCAATAAAAGGGGTACAAATACATTCATTGTGTTTTTGCATACAGGGCAAATACTGACTTGTTTATATGTAACACACAAATGCTGGGAAGCTTTATATGTATACAGCAATTTAGATGTCCTGGCCAAATCTAAATCTCTCTGCACATTTTACATGATACATCTGCCCGCCTGCAGTTCAACAGGGTTTTACCAAGTTGCAAAGATAATTGCATTTATATTCACGTTTCATATTACATGATTATACTTGGATAGGGTTAGCAAGGACGTCATTCCGAGCACATAAGGGATTATGGGACAGAGACAAATGTCATACCACTGAATAGTTAACTTTGTAAGCATATTTCTTAACAAACTATTGAATGTACATTAATACCATGCAATAGGACTTTTCTACTAACATTCACATAACACAGATACAAACAAAAATAATACCCCTTTTCGCACCCAGGATTTTGTACATGGGTCCTTCCCAGTTGCAACCCAGCTGAGATCCCTTTCAGACTGGTGGACCGACCCAGCTTATTGCCGGGTTGGTGATATCACTGCTGACGCGTCCTGAGGTGGCGGTTCTACCTATGCAGTGAGCGGGTGTCGGTACGCATCAACTTGGCTTACCATTAGCCGGGGTGAACCCACGTTCAACCCTGCTCGCTACCCGGGTTGAAATGCTGGTTCTCTCGACCTGGCTTATCTAAATCTGGTGCTTTCACACTGTACAATATCCCAGGTTGCTGTGCGTTCATGTGCAATAACCTGGGATATTTATGGCAGTGTGATAGGGGTATAAGACTGCTGTGCCTGGTCTGTTAGCAGTTTGTATGGTTATATATCTAAATTAGATTAAAGCCCTGATGCCTCAGGAAAACACCCACGCTGCAAAATAGGACTAAAGGGCCCTACACACGGGGCGATCGCCGGCCGAGGTGCCCGACGGCCGCTATGGAAGGTTCTTCACTCCCCCCGTCACGCTGCCCCATAGCCCTGCATGCTAATATGGACGATATTGTCCATATTGGCTTGCAGGCATAAACGAGCCGGCACCAACGATGAACTTGTTCATCGTTGGTGCATACACACTGAGCGATATGTACGATATCTTGTTCATTAATGAACGAGATCGTTCATATCACTCAGTGTAAGTGGCCAGTGTGAAGGGCCCATAACACACTTATACTAACCAGATGCAAACAGATTTGTTTTGTTATAATTAATTGTTCAAAAACCGTTGTGTTGTTCTATTGTGGTATGTCCCAATATTATGGAGCTGTAGGATTTTTCTTAGTGACTTTTCTCCAGTAGGGGCCTATTTAGGAGACAAAGTGGCAGATTTATTAAGCCTCGTGAAGTGATAAAGTGGAAGGTGATAAAGTACCAACCAATCGGCTCCTAACTTCCATGTTACAGGCTGGGTTTGAAAAATGACAGTTAGGAGGTGAATGGCTGGTGCGTTATCACCTTCCACTTTATCACTTCACCAGGCTTAATAAATGTGCCCCTAAGGGGACAATTTATCACCATCCGCATCTCAGGATGAGGATGTCATGTGATAAAATCGACCAAACTCACAATGCGATTATTGTATACACCGCATGGATGTGTCAATAATCACATGCAGGGACAGAGCTTGCAAGCTCTTTTGCGGCGCGGGGGTAGTCGAGATGGGGGGGGTCCTGACAGCAGCGGTAGCGACAGACGGCGGCGCATGCGCAGCAGGACACTGTTGATGTTGCGGAGAAAGCTCTGTCCCTGCATGCAATAGTTGATACATCCATGCGATGTACTCAATTATCGCATAGCGAGTTTGGCCGATATTATCACACAACACCCGCATCATCAGATGAGGATGTTGATAAATCGTCCCTTTAGTGAATATCCCCCACAGCCCCTAGATGACTCCTCACATTCTCAGTAGTGGCTTCTGCGGCCATCAGGGCAGTACGGATGGTGTAATGGTTAGCATTACTGCCTCACAGCACTGAGGTCATGGGTTCGATTCCCACCATGGCCCTAACTGTGTGGAGTTTGTATATTCTCTCTGTGCTTGCGTGGGTTTCCTCCGGGCACTCCGGTTTCCTACAGTAATCCAAAAATATACTGGTAGGTTAATTGGCATCCTACAAATTAACCTTAGCATGAATGTGTGTGTGTGTGTGTGTACATGTGGTAGGGAATATAGATTGTAAACTCCACTGGGGCAGGGATTTATGTTAATGGGCAAATATTCTCTGTAAAGCACTGCGGAATATGTGTGCGCTATATAAATAACTGGTAAAATAAAAAATCTTGGTACAGGGAATTAATCTTGACTGGAGCAGTAGCAAAAACTCCACTGTCAACATGCAGCACCCAATCACCAATGTGGTCTGCAGAGCAGTGTGATAGGATATGCCAGCCAACCTTGTGGCCCATTCTGCATGGAGTGACAATCCCCAAGTTGAGACTGTTTTTGCTTACAATTGGCACAGTTATATACAGGTACACTTTATGTTTACAGCATACAGAAATATATTGCATCCAACATAAAGGGAAAGTGAAGTTGTACTGTGCGTAGAACCACTATAATAGAAACTGTTACACTTGTAAGGACAGGAGATGGTAGGATAAATTGTGACTGATAAAGATAGCAATAACATGCATTTCATCTAAAGCATCAGATTGCACTGAATTATACTTGCCCTGGATTAGAACTATCACTGAATTATACTTGCCCTGGATTAGAACTATCACAGGATTAGAATTGACACAGGATTAGAATTGACACAGGATTAGAATTGACACAGGATTAGAACTATCACAGGATTAGAACTGAGATTAGAACTATCACAGGATTAGAACTATCACAGGATTAGAACTGAGATTAGAACTATCACAGGATTAGAACTGAGATTAGAACTATCACAGGATTAGAACTGAGATTAGAACTATCACAGGATTAGAACTGAGATTAGAACTATCACAGGATTAGAACTATCACAGGATTAGAACTATCACAGGATTAGAACTGAGATTAGAACTATCACAGGATTAGAACTATCACAGGATTAGAACTATCACAGGATTAGAACTATCTCAGTGCTGAATGGACAAATCGTTGTGTAGTGTGAACTTTTATCCTCAAACTGCATTCTTGTCTTATCAGAGGAGATTGTGAAGCCTTCTTTCCATGGCCCAGAGAGTCCTCTGAGAGCAGACATCACAACAGTGTGAGACAAAGCAACTGTGTGTGTGTGTGTGTGTATGAATTATTCATCCCTGCAGCTGTCTCTTGTTATGCATGCCTGTCGTTCTGTTTTTTTTTCTTTTTCATCAAACAATATCCTATTCTTACCATATCCTCAACTAGCAATTTTTTCCCCAGAAAAAAATATTTTCCCCACAGCCGCCCGTTGCGTGTATTTATTTTTATTTATTATTTATTAGCAGTTTCTTAGATAGCGCACCATATTCCGTTGCACTTTACAATTAGAACAACAGTTATAGTACAAATCTGGGCAAAGACAGACAGACATAGAGGTAGGAAGGCCCTGCTCGCAAGTTTACAATCTATAGGGAAATAGGCATTGATACACAACGGGTAGATGCTACCTGTTACATAATGGTTCCCCAGATTGCTAGGTTCTTAATGGGTTGTATGATATGATCACCCAACAATGTTGGAAGACAAAATGTGAGGTTATGTGGACTGTACAGAGAGGATGTAACTAGATAGGGAAGCATTGAAGGTTATGTGGGTGGGTCTGGAATTTGGTAGGCTTGTCTGAAGAGGTGAGTTTTCAGGGAACGTTTAAAGGTTTGGAGACTAGAGGCGAGTCTTATTGTGTGTGGGAGGGCATTCCACAGAGTGGGTGAAGCCCAGGTAAAGTCCTGTAATTTTGAGTGTGAACAAGTAATGCGTGTGGATGAGAGACGTAGATCTTGTGCAGAGCGGAGAGGTCGGGTAGGGAGATATTTTGAGATGATTGAGGCAGTGGCGGAACAAGCAAGCGGTGGGCCCAGGTGCAACAAAATGCTTTGGGCCCCCCCATCCCATCCAAGTCCACCCCATGGGCAGTGCGCGCCGTAGGCGCGCGCAAAAATACATAGTGGCGTGGCTTCGTGGGGAAGGGGTGTGTCCACAAAATAATACCAATTCATAAAACGGTGCACAGTAGTCTCCATTCTTCAAATTACGCCGCACAGTAGCACCACTACACCAGGTAGAGACCCTTTTACTCCTTACAGCGAACAGATTCCCCTTTTTACACATAACGGCAGACAGCGTGCACTTTTTACACATAACGGCAGACAGCGTGCCCTCGTTACACATAGCGGCAGACAGCATACACTTTTTACACAATGGCAGACAGCGTGCCCTCGTTACACATAGCGGCAGACAGCGTGCCCTCGTTACACATAGCGGCAGACAGCGTGCACTTTTTACACATTACGGCAGACAGCGTCCCCATTTTACACATTACGGCAGACAGCGTCCCCATTTTACACATTACGGCAGACACCATACACTTTTACACATAACGGCAGATAGCGTGCCCTTTTTACACATTACGGCAGGCAGATTCTACCTTTTTACACATAGCGGCAGGCAGATTCCCCATTTTTATACATAGCGGCAGGCAGATTCCCCATTTTTATACATAGCGGCAGGCAGATTCCCCATTTTTATACATAGCGGCAGGCAGATTCCCCATTTTTATACATAGCGGCAGGCAGATTCCCCATTTTTATACATAGCGGCAGGCAGATTCCCCATTTTTACACATTGCGGCAGGCAGATTCCCCATTTTTACATTGTGGCAGGCAGATTCCCCATTTTTACACATTGCGGCAGGCAGATTCCCCATTTTTACATTGCGGCAGGCAGATTCCCCATTTTTACACATTGCGGCATGCAGATTCCCCATTTTTATACATAGCGGCAGGCAGATTCCCCATTTTTACATTGCGGCAGGCAGATTCCCCATTTTTACATTGCGGCAGGCAGATTCCCCATTTTTACATTGCGGCAGGCAGATTCCCCATTTTTACACATTGCGGCAGGCAGATTCCCCATTTTTACATTGCGGCAGGCAGATTCCCCATTTTTACACATTGCGGCAGGCAGATTCCCCATTTTTACATTGCGGCAGGCAGATTCCCCATTTTTACATTGCGGCAGGCAGATTCCCCATTTTTACATTGCGGCATGCAGATTCCCCATTTTTATACATAGCGGCAGGCAGTCCCCCCTTTTTACACATTGCGGCAGGCAGTCCCAACAAATAAAAAAAGAAAGAGACAGAAAGAAAGAAAGAAAGAAAGAAAGAAAGAAAGAAAGAAGAATTATACTTACCCTCTCTGTTGGCTCAGGCTCCTCGGTGCAGCTTCCCGGGCAGTAGAGAAGAAGGAGGAGGGAGGTGGAGGAGGGAGCCGCAGCAGCGCTGTGTTACTGGTGGAGGCGCTGCTGCTGCTGCCCCTCTGCTTCCCTATAGGCTGTTCTCAGAGACAGCCTATAGTGAAGCAGAGGAGCAGCAGCAGCAGCGCCTCCACCAGTAACAAAGCGCTGCTGCGGCTCTCTCCTTCACTGAGAGACTGTGACCTGTTTGTATATGAGGGAGGGAGGGACGGACCCACCTCCCTCCTTCGTGTGCGGGTGGCCAGAATCGTTCCTTATGACGGGCGGGTCACGGGAGCGCTGGTGTGCGGCTGTGGCATGACATACAATGAGTCATTGTGACCAGTGGCGTAACTAGAAATTTTTCTCCCCCAAGCCAAAAAATCCTTCGGCGCCCCCCCCCCCCCCCATACACCCCGTAATTGGCACTAGCAAAGGTAGAAAAATGCGTGCGCCGCATTGCCCGTTATACATTATGCTACACACTGCAATGCCCCTGATACATTATAGCACATACAATGTCTGTGACACGGTATGACACACACCACAATGATCCTGAGACATTATACCACATACCACAATGCCCGTGATATAGTATACAACACACCGTAATGCCTGAAACATTATGACACACACCGCAATGTCCGTGATACATTATGCCACACACCGTAATGCCCATTACACATTAAGTTCTACAGTAAGGCTTCCAATTACTTTTAAATTACCTGCTTGTTGCCAGGGGTTTCATGCACTTGGTTCCATGCACGGTGCCAGGATGTCATGCTCGTTGCCAGGGGTTTCATGCACTGGGTGTCATGCTCGTTGCTAGTGGGTAGTGCTTGTTGCTAGGGCCGTGCTCCCAGTGCCACATATGCTCCCAGTGCCAGATATTCCCCCACAGTGCCAGGTATATGCACCCAGTGCCAGATATTCTCCCACAGTGCCAGATATTCCCCCCCAGTGCCAGGTATATGCCCCCAGTGCCAGGTATATGCCCCCAGTGCCAGGTACATGCCCCCCCAGTGCCAGTTATATGCCCCCAGTGCCAGGTATATGCCCCCAGTGCCAGATATTCCCCCCCAGTGCCTGCTTCCCCCCCAGTGCCAGGTATATGTTCCCAGTGCCGGGTATATGCCCCCAGTGCCGGGTATATGCCCCCCCAGTGCCAGATATTCTCCCACAGTGCCAGATATTCCCCCCCAGTGCCAGGTATATGCCCCCAGTGCCAGATATATGCCCCCAGTGCCAGGTACATGCCCCCCCAGTGCCAGTTATATGCTCCCAGTGCCAGGTATATGCCCCTAGTGCCAGATATTCCCCCCCAGTGCCTGCTTCCCCCCCAGTGCCAGGTATATGTTCCCAGTGCCGGGTATATGCCCCCAGTGCCGGGTATATGCCCCCCCAGTGCCAGATATTCTCCCACAGTGCCAGATATTCCCCCCCAGTGCCAGGTATATGCCCCCAGTGCCAGGTATATGCCCCCAGTGCCAGGTACATGCCCCCCCAGTGCCAGTTATATGCTCCCAGTGCCAGGTATATGCCCCCAGTGCCAGATATTCCCCCCCAGTGCCTGCTTCCCCCCCCCCAGTGCCAGGTATATGCCCCCAGTGCCGGGTATATGCCCCCAGTGCCGGGTATATGCCCCCCCAATGCCGGGTATATGCCCCCAGTGCCAGATATTCCCCCCCAGTGCCTGCTTCCCCCCCAGTGCCAGGTATATGCCTCCAGTGCTGGGTATATGCCTCCCCCCCAGTGCCAGGTATATGCCCCCAGTGCCAGGTACATGCCCCCAGTGCCAGGTATATGCCCCCCCAGTGCCAGGTACATGCCCTCAGTGCCGGGTATATGCCCCCCCAGTGCCAGGTATATGTCCCCAGTGCCAGGTATATGTCCCCCCAGTGCCTGCTCCCCCGGCCCCCCCTCCCCCCTCTATGTGTTGGAGGGACACGAGCGCATCGCGCGTCTCTCCTGTGTCCCTCCTGGCTCTCCCCCGGCCGGTCTAAGGAAGCATGTGCCGTTCATGAGCCAATCAGAGCTCACGAACGGCACATGCTTCCTTAGATCGGCCGGGGGGAGAGCCAGGAGGGACACAGGAGAGACGCGCAATGCGCTCGTGTCCCTCCAACACATAGGAGGGGGGGGGGGGCGGGGGAGCAGGCACCACAGCAGGGAGGGAGAGGAGACCGCAGATTGACATGCGGACGTTCGTCCGCATGTTAATCTGTTCTAAATGCCGGCCGGCGGCTGTGGGCCCTTTAGTGCGGCGGGGCCCCAGTGCACTGCACTGCCTGCCCCGCCAGTAGTTCCGCCCCTGGATTGAGGAGATGTATGTTGGTGCAGTTTGGTTAACAGCCTTGTACGTAAGTAAAAGTATTTTATATTTAACACGGTAGAATACCGGTAACCAATGGAGGGACTGACAGAGCGGATCAGCAGACGAAGAACGTCTGGCGAAGAAGATTAGCCTCACAGCTGCATTCAAAATGGATTGTAGTGGTGAGAGCCTATGTTTGGGAAGATCAGTAAGGAGACTATTACAATAATCAATGCGGGAGATGATGAGTGCATGGATTAGAGTTTTTGCAGTGTCTTGTGTACGATAAGGGCATATTTTGGATATGTTTTTGAGGTGCATGTAACATGATTTAGAGACAGATTGAATGTGTGGAACAAAGGACAGTTCAGAGTCAAGGATGACACCTAGGCAGCAAGCTTGTGGGGTAGGGTGGATAGTTGCATTGTCGGCAGTACATGAACTGCTGCAATTGTTCAAAAACTGGCTTCCCCCATGCTGTGTCTTGACATTACTACTCTGTCTTCAGAGCTGGGCTAAGGGGGGAGGGAGGGGTCAAGTTTCCTGGGCCCCTCTCTCTCAGCCCCCCCAATCTAGAGCATATTGCCAATACTTCCTACCTGGGCGCTGCAGTATATAGCAATGAGACAACATGCAAGGACAGAGGAGGCTGCTGGCACTTAGCAGTCTCCTCTCTCCCTGCATGATGTCCTACTGCTATATATTTTAGTCCCCACCTCTACTCTTTTTTAGGTACAAAGTGTTAGGAATGGGGAAGGGCGGGGAAGGGGGGCAGGGGGTGAAGGCTTAATTTGGCCTTTTCTGTGTTGTTTCTTCAGTTTGCCACCTGTCAGTCTGGAGGCTCTTGTTTGCCTCAAGCTCTTCTTGCATCATGATCACACAAATGGACATATTCAATGGGATATTCAACTCCTGCTGGTGTGACACATGGAGATAATGATTAAATACAATATGTTTTGGGGCATATTTATTATTTTTTGCGGTTCGCCTCAAAATAAAGATTTCTTATTGCTGCAATTGGTGGCAATAAGGATCTGTATTTTCCTAAATGTATCAATAGTGAGTCGCTGAGACAAGAGCTCCGATAGGATCCCATCTCAGCGGTTAGTGAGAAGTAAAGTGATCACATATGTGATCACTAAATGCTTTGCCCCTTTGCTGCGCTACTGAGAAATTGGCAGAATGTATCCAATAGGCTGCTATAGACTAACGCCATCTCCACATTCCGGAGTTTGGTAAATCTATGAGAATCCTATGGGTGCTGCTGTTGTCATCAGAAAATCAAGGCCCGCGTATCCTCTGCGGGACCTCCTTACATCCTGGAGATCCATGATATTTACACACTTTAATAAATATGCCCCTTAGACCCCAAAATGATTGTTTTATGTGTTACCCATTTGTTGTCTTAGGAAATGTCCATATGGTAACATCACAGTCTAGCTCCCTTTGGATGGAGCATTATTGTGCAGTGTGGAAGGATGTCAGGCGTGCAGGGAAGAATAAATTGAAACATCTGTTTTTTAGGAGATGTTCTGCATGGCAAGGAATAAATGACTGAATTGTTTGCACAGCTGGAGACAGAATAGATTCAACATTCCATTTATACAAGTGTGACTCAGTGGCATGGCAGTGACATAGTGACGGTCCCTGAAATGCCAGTCATGGCTAAAAACATATCCAGCAAAGTCAACCAATCAGTTCTTTGTTTCCAGACGTTACTATAAAAAATAAGAATTTACTCACCGGTAATTCTATTTCTCGTAGTCCGTAGTGGATGCTGGGACTCCGTAAGGACCATGGGGAATAGCGGCTCCGCAGGAGACTGGGCACAACTATAAAGAAAGCTTTAGGTCTAACTGGTGTGCACTGGCTCCTCCCACTATGACCCTCCTCCAGACTTCAGTTAGGATACTGTGCCCGGAAGAGCTGACACAATAAGGAAGGATTTTGAATCCCGGGTAAGACTCATACCAGCCACACCAATCACACCGTATAACTCGTGATACAATACCCAGTTAACAGTATGATAACAACTGAGCCTCTCAACAGATGGCTCAACAATAACCCTTTAGTTAAGCAATAACTATATACAAGTATTGCAGGCAATCCGCACTTGGGATGGGCGCCCAGCATCCACTACGGACTACGAGAAATAGAATTACCGGTGAGTAAATTCTTATTTTCTCTGACGTCCTAAGTGGATGCTGGGACTCCGTAAGGACCATGGGGATTATACCAAAGCTCCCAAACGGGCGGGAGAGTGCGGATGACTCTGCAGCACCGAATGGGCAAACTCTAGGTCCTCCTCAGCCAGGGTGTCAAACTTGTAGAATTTAGCAAACGTGTTTGACCCCGACCAAGTAGCTGCTCGGCAAAGTTGAAGAGCCGAGACCCCTCGGGCAGCCGCCCAAGAAGAGCCCACCTTCCTCGTGGAATAGGCTTTCACTGATTTAGGATGCGGCAGTCCAGCCGCAGAATGTGCAAGCTGAATCGTACTACAGATCCAGCGAGCAATAGTCTGCTTTGAAGCAGGTGCACCCAACTTGTTGGGCGCATACAGGATAAATAGCGAGTCAGTCTTTCTGACTCCAGCTGTCCTGGAAACATATATTTTCAGGGCCCTGACTACGTCCAACAACTTGGAAGCCTCCAAGTCTTTTGTAGCCGCAGGCACCACGATAGGTTGGTTCAGATGAAAAGCTGATACCACTTTAGGGAGAAACTGGGGACGAGTCCTCAATTCTGCCCTATCCATATGGAAAATCAGATAAGGGCTTTTACATGACAAAGCCGCCAATTCTGATACACGCCTGGCCGAAGCCAAGGCCAACAACATGACCACTTTCCACGTGAGATATTTCAAATCCACGGTTTTCAGTGGCTCAAACCAATGTGACTTTAGGAAATCCAACACCACGTTGAGATCCCAAGGTGCCACTGGAGGCACAAAAGGGGGCTGAATATGCAGCACTCCCTTAACAAAAGTCTGAACTTCAGGTAGTGAAGCCAGTTCTCTCTGGAAGAAAATCGATAGAGCCGAAATCTGGACCTTAATGGAACCCAATTTAAGGCCCATAGTCACCCCTGACTGTAGGAAGTGCAGAAAACGGCCCAGCTGAAATTCCTCCGTTGGGGCCTTCCTGGCCTCACACCACGCAACATATTTTCGCCATATGCGGTGATAATGGTTTGCGGTTACTTCTTTCCTAGATTTAATCAGCGTAGGAATGACTTCCTCCGGAATGCCCTTTTCCTTCAGGATCCGGTGTTCAACCGCCATGCCGTCAAACGCAGCCGCGGTAAGTCTTGGAACAGACAGGGCCCCTGCTGCAGCAGGTCTTGTCTGAGCGGTAGAGGCCATGGGTCCTCTGAGATCATTTCTTGAAGTTCCGGGTACCAAGCTCTTCTTGGCCAATCTGGAATAATGAGTATAGTTCTTACTCCTCTTCTCAGTTTTATCCTCAGTACCTTTGGTATGAGAGGAAGAGGAGGGAACACATAAACCGACCGGTACACCCACGGTGTCACTAGAACGTCCACAGCTATCGCCTGCGGGTCTCTTGACCTGGCGCAATACTTTTCTAGCTTTTTGTTTAGGCGGGACGCCATCATGTCCACCTGTGGCCTTTCCCAACGGTTTACAATCAGTTGGAAGACTTCTGGATGAAGTCCCCACTCTCCCGGGTGGAGGTCGTGCCTGCTGAGGAAGTCTGCTTCCCAGTTGTCCACTCCCGGAATGAACACTGCTGACAGTGCTAATACGTGATTTTCCGCCCATCGGAGAATCCTTGTGGCTTCTGCCATCGCCGTCCTGCTTCTCGTGCCGCCCTGTCGGTTTACATGGGCGACCGCCGTGATGTTGTCTGACTGGATCAGTACCGGCTGGTTTTGAAGCAGGGGTTTTGCCTGACTTAGGACATTGTAAATGGCCCTTAGTTCCTGAATATTTATGTGCAGGGAAGTCTCCAGACTTGACCATAGTCCTTGGAAGTTTCTTCCCTGTGTGACTGCCCCCCAGCCTCGAAGGCTGGCATCCATGGTCACCAGGACCCAGTCCTGTATGCCGAATCTGCGGCCCTCCTGAAGATGAGCACTCTGCAGCCACCACAGCAGAGACACCCTTGTCCTTGGAGACAGGGTTATCAGCCGATGCATCTGAAGATGCGATCCGGACCACTTGTCCAACAGGTCCCACTGAAAAGTTCTTGCATGGAACCTGCCGAATGGAATTGCTTCGTAGGAAGCTACCATCTTTCCCAGGATCCGCGTGCAGTGATGCACCGACACCTGTTTTGGTTTTAGGAGGCCTCTGACTAGAGATGACAGCTCCTTGGCCTTCTCCTCCGGGAGAAACACTTTTTTCTGTTCTGTGTCCAGAACCATCCCCAGGAACAGTAGACGTGTCGTAGGGACCAGCTGCGACTTTGGAATGTTTAGAATCCAGCCGTGCTGTTGTAGCACCTCCCGAGATAGTGCTACCCCGACCAACAACTGCTCTCTGGACCTCGCCTTTATCAGGAAATCGTCCAAGTACGGGATAATTAAAACTCCCTTCTTTCGAAGGAGTAACATCATTTCGGCCATTACCTTGGTAAAGACCCTCGGAGCCGTGGATAGACCGAACGGCAACGTCTGGAATTGGTAATGACAATCCTGTACCACAAATCTGAGGTACTCCTGGTGAGGATGGTAAATGGGGACATGCAGGTAAGCATCCTTGATGTCCAGTGATACCATGTAATCCCCCTCGTCCAGGCTTGCAATAACCGCCCTGAGCGATTCCATCTTGAACTTGAATTTTTTTATATATGTGTTCAAGGATTTCAAATTTAAAATGGGTCTCACCGAACCGTCCGGTTTCGGTACCACAAACATTGTGGAATAGTAACCCCGTCCTTGTTGAAGTAGGGGTACCTTTACTATCACCTGTTGTGAATACAGCTTGTGAATTGCCTGTAACACTGCCTCCCTGCCTGAGGGAGTGGTTGGCAAGGCAGATTTGAGGAAACGGCGGGGGGGAGACGTCTCGAATTCCAGCTTGTACCCCTGAAATACTATCTGAAAAATCCAGGGATCCACCCGTGAGCGAGCCCACTGATTGCTGAAATATTTGAGACGGGCCCCCACCGTACCTGGCTCCGCCTGTGGAGCCCCAGCGTCATGCTGTGGACTTAGAGGAAGCGGAAGAGGACTTTTGCTCCTGGGAACTGGCTGTATGCTGCAGCTTTTTTCCCCTACCTCTGCCTCTGGGCAGAAAGGACGCGCCTTTAACCCGCTTGCCCCTATTGGGCCGAAAGGACTGTACCTGATAATACAGTGCTTTCTTTGGCTGTGAGGGAACATGGGGTAAAAATGTAGACTTCCCAGCCGTTGCTGTGGAAACGAGGTCAGAGAGACCATCCCCGAACAACTCCTCACCCTTATAAGGCAGAACTTCCATGTGTCTTTTGGAATCTGCATCTCCTGTCCACTGCCGAGTCCATAACCCTCTCCTGGCAGAAATGGACATTGCACTAATTTTGGATGCCAGCCGGCAAATATCCCTCTGTGCATCCCTCATGTATAAAAGTGCGTCTTTTATATGCTCTACGGTTAGCAATATAGTGTCCCTGTCTAGGGTATCTATATTTTCTGACAGGGAATCTGACCATGCAGCTGCAGCACTGCACATCCAGGCTGAAGCAATAGCTGGTCTCAGTATAACACCTGTGTGTGTATGTATAGATTTCAGGATAGCCTCCTGCTTTCTATCTGCAGATTCCTTCAGGGCGGCCGTATCCGGAGACGGTAGTGCCACCTTCTTTGACAAGCGTGTGAGCGCTTTATCCACCCTAGGGGATGTTTCCCAACGTGACCTATCCTCTGGCGGGAAAGGGTACGCCATTAGTAACCTCTTAGAAATTACCAGTTTCTTATCAGGGGAAGCCCACGCTTCATCACACACTTCATTTAACTCCTCAGATGGAGGAAAAGCTACTGGTAGTTTTTTCTCTCCAAACATAATACCCTTTTTTGTGGTACCGGGGGTAACATCAGAAATGTGCAACACATTTTTCATTGCCTCAATCATGTAACGTGTGGCCCTACTGGAAGTTACATTAGTCTCATCGTCGTCGACACTGGAGTCAGTATCCGTGTCGACATCTGTGTCTGCCATCTGAGGTAGCGGGCGTTTTAGAGCCCCTGATGGCTTTTGAGACGCCTGGGCAGGCACAGGCTGAGAAGCCGGCTGTCCCACATTAGGTATGTCGTCAAACCTTTTATGCAAGGAGTCGACACTGTCGCGTAATTCCTTCCACAGCACCATCCACTCAGGTGTCGACCCCGCAGGGAGTGACATTACATTTACAGGCATCTGCTCCGCCTCCACATAAGCCTCCTCATCAAACATGTCGACACAGCCGTACCGACACACCGCAAACACACAGGGAATGCTCTGACAGAGGACAGGACCCCACAAAGCCCTTTGGGGAGACAGAGAGAGAGTATGAAAGCACACACCAGAGCGCTATATAGCACAGGGATCCCACTATAAATAAGTGTTTTCCCTTATAGCTGCTTTTTATATATTAATATATATATATATATATATATATCTATAATATCCTGCGCCTAAATTTAGTGCCCCCCCCCTCTCTTTTTTACCCTTCTGTAGTGTTCAGACTACAGGGGAGAGCCAGGGAGCTTCCTTCCAGCGGAGCTGTGAGGGAAAAATGGCGCCAGTGTGCTGAGGGAGATGGCCCCGCCCCTTTTCCGGCGGACTTCTCTCACTTTTTTCTGGAATACTGGCAGGGGTATTTTTACATGTATATAGCCTCTAGGACTATATATGATGTAGATTTGCCAGCCAAGGTGTCATATATTGCCCTCAGGGCGCCCCCTCCCCCCCCCCGGCGCCCTGCACTTATCAGTGACCAGAGTGTGAGGTGTACATGAGGAGCAATGGCGCACAGCTGCAGTGCTGTGCGCTACCTTGGTGAAGACCGAAGTCTTCTGCCGTCGATTTTCCGGACCTCTTCATGCTTCTGGCTCTGTAAGGGGGACGGCGGCGCGACTCCGGGAACGAACACCAAGGTCGGGTCCTGCGGTCGATCCCTCTGGAGCTAATGGTGTCCAGTAGCCTAAGAAGCCCAAACTACCACCTGTTAGGTAGGTTCGCTTCTTCTCCCCTTAGTCCCGTGCTGCAGTGAGTCTGTTGCCAGCAGATCTCACTGTAAAATAAAAAAACTAAAATATACTTTCTTTCTAGGAGCTCAGGAGAGCCCCTAGTGTGCATCCAGCTCAGCCGGGCACAATATTCTAACTGAAGTCTGGAGGAGGGTCATAGTGGGAGGAGCCAGTGCACACCAGTTAGACCTAAAGCTTTCTTTATAGTTGTGCCCAGTCTCCTGCGGAGCCGCTATTCCCCATGGTCCTTACGGAGTCCCAGCATCCACTTAGGACGTCAGAGAAAAGGAGATTCTGTATTGCTTCATATTGTAGCACTGCAGGAATATGTGCAGAATACATTCATACAGCAATCTGAAAGCAACTTTTATGTGTGGTTGGGTGTATGCACTCCTGAGAAGTAATGACATAATTATAGAACAAATTGTGGCAGGGGCGTAGCCAGAACTTTGTGGGCCCCATAGCAACATTTTGAAGGGGCCCCCATCCCAATGCTTCCAGAGAGACACTTCTCTGCAGCGGTTGTTAATGTTATGCCCCTTAATAGTGCCCTAGTTCATTTTCTGAACCATAGTAGAGCCTTATTTAATGCTATGCCCCATAATAGTGCCCTAGTTTCTTTTATGAATCTTAGTAGTGCTTAAGTTCACCCTATGTGACATTTCAGAGCTGCCAGTACACATTATGCCGCACAGTACCCTCAATTCACATTATGATATATAGTGCTCCCTGTTCATATTGTGCCTAATTCAGTGCCCCGGTTCACATTATATAATATCAAAATGCCCTCCAGTTAATTTTATACCACATTACAATGAGCAGGTCCAGGGGCATACCTAGATATACTGCAGGCCCTAAAGAAAAAGTTTGAAAGGACCCCTACGTACCACCCAATGGCGAAAAACATATATAACACATGTAACTTTTACAGGAAAAGTGGGCCCCTCTCAGCTCTGGGCCCCATAGCAGCTGCACTGCCTGCACCTATGGTAGCTACGCCCTTGACTAGTAGGCATAATAGCCTCTGAAAATAACAAATGGGGGAGCTGTCCCCAACGACTCCCTCTGCCGGTGACAAAAACATGACAGCCGAGAGGAATTTGAGCTCTTCCTTATTCCTCCCAAAAAGATGTGTTGATCTTTCCCTCCTGTATGAAAACAATAATGCAGAACAGTACCACTGAGGAGAGTGCATGCTCGGGTCACTATAACTATACTTGTATCAATGAGTCTGACCTGTTGGACGGTATCCAGTTGATAGATAGACAGTGTCTAGTTAGACAGTCAATAGATAGACACCATATGTTAGACAGACATTAGGTCGACAGGGTCAAAAGGTCGACATGAAAAAGGTAGACAGTACAAAAGGTCGACAGGGTCAAAAGGTCGACATAAAAAAAAGATAGACAAATGTTTTTTTAAAATTTAACATGTTTTTGGACTATTTCATACCTTCTCTATCCATGTCGGCATAGAGTTGGTTATAAACCTTGTGGTGAGCGCTGTGAGCCACTGAGCCCAAAGCGTGGCGAGCCCCGTGAGGGTATGCCTTTCTACAATTGGGGGTCCCAGATGACAAAACTATCCACACAAACCACAAAAATGCAAAAAACATGGTGTCTACCTTTTTTATGTCAACCATTTTCATGTCGACATTTTGACCCTGTCTACCTTTTAACCCTGTGGACCTCTTGTACTGCCTACCTTTTTCATGTCGACCTTTTGACCCTGTCGACCTAATGTCTGTCTAACATATGGGGGGTAATTCTGAGTTGGTCAGCAGTTGGGCAAAACCATGTGCACCGTAGGGGAGGCAGATATAACATGTGCAGAGAGAGTTAGATTTGGGTGGGGTGTGTTCAAACTGCAATCTAAATTGCAGTGTAAAAATAAGGCAGCCAGTATTTACCCTGCACAGAAACAATATAACCCACCCAAATCTAACTCTCTCTGCACATGTTATATCTGTCCCCCTGCAGTGCACATGGTTTTGCCCAACTGCTAAAAAATTTCCTGCTGCGATCAACTTGGAATTACCCCCATAGGGCCTAATTCAGATATTATCGCAGCAGCAAATTTGTTAGCTAATGGGCAGAACCAAGGCCCTCATTCCGAGTTGTTCGCTCGCTAGCTGCTTTTAGCAGCATTGCACACGCTAAGCCGCCGCCTACTGGGAGTGAATCTTAGCTTAGCAGAATTGCGAATGAAAGATTCGCAATATTGCGAAAAGATTTATCTGTGCAGTTTCTGAGTAGCTCGAGACTTACTCTTCCAGTGCGATCAGTTCAGTGCTTGTCGTTCCTGGTTTGACGTCACAAACACACCCAGCGTTCGCCCAGACACTCCCCCGTTTCTCCAGCCACTCCCGTGTTTTTCCCAGAAACGGCAGCGTTTTTTCACACACTCCCATAAAACGGACAGTTTCCGCCCAGAAACACCCACTTCCTGTCAATCACACTCCGATCACCAGAACGAAGAAAAAACCTCGTAATGCCGTGAGTAAAATACCAAACTTCTTAGCAAATTTACTTGGCGCAGTCGCAGTGCGAACATTGCGCATGTGCAATTAGCGGAAAATCGCTGCGATGCGAAGAAAATTACCGAGCGAACAACTCGGAATGAGGGCCCATGTGCACTGCAGAGGAGGCAGATATAACATGTGCAGAGATAGATTTGGGTGGGGTGTGTTCAAAGTGAAATCGAAATTGCAGTGTAAAAATAAAGCAGCCAGTATTTACCCTGCACAGAAACAATGTAACCCACCCAAATCTAACTCTCTCTGCAAATGTTAGATCTGCTACACCTGCAGTGCACACAGTGGGTAATTCAGACCTGATAGCTAGGGTGCGTTTTTTTGCATCCCTGCGATCAGGTAGTGGCCACCTACAGGGGGAGGGGATGTGCTGTGTGCAGGTGTGCAATCGCATGTGTAGTAGAACTGCACAAATATCAGTTTGTGCAGTTTCTGCTCAGCCCAGGACTTACTCAGCTGCTGCGATGATCGGGACCGGAGATTACATCAGAACACCTCCCTCCAAACGCCTGGTCCCTCCCGCATTTTCCCGGACACTCCTTGAAAACGGTCAATTGCCACCCACAAACGCCCTCTTTCTGTCAATCTCCTTTCGATCGCCCGTGCGCTCGGAAATTTCGCACCATCCCGTCACTGACAGGTGATCCCCGGTGGTACGGACCGTCGCATCTGCGCATTGCGGTGCATACACATGCGCAGTTCAAATCTGATCGCAGGCTGTGAGAAAACGATGCCTAGCGATCAGGTCTGAATCGGGCCCATGGTTTTGCCCATTAGCTAACATTTTTGCTGCTGCGATCAGATCTGAATTACCCCCATAGTCCTCTTCTGGATGTCCTCAGGCAGTCCACTCGTGCTGAGCACAAGATTTTATGACCCTGTGTGCCCTGGTGCTGCTGTATCTTGAAAAACTAAAGATCACAGCTAAAGGTTTACAAATTAGTACATTAGAACTTAATAAACACCTATCAACACTGACATGAAATGTTTTGGGGCTGTACTCCATTCTTTGTGCGTGCCCACCAATTCTAAACCGCAAGGGCCCACCCAACCGCTTCTCTCCATTCTAAGAAACACCACTGAATTGCTGCTCACGACAAAGGCATCTTCCAATGATTCGGAACAATTCTCTGAAATTAGAACTGTCCCCTCTAATGCTGGACAGTTCTGGTCTGTATTAAAAAGATTAAAGTAACACTCTAACAATTAATTCCCAATTTGTGCTCCACTATGGTTGTTTCAAAAGCTGTCTGCTATCTCATCAATCTCATTGCAGTGTGCCAATGTATCACAGATTTCTTCATATACTGTATGTAATACATTTTTACCTCATTGCAGGATTCAAATGCATCAGAGGTTGTTTCAACACCATCATACATATCCACGGTATTGCAAGGTCCGATGTTATTACACAATTCTAATGTATTACTGGGTGCAGGATTACTGGGAACCTAACTTCAGCATTATCAGATAATTTTACAGTATTGGAACTTATTACCTGCTTCAAGCAGTACGGATGGTGTAGTGGTTAGCATTACTGCTTCAGAGTACTTGGGCTGTCAGACCCCCACAGCCATCAGCCTAGTGCTGCAGGTGTCAAAACGGTCAGTGCAACTGACCATTCATACGTTGCCCCCACATATCGGCCTGCTATCTTGCAGACAGCAGCACTGATAGAGACAGGGGCGCATAGCACCCCTGTCATCTAGCACACTTCTCCTCCTTCATACATGGCAGCAAGGCCTCGAGTCCCCTCGATGGATTGCTGCACTTGCCATGCTTCGGGCACAGTGGCGAGCTTTGCTTGCCACAGGTTCTATTCCCACTCGATTGGTGGCGTGGACCCACCAACCGAGTGGGAAATCTGGGTGGGTGTTGGAATTCCACCCACCGGGTAAATGCCAGCTGTCAGGATTCTGGCGCCTGTATCCTGAACGCTGGGATACCAACAGCCGACATTAGGGATATTAGTTACCCTGTGAAGTAGGACTACGGATGAACATGGGTGCTTGGTTCACTTCTAGAGAAACTACATCAAAATTCACCTTCCTGACAATCAAAGTTAGTGGTCATGACATAACCCTGTCCCCTCCTCTTGTTGGCTGTGGGCTTTATCATAATAACCACAGGTGATTGCCAGCGATTTGAATGGCATTGTAGCTTTGCCTTCATTCATTTATTCACTAACCTACTATCAGGGTTCGACTGCCCATCTGGCACTTCTGGCAAATAGTGTGCCAGTCTGGTCCACAGAGAGCCAGGAAGGCTGCGCGCAGCACAGCCCCTGGCTCTTTGGTTCATCCCCACTTGCAGTTTCCGCGTGCCCTATTGCTTAGCAATATGGGAGCGGGCTGCAAGTCCACGCCCCCTGACTCGCGGCACGCCACCATTTGCAGTGTCCGCGTGCCCATTGCTAGACGCGCATGGCCCCTCTCACTTATGCTTCGGCGCGCGCGTATGTCAGGGCCGGAAAGAGGCCCCAGTCCGTCTCTGCCTACTATTAAGCCATCCCAGTGGTAACAATTTAGTATTTAAAAAAAAAAATTTTTTTAGAATGCCATGTATTTTGTCTTTTATAGAGCTCAATGAGTTATAGACACCAGCTGGTTAGTACCGGGGGTCCCCTATCACATATATCGTACATTAATGCGGTATATACAGTGATCGCGCTGAGCCCAAAAAAAAGTGGGTCCCAGGGACCCCTCACTTTTAAAAATTGGGGTCCTACCGGTCCTTTTTTGGGTCCCATTGGAATGAAGGTTCTTATTAATCTTAATCTTGTTGCAAGGTGGGGGGGATAGGGTGACAGTGCTGCTGGGCTGTGTAGCATGCAGGACACCCTGCACCAGAGCTGTAACTAGACATTTTAGTGCGCCTTGGCAGAAAGTGAATTGGTTTTCCACCTCCCAGAACATAAAGTATAGGCAGCGTGCGCCGAAGGCGTGCATGAAAAACTTAGGAGCGTGGCTTAATGGAGAAGGGGCGTGACCACATAATAGTACCAATTCACATTATACCACACAGTGGTGCCGCTTATACACTAGTGATGTGCACCGGAAATTTTTCGGGTTTTGTGCTTTGGTTTTGGGTTCGGTTCCGCGGCCGTGTTTTGGGTTCGAACGCGTTTTGGCAAAACCTCACCGAATTTTTTTTGTCGGATTCGGGTGTGTTTTGGATTCGGGTGTTTTTTTCAAAAAACCCTAAAAAACAGCTTAAATCATAGAATTTGGGGGTCATTTTGATCCCAAAGTATTATTAACCTCAATAACCATAATTTCCACTCATTTTCAGTCTATTCTGAACACCTCACACCTCACAATATTATTTTTAGTCCTAAAATTTGCACCGAGGTCGCTGGATGACTAAGCTCAGCAACCCAAGTGGCCGACACAAACACCTGGCCCATCTAGGAGTGGCACTGCAGTGTCACGCAGGATGGCCCTTCCAAAAAACACTCCCCAAACAGCACATGACGCAAAGAAAAAAAGAGGCGCAATGAGGTAGCTGTGTGACTAAGCTCAGCGACCCAAGTGGCCGACACAAACACCTGGCCCATCTAGGAGTGGCACTGCAGTGTCAGGCAGGATGGCCCTTCCAAAAAATACTCCCCAAACAGCACATGACGCAAAGAAAAAAAGAGGCGCAATGAGGTAGCTGTGTGAGTAAGCTAAGCGACCCTAGTGGCCGACACAAACACCTGGCCCATCTAGGAGTGGCACTGCAGTGTCACGCAGGCTGGCCCTTCCAAAAAACACTCCCCAAACAGCACATGATGCAAAGAAAAATGAAATAAAAAAGAGGTGCAAGATGGAATTGTCCTTGGGCCCTCCCACCTACCCTTATGTTGTATAAACAGGACATGCACACTTTAACCAACCCATCATTTCAGTGACAGGGTCTGCCACACGACTGTGACTGAAATGACGGGTTGGTTTGGACCCCCACCAAAAAAGAAGCAATTAATCTCTCCTTGCACAAACTGGCTCTACAGAGGCAAGATGTCCACCTCATCAACATCCTCCGATATATCACCGTGTACATCCCCCTCCTCACAGATTATCAATTCGTCCCCACTGGAATCCACCATCTCAGCTCCCTGTGTACTTTGTGGAGGCAATTGCTGCTGGTGAATGTCTCCACGGAGGAATTGATTATAATTCATTTTAAAGAACATCATCTTCTCCACATTTTCTGGATGTAACCTCGTACGCCGATTGCTGACAAGGTGAGCGGCGGCACTAAACACTCTTTCGGAGTACACACTTGTGGGAGGGCAACTTAGGTAGAATAAAGCCAGTTTGTGCAAGGGCCTCCAAATTGCCTCTTTTTCCTGCCAGTATAAGTACGGACTGTCTGACGTGCCTACTTGGATGCGGTCACTCATATAATCCTCCACCATTCTTTCAATGGGGAGAGAATCATATGCAGTGACAGTAGACGACATGTCCGTAATCGTTGTGAGGTCCTTCAGTCCGGACCAGATGTCAGCATCAGCAGTCGCTCCAGACTGCCCTGCATCACCGCCAGCGGGTGGGCTCGGAATTCTGAGCCTTTTCCTCGCACCCCCAGTTGTGGGAGAATGTGAAGGAGGAGATGTTGACAGGTCGCGTTCCGCTTGACTTGACAATTTTCTCACCAGCAGTTCTTTGAACCCCTGCAGACTTGTGTCTGCCGGAAAGAGAGATCCAAGGTAGGTTTTAAATCTAGGATCGAGCACGGTGGCCAAAATGTAGTGCTCTGATTTCAACAGATTGACCACCCGTGAATCCTTGTTAAGCGAATTAAGGGCTCCATCCACAAGTCCCACATGCCTAGCGGAATCGCTCTGTGTTAGCTCCTCCTTCAATGTCTCCAGCTTCTTCTGCAAAAGCCTGATGAGGGGAATGACCTGACTCAGGCTGGCAGTGTCTGAACTGACTTCACGTTTAGCAAGTTCAAAAGGTTGCAGAACCTTGCACAACGTTGAAATCATTCTCCACTGCGCTTGAGACAGGTGCATTCCACCTCCTATATCGTGCTCAGTTGTATAGGCTTGAATGGCCTTTTGCTGCTCCTCCAACCTCTGAAGCATATAGAGGGTTGAATTCCACCTCGTTACCACTTCTTGCTTCAGATGATGGCAGGGCAGGTTCAGGCGTTTTTTGGTGGTGCTCCAGTCTTCTGTACGTGGTGCCTGTACGCTGAAAGTGTGCCACAATTCTTCTGGCCACCGACAGCATCTCTTGCACGCCTCTCTCGTTTTTTAAATAATTCTGCACCACCAAATTCAAGGTATGTGCAAAATATGGGACGTGCTGGAATTTGCCCATATTTAATGCACACACAATATTGCTGGCGTTGTCCGATGCCACAAATCCACAGGAGAGTCCAATTGGGGTAAGCCATTCTGCGATGATCTTCCTCAGTTGCCGTAAGAGGTTTTTAGCTGTGTGCGTATTCTGGAAAGCGGTGATACAAAGCGTAGCCTGCCTAGGAAAGAGTTGGCGTTTGCGAGATGCTGCTACTGGTGCCGCCGCTGCTGTTCTTGCGGCGGGAGTCCATACATCTACCCAGTGGGCTGTCACAGTCATATAGTCCTGAGTCTGCCCTGCTCCACTTGTCCACATGTCCGTGGTTAAGTGGACATTGGGTACAACTGCATTTTTTAGGACGCTGGTGAGTCTTTTTCTGAGGTCTGTGTACATTTTCGGTATCGCCTGCCTAGAGAAATGGAACCTAGATGGTATTTGGTACCGGGGACACAGTACCTCAAACAAGTCTATAGTTGGCTCTGCAGTAATGATGGATACCGGAACCACGTTTCTCACCGCCCAGGATGCCAAGGCCTCAGTTATCCGCTTTGCAGCAGGATGACTGCTGTGATATTTCATCTTCCTCGCAAAGGACTGTTGGACAGTCAATTGCTTGGTGGAAGTAGTAAAAGTGGTCTTACGACTTCCCCTCTGGGATGACCATCGACTCCCAGCAGCAACAACAGCAGCGCCAGCAGCAGTAGGCGTTACACGCAAGGATGCATCGGAGGAATCTTAGGCAGGAGAGGACTCGTCAGAATTGCCAGTGACATGGCCTGCAGGACTATTGGCATTCCTGGGGAAGGAGGAAATTGACACTGAGGGAGTTGGTGGGGTGGTTTGCGTGAGCTTGGTTACAAGAGGAAGGGATTTACTGGTCAGTGGACTGCTTCCGCTGTCGCCCAAAGTTTTTGAACTTGTCACTGACTTATGATGAATGCGCTGCAGGTGACGTATAAGGGAGGATGTTCCGAGGTGGTTAACGTCCTTACCCCTACTTATTACAGCTTGACAAAGGCAACACACGGCTTGACAAATGTTGTCCGCATTTCTGTTGAAATACTTCCACACCGAAGAGCTGATTTTTTTGGTATTTTCACCAGGCATGTCAATGGCCATATTCCTCCCACGGACAACAGGTGTCTCCCCGGGTGCCTGACTTAAACAAACCACCTCACCATCAGAATCCTCCTGGTCAATTTCCTCCCCAGCGCCAGCAACACCCATATCCTCCTCATCCTGGTGTACTTCAACACTGACATCTTCAATCTGACTATCAGGAACTGGACTGCGGGTGCTCCTTCCAGCACTTGCAGGGGGCGTGCAAATGGTGGAAGGCGCATGCTCTTCACGTCCAGTGTTGGGAAGGTCAGGCATCGCAACCGACACAATTGGACTCTCCTTGTGGATTTGTGATTTCGAAGAACGCACAGTTCTTTGCTGTGCTTTTGCCAGCTTAAGTCTTTTCATTTTTCTAGCGAGAGGCTGAGTGCTTCCATCCTCATGTGAAGCTGAACCACTAGCCATGAACATAGGCCAGGGCCTCAGCCGTTCCTTGCCACTCCGTGTGGTAAATGGCATATTGGCAAGTTTACGCTTCTCCTCCGACGATTTTATTTTAGATTTTTGAGTCCTTTCTTTACTGATATTTGGTGTTTTGGATTTTACATGCTCTGTACTATGACATTGGGCATCGGCCTTGGCAGACGACGTTGATGGCATTTCATCGTCTCGGCCATGACTAGTGGCAGCAGCTTCAGCACGAGGTGGAAGTCGATCTTGATCTTTCCCTATTTTTGGAACCTCAACATTTTTGTTCTCCATATTTTAATAGGCACAACTAAAAGGCACCTCAGGTAAACAATGGAGATGGATGGATACTAGTATACTTATGGATGACGAGTGACTGCCGACACAGAGGTAGCTACAGCCGTGGACTACCGTACTGCGTCTGCTAGTATAGACTGGATGATAATGATATAAAAAATATATATATATATATCACTACTGCAGGACAGGTATATATTATATAATGACGGACCTGCTGGACACTGTCAGCAGACTCCTAAACTACTAGTATGAAGAAGATAGAAAAAAAAAACCCACCACAGGTAGGTATACAATTATGGACGAGCACTGCCGACACAGAGGTAGCTACAGCCGTGGACTACCGTACTGCGTCTGCTAGTATAGACTGGATGATAATGATATAAAAAATATATATATATATATCACTACTGCAGGACAGGTATATATTATATAATGACGGACCTGCTGGACACTGTCAGCAGACTCCTAAACTACTAGTATGAAGAAGATAGAAAAAAAAAAACCCACCACAGGTAGGTATACAATTATGGACGAGCACTGCCGACACAGAGGTAGCTACAGCCGTGGACTACCGTACTGCGTCTGCTAGTATAGACTGGATGATAATTATATAAAAAATATATATATATCACTACTGCAGGACAGGTATATATTATATAATGACGGACCTGCTAGACACTGTCAGCAGACTCCTAAACTACTAGTATGAAGAAGATAGAAAAAAAAAACCCACCACAGGTAGGTATACAATTATGGACGAGCACTGCCGACACAGAGGTAGCTACAGCCGTGGACTACCGTACTGCGTCTGCTAGTATAGACTGGATGATAATGATATAAAAAATATATATATATCACTACTGCAGGTATATATTATAATATAATGAATGACGGACCTGCTGGACACTGTCTGTCAGCAGAATGCGTTTATAGAATAAATAAAAAAACACCACACGAGTGTTTAACTTTTTCAGGCAGACAATATACTGGTGGTCACTGGTCAGTCACACTGGCAGCAAAAGTGTGCACTGTTATGTACTCCTGCTATAACTGCTCCCCAGTCTCCCCCACAATTAAGCTGTGTGAGCAGTGAGCACTCAGCACAGTCAGATATACATAGATGATATTATCAATCATGCAGCACACTGAGGCTGAGCACAGATATGGTATGTGACTGTGTATCGTTTTTTTTTTCAGGCAGAGAACGGATTTTAAATAATAAATAAAACTGGTGGTCACTAGTATAACTATCAGCAAAACTCTGCACTCTCTGAGTACTCCAGTCCTAATGCTCCCCAAAATTACTAAACTTAAATTACTAGTAAATCAAGTGTCTCACTCTATCTAAACGGAGAGGACGCCAGCCACGTCCTCTCCCTATCAATCTCAATGCACGTGTGAAAATGGCGGCGACGCGCGGCTCCTTATATAGAATCCGAGTCTCGCGATAGAATACGAGCCTCACGAGAATCCGACAGCGGGATGATGACGTTCGGGCGCGCTCGGGTTAACCGAGCAAGGCGGGAAGATCCGAGTCTGCCTCGGACCCGTGTAAAAAGGCTGAAGTTCGGGGGGGTTCGGATTCCGAGGAACCGAACCCGCTCATCTCTATTATACACATTGCACCAGGTAGAACCTCCTATACACACTGCGCCAGGTAGAGCACGTTATACATATTGCTCCATGTAGAGCACGTTATTAGCGCCAGGCAGAGCACGTTTTACACTTAGCGCCAGCTAGAGCACGTTATACACATTGCGCCAGGTAGAGCACGTTATACACATTGCACCAGGTAGAGCACGTTATAAACATTGTACCAGGTAGAGCACGTTATACAAATTGCACCAGGTAGAGCATGTTATACACACTGCACCAGGTAGAGCACGTTATACACATTGCACCAGGTAGACCACGTTATACACACTGCGCCAGGTAGAGCACGTTATACACATTGCGCCAGGTAGATGACAATATGCACATTGCGCCAGGTAGAGCACGTTATACACATTGCGCCAGGCAGAGCACGTTATACACACTGCGCCAGGTAGAGCACGTTATACACACTGCACCAGGTAGAGCACTTTATACACACTGCGCCAGGTAGAGCACGTTATACACACTGCGCCAGGTAGAGCACGTTATACACACTGCGCCAGGTAGATGACAATATGCACATTGCACCAGGTAGAGCACGTTATACACATTGCGGCAGGCAGAGCACGTTATACACACTGCGCCAGGTAGAGCACGTTATACACACTGCACCAGTTAGAGCACTTTATACACACTGCGCCAGGTAGAGCACGTTCTACACACTGCGCCAGGTAGAGCACGTTATACACACTGCGCCAGGTAGATGACAATATGCACATTACACCAGGTATAGCACGTTATAAACACTGCGCCAGGTAGAGCACGTTATACACACTGCGCCAGGTAGATGACAATATGCACATTGCACCAGGTAGAGCACGTTACACACACGGCGCCAGGTAGAGCACGTTATTCACACTGCGCTAGGTAGAGTACGTTATTCACACTGCGCCAGGTAGAGCACGTTATTCACACTGCGCCAGGTAGAGCACGTTATACTTTCCGCCAGGTAGAGCACGTTATACACATTGCGCCAGGTAGAGCACGTTATACACACTGCGCCAGGAAGAGCACGTTATACACACTGCGCCAGGCAGAGCACGTTATACACACTGCACCAGGTAGATGACAATATGCACACTGCGTCAGGTAGATGACAATATGCACACTGCGCCAGGTCGATGACAATATGCACACTGCGCCAGGTCGATGACAATATGCACACTGCGCCAGGTAGATGACAATATGCACATTGCACCAGGCAGAGCGCGTTATACACACTGCGCCAGGCAGAGCACGTTATACACATTGCGCCAGGTAGAGGGGCAGAGATATAGGGGTGTGAGGAGGTAACACTGGGCTGAGTTGGGGAGGGGAATCAGTGTGTCTGGACTGACAGGGGGGGTTCTAGATGAAAGGGCAGTGAGATAACACAGTGGGCTGGTTGGGGAGGGAAGGTGGAAACACTGGGCTGGCAGGGTCAGTAATGGTGGGGGACACTGGGCTGGCAGGGTCAGTAATGGTGGGGGACACTGGGCTGGCAGGGTCAGTAATGGTGGGGGACACTGGGCTGGCACGGTCAGTAATGGTGGGGGACACTGGGCTGGCAGGGTCAGTAATGGTGGGGGACACTGGGCTGGCAGGGTCAGTAATGGTGGGGGACACTGGGCTGGCACGGTCAGTAATGGTGGGGGGACACTGGGCTGGCACGGTCAGTAATGGTGGGGGACACTGGGCTGGCACGGTCAGTAATGGTGGGGGACACTGGGCTGGCAGGGTCAGTAATGGTGGGGGACACTGGGCTGGCAGGGTCAGTAATGGTGGGGGACACTGGGCTGGCAGGGTCAGTAATGGTGGGGGACACTGGGCTGGCACGGTCAGTAATGGTGGGGGACACTGGGCTGGCAGGGTCAGTAATGGTGGGGGACACTGGGCTGGCACGGTCAGTAATGGTGGGGGACAATGGGCTGACACGGTCAGTAATGGTGGGGGACACTGGGCTGGCACGGTCAGTAATGGTGGGGGACACTGGGCTGGCACGGTCAGTAATGGTGGGGGACACTGGGCTGGCACGGTCAGTAATGGTGGGGGACACTGGGCTGGCAGGGTAAGTAATGGTGGGGGACACTGGGCTGGCAGGGTCAGTAATGGTGGGGGATACTGGGCTGGCAGACACTGTTAAGGCAGCATTAGCCTGCTGCTGTTCAGTTTCTGCCTGGCCCCGCACACTGGCTCAGCTAAATTACCTCTGCACTGCCAGCTCGGTGCAGGGATCTGTTCCCAGGTGGCGGGTCCGACTTGCTTCATCACTCTGCTGGGTGATGTCATCTGGCGGCGGCTCCGGCACCTCCCGTATCATCTGTTATCTAGCGGCCCCCCCACCCCCTCCCCTCCCGTTGACTAGTGCAGCCGGGGAGAGGGTGACAAGTGTGGATCAAGCCCCGGAGCGCCGCGCTGCAGCTTCCCGTCAGTCCTCTCAGTGTGTAAACTCTCTGACTCCCGGCACCGCATCTTCCCGCCCAGCAGCAGCAGCCGCAGCTGACTTCTGACCACTAAGGTCAGAGAAAAGTCAGCAAGAGACCAATCGAGCGCCAGAGAGCAATTTCAACGGAGCGCGTCCCCGGGGACCCGCCCATTCTTAACAAATGAGTCCCCAGTCCTCATTTTGGGGTAAAAAACGCGCTATAGCGCGTTTTTGCGATCACTGAATTATATATAGACAGTACCACCATCATGTTCTTATTTGTTATACATATATTACATTTTACTGCATTCCCAGGACTATGATGCATTCACTACAGTGCATTGCTGTTTTCAGCGTGGTGCATTATCATGCATGCACTCTCAGTATTTACTATACTGTATAACTATAAAAGAGCCCTGACCATGTACTCTCTAATGGTTATCCAGGCAATCAGCAGCCAGTCTACCTTCCTGTGTGTGGGCTATGGGTGGAAGGTCACTCTGTAAAGCATAGGAGACTATCAGTAGCATGGTTGCTTATCCCAGTACTAGGGATTACCTAGAACTGCCAGAAGCAGGGCAGGGCATGATGCAAATTGTGTAATAAATCTCATAGTTTCTTACCGCTTCTCTACATGTACTGGAAGTAATAAAAGTAGGCAATATAGGCAGGAGGGCCCGGTTAAGACAATATACAGTAATAATATGTCCAAAGCAGTTTTTCTTCAAAAACATTTCCCCTGTCTGAGGAAGCGGCCAGGAGCCATAAAATGCATTGTAGATATACAGTAAGACCTTTTATTTATTTTATTGCTTATTTTTTTATGTTTTATCTATATTTTTACAATATTTTCTATCATGCTATACTGTGATTCAAAAATATATTTTTTTCTCTCAAAATGTTTGTTTCTATAATTGGTTTTACATGCATTTTCATGTCACAAATAGAGCAGTTTTAAACCTTTTTTCTCTGTCACTCCATTGCATTATGATGATGTATTGTCACAAACTGGGGTCTTAGGGGGTCATTCAGACCCTGCCGCTGTTGAGCCACTACAGGTTGCGGCAAACTGCGCATACACATTGGGGGTCATTCCGAGTTGTTCGCTCTGTATTTTTCTTCGCATCGCAGCGATTTTCCGCTAACTGCGCATGCGCAATGTTCGCACTGCGACTGCACCAAGTAAATTTGCTATGCAGTTAGGTATTTTACTCACGGCATTACGAGGTTTTTTCTTCGTTCTGGTGATCGTAGTGTGATTGACAGGAAGTGGGTGTTTCTGGGCGGAAACAGGCCGTTTTATGGGAGTGTGTGAAAAAACGCTACCGTTTCTGGGAAAAACGCGGGAGTGGCTGGAGAAACGGAGGAGTGCCTGGGCGAACGCTGGGTGTGTTTATGACGTCAAACCAGGAACGACAAGCACTGAACTGATCGCAGATGCCGAGTAAGTTTGAATCTACTCAGAAACTGCTAAGAAGTGTCTATTCGCAATTTTGCTAATCTTTCGTTCGCAATTTTGATAAGCTAAGATTCACTCCCAGTAGGCGGCGGCTTAGCGTGTGCAAAGCTGCTAAAAGCAGCTTGCGAGCGAATAACTCGGAATGACCACCATTGGCCACATCATGGCTGTGCAAACATACACATTTCGGCCACATCAGAGAAGGATGCAGCCACAATGTGATTGACAGCGGTAGGCGTTCATGGGGCGGCGATGTGGCATTGGGGGGGCGGGGCGAGTAGAATGTCGGCAGGCCTGGACCATTTTCGGGGCAGCTGCGGGACATCACACGCAGCCGCTCCAAAAGAAAAAGATAGCCGATGACCGCATCACTGCGCTGCCAGGGGTCAACCTTAGATCCAATGCCTCACAATCTAATTGCGAACACATCGGGGGGGGGGAGGGGGGGCGGCCACACACATGCTGGGCGGCCTTGCCCTGTGCTGGGCGGACCCAGCATGTGCAGAGATGAACGCAGATCTGGATGCGTTCATCTCTGAATAACCCCCTTAGTCTTTCATTCCCTGTACAGTGCTGCTGGGCTGCACTGCTCCTGGCCAGTTACTGCATTCCGGATTGTTGCGTAGCTGGCTGCATGGGCACAGCCATGTTGTTTCCAGGTCAGGTGAACACATCCTCCAACCGGGTGCTGCTGATGCGCTTACACGATCCCAGCTTCCAATTGGGGCAAAGAGATGTAGCTATGGCTCAGCCTTTGTCAGAACTCACTTCCTAAGTGCATGTGCTCTGTGACCCCGCTCCTGCTTGTTGCCTGAGTCTGGAGGCATCACTAGGGGGTGCGGGCCGCACCCAGGTGTCTCACTTGCAGGGGGTGACACCACAACTCCTACGCAGTGACAGGGAGCTGGGAGTTGCACTGTTACATTCTCGTGTAGCACCTGGCTCCTGTCACTGGGAAGGAGTCTCCGGGGGCAGCCCAGCATCTTTGGGAATGCTGGATATGTCCCCGGAGTAATGTAAACAGGGGTATCCCCTGAGGCCACACCCCCTTTACTACCCAGAGTGATGTAAACATTGGGTTTTGTCAAGGCCTCATCCCTTCCTGCTAAGACACACCCCTTTTTGACGCACGGTGTAAACCCTATTTACTGCACAGGGTGTCACCATTGCCTGAGTCCAGTCTTTCTACCGCTTACCTGTATCCAGTCTCCCATTTTTAAGTGTGTACAGGTTCTCCTTAAACTACCTGTTCTCAGTACTGCTACCGCTGCGGGTGTCAGTACTCCTGGCATATCCTGCATTCAGTGCTTCTCCTACTGCCTGTATCCAACACTACTGTTATTATCAAGTACTCAGTGCTCCTGTCATTCCAGCATTCAGATTCACATTACACCACACCACACGTAGTGCCCCTTATTCATGTTACGCCACACAGTAGTACCTCTTATACACATATTGCCCACAGTAGTAGTGCCCCTTACACATAAACATTGTCGGTAATTGACAATGTCTTTGATATAATAGTATGGCCAGTGCCCATAGCCAGTCTGATTACAGGGCTCAGGCTATTGCCTGTCTACCCGAGGCTCAGAGAGATCTTGGTCTAATGCCTAGGTCACTTTATTGATCACGGGGCTCAGGCCCTTTTGGCCTGCCTTGTTGCTGGGCACACTGGTGATCTGGGCCTAATATAATTATTTATAAGGCTCAGGCCCTTTTGGCCTGCCTAGCTGAGGGGCAGTTTTAAGTGCCCAGTCACCTTATTCACCTGGAGACGCACTTTAATGTACAGGTCCTAATGCCCTCTATGGTGCCACAGGCCAAATGCCTCACTTTTTGGCTACCGGCCTAGTGCCCACCTACTTCTCCCTGGGCCGAGGATCCCACCTACTGTTCCTTAGGCCTTGTACCTGCATACGCCTACGGGCCTAATGCCCCACTGCCCTGGTGGTCTAGGGGGACGAGGTGTGGGTGAATGGTGGGTCTCACAGAGTGCCTACCTGTACAGAGAAGGAGGACACAGAGGGAGCTTTGTTAGCCCTTTCACTTTACACCCCTGTATACATCTCTGGTCCTCATCTTCTTTACGCAGCTGGCCCGTCCTGGCCAGTGGCATCAACCTCTTCCTCTCTGCCTCCAGCCGGCACCTTCTGTCTTCGTTCTTGAGCCCAGCTTCTTCTGGCCTCTTCCAAGGACACTGGAGCTCTTCCATAGGCATCTTCTCCTCTTCACTGCCACTGCACTTCTTGTTTTTCCCTCCAGCAGCCTCTGACGTCACACATCGGGGGCGGGGCACACTATGGCATGGTGAGCTCTGATTTGCTCACCACGGCCGCTTCCTATTGGCTGCTGATCCGTGAACCCGTGATTCGCTTACGGATAGCGCCAAATTCAAAAGCCCGCCACCGGCGCTCCTGTTTGGTTGCTGTATTGCCACCAAGTTTGACGTTTGAATCACCGCTTCCGCTGCGCTGCCCATCGTGAATGGTCTGGTGCTGGGAAAAAATAGGTGGTTCTGCCATTGGACGCCCTCCGCTGCTGCTCTTCCAGCGCTGGGATCAGGTACTTGGCCTACTGGGGACACAGCTTCCCCACACCCAGCTGCTCTTCTGGTGCTGGAACAGACATGCGGTCCCAGCACTGATATCTGATGTGCCCGATGCGGGGCACATCTCCACATAGCCACAGCTGCCTGTATCTAGTTGCTGTGACCGGGTAAGGTGGGCGAGCGGTGGTAGAATGCAGTTCCGCCCCATTCCGGGACACTTTAACCCCTAGGCGACACCACACTAGAATGTTGACATGGTTTGTCATGTTGACAGGTACATGTCGACATCCTTACAATGTCAACATCTGAAATGTCAACATTCTCAGAATGCGCACGGTTAGGGTTAGGCATCGGCGAGAGGATTAGGGTTAGGCACTATAGGGAGTGATAGGGATTAGGGGTGGGAATACTCACTGGAACGATGGTGATTCACACATATGTGCCAGAGCTGCTCCTCACATGACCGCTGGGAGCAGGAAGAAGACGCTGGAGACCCAGCAGCAGCCCTAGACTAGGTAAGTGACTGCTGGGACACCAGGAACTTTAGGTTGACATTCTATTATGTCAACATGTCATCCATGTAGATATGATGAATTTCTACATGGTCACTGGTAATGTTGTCGTGCTGCATGTCAACAGTTCAACCATGTTGACATTCCCATTTTGACTTTATACATGTTTACATGAGAACTGCCGACCTAACACCACACCCCAAAAAGAAATGAATGTTTGACAAGAAAATGATAAACGTGGGATTCAGTTATTATTGTGCTTAAGTATATAGATAACTAATTTTTATCCCGTGTTTTTCCTATTACTGGATATCTATTAATAAGCAGTGTCATGGGTGGAACTCGGCCAAATAGATAAGCATATATACATAAAGGATAATTTGCTACCTGCAAGCGCATAGACAGGAAATGTATTATATGCCTTAGTCACAGCATTGTGAGCTCATGTGAATACAAGGGCGATGCATATTGGAAACCGGTGTACTTGTTATGAGAAGTATATTTACATTGTGAGGTTCCCTCCAACTATGTTATTCTTTTACGTGTGTTTCCTCAATGCACATCCAGGGACATATGTTCACTTTATCTGGTGGGCATGTACAATGGTGACCGTGCCGGCGGTCTGCCAGCAGCCCTGGTTTAACTCAGAGGCTGTTAAATATCTGCAGTCTGGAACACAAAATGTTGGACATTCCTAGAGATGATCGTATAATCAAGGTCACTGTAATTGCTCTCAGTCTCTGCTGGTGAGGAGGCGTTTTCCATTGCACAAATCAAGGGCGGATTAATTGCTTTTAACTCATTTTATATTCCTGTGCTGGCTATAATCATATATCTGGGAGTACGTCATTGGGGTGTAACCAATAAACAAGTTAAGCAGCCTATGAAGTATAAGGACATATATTAAAGGCACACTAACTCCATTTTTTTTTCAATCTTTCCCATATGATGCACCTGATGCAGTTATAATGTAATGCACTTGCATGAGACGCTGTAGTTACAGACTTACTGTAAATTCTGAGACAGTGCCTGCTACTGTAATGATGAATGATAGTCTATCTGAAGCATCGCCATTCAATTTTGTATTTTAAGATTAGATCTTCTACTGTATATCCATGAGCTTCACATTCCAAGCTCCATCTGCACCACTCCCCTGCAAGCAGAATTCATTTTTCTCAGATATGTATTTAGAGGTACAGATGGTGGGATGGAAGGAAGAGGAGCAGGGGACAGAGCAGGGGGACCTCCAAGGATCATTCCTGACTGGCTGCTGTGTGTAAACAAACTCACTATTTCTTATAGCAGTATCTTCATCTAAACATACAGACAGTATTAACTTTATATGTATATTCCTGCACACAACCCACTATTAACTTTATATGTATATTCCTGCACACAACCCACTTTAGCAAACAACATTTTTTACCGTATTGTTATTACAAACTCCATGGCGACTACTGTTTATGCCTCTTGAAGCGTTGTTGGTTTTCTGCCCATAATATGGTTTTTTTGAGCCTTGCACGTCTGCTCTATTCCAATTTGATAGTGTCCAATGTATATAAAGCATGTACTCCAAGGAACAACATTATAAAATGGTCCAGATTCTCCTAGCTTATGTCGGCAGTGTGCTGTCAAGCGTCAACATGACTGTATTGATTAGGGAGGCATGTCCACCAATGACTGCCGAGGTCCTGTCATCACCCCTCCCCAGGCCCTCTTTTATCAGTCTCTTTAACCAATAGAAATCCAACCAAAACTTTTCCGTTTTGGTGGGAATTACCTTTAAGCATCAGAATTTCACCTTATGGACAGATGTAGCGTCGTATTTATTACATCAAACATTAATGTGGTTAAGATGTGATAATAATGCTGATAGTCGCAAAGTGAAAGGAATATTCTCACTTGTACTTATTAACTCTTGGGTGCCGGGACAGAGCTTGCAACTGCTATGACTGTTTCCAGGTACTGCCCTAACGTGCGTATTGTGCATGTGCAGCTTTTGGGCTGGGGGCTGATGGGGAGGATTTCAGAGGAAACCTCCCCACTAAAATATGCAGTGGAGTAGCCCATAGGCTACCATGGTCTAGCGCCACATGAAGGTGGTGTTAGCTACCAGTACTGCTTAATCTTGCAATTTGGCATCCCTATAGAAACCCACAGGGTATGTTTTAGTGTAAATGTGGGATCTAAGATATCTGCTGCGCTAAGTCCACATTCGGGGGATGCTTGAAATTTAGACTTGTATGACTGGTATTAAATTGATTTAACATTTTAGTTTATTCTTGCCAAACAGACCTTGGTATAAAGCATAGGACTATCTTTTAGTGTTTTCTGTTACTATACCCATGTCTTATCTCCATGTTCCCTTCATTTTCCATAGGTGCCTTTGTCATCTGCTGGACTCCCGGCCAAGTTGTTCTTCTTCTAGATGGCTTAGGGTGCAAGTCCTGCAATGTGTTGGCTGTTGAAAAGTACTTTCTCCTGCTGGCTGAGTTCAACTCTATCATCAACCCCATTGTGTACTCATACAGGGACAACGAGATGAGAGCAACCTTCAAGCAGATCCTCTGCTTCTGCTGCAACCGGAAATCTAAATACTCAACTTCCCTCAAGTCAACAAACACAGAGAGGAGAATATTGTCCGACAATGGACACCTCGTCAGGGACTCTACACTTTAGACCTCTTTACAAGGTGCTAGCTCTCAACTGACACTTTTGGATGCCAAAGACTGAACCCAATGGGAAATTTTCCACTGTGGTGCTACGGATACCGTGAATAGTAACACGAGTGAGCTGACATCCCATACTGGAGAACTTGACATTAAACACAGTCACATAGCATCATCAAACTAAATAAATAAGATGGAAATATCTTGGGAATTGAGTTACTGACATTGTAAAGCATCTCATGTCTCTAGACGTTGCCCACAGTTTTTGTTCCATGCTGGGTATAGGTCTATCCAAATTTTGAAACCAAATGACACAATTTCTAACCTCAGCTTCTGAGCACATTGTATCAAATACTACAAAATAAATGGTGTCCAATGAGATTACAGTCAGGTTAATATATGAACAACAAATAAGTAAATGTTGGCGTTGTTTACAGAACAATGAGATGAGGTCTGCAAGTTACGATATAGAAAGTCTTGAGAAAAGAGGAGTTCAACGGGAGAAATGTATGGGGTGATTATGTTGTTTTAGCCAAAGGTTATTTTTTTTGTTGCATGAGGCGTTAAATGGGACATCAGCTGGAGATGTATTCCTGAGAAGGACATGGAACCGTTGTTTGTAGAAGCAAGAGTGACTTGGAACAGACGTGGCACAGTTTGTTTAACTTTTTCATTAAACCCAGGTCTCATGTTGCATTACTGAATGTTTGCCATAAAATCTGACCCATAAACAGAAGCTATTAGACATGTGTTGGCTTCTCTGTTACAAAGTGAGTATAATGGATTTGGAGAAAGCAGACATTTTAAGACAACTAATGCTCAATTAACCTGGAACAAAGTTGCATATGCATTTGAAGCACCTTTTTATTTGCTTTAGTTGCCTACAGTGAAATGGGTAACATTTTCTGGTCATACTGTCTCTGATAATCAACTGACTTAAGAAAACATATCCCCAAAAAAGACAACAATTTTATGATTAATATCAGAAATGCCAATTAATCAGTAATAGAGTTTTAGCTGCATATATTTGCCAATTTATTCAGTGAGCCGCTGCCAAACAATGAGAGCATCAGTATGGGTGCACCCCCACCTCCCCCCCTAACAATTCTGCAATAAGAAATTAATGTCATGTATTACCTATTTGTGATGGGCTGGGCAATAGCCTACTGAGCTTTGCCTGCAATTTGATACATTTGAATAGGAGTCCCAATATTGCACGGCCTGATTAGGGGGGACACCTTGTAAGTGGCAACTAGATGGGCCAAGTGGTTTTTATCTGCCGTCAAATTCTATGTTTCTAGTTATGTTTAATGGCTTACATATTTGCAAATATAGGCAACTAAAACCTCTGCGTATGTTATTATTTTTAACAGGAGATTTTAAATGGCATATTTTCTGCTGATTGGAAGATGAGGGCAAAATGATAATTTTTATGTGATGGTGAATTGCCCCTTCCCAATGATGGACAACTTTTTTCTTTTTGTATAAAACAAACTATTTTGTATAAAAAAAAATGGTACACATAAATATTATCATCGACCTTTATATAAATTGCGAATTCTACAAAACTTCTGTTTCTTCCTGTTATTTATCAGTCATAGATTGGGTATTACATTTTTTATTTTATTTTGTGGGTAAAAAAATAATGTATTTTTATGTTTAAAGGATATGCTGGTGGACTTTTTACATTTGTCTTAATAAAATCCCAAGGGACACATCTGATACGGCAGTGCTCTTCAAAATATGAAGAAACTATGGGGAAGAGAACATAAACAATAGAAACTGTACTGAATGGTAAACTCTAACCAGATTTTTTTTTTTTTCTTTTTTTTTAACAAATTGAAACTCTGGAATAATCACTGGTTTAACTGATTTCACACATGCAGCTGTGATATTGCAAGGAGATCCATAAAACATAAACTGTTCAGTTCTGTGGAGGTCATGCATTAATTGTACATAACATACATTGAAGAGGTTCTTATGATACAGTGGAACATGTCAGGGTATTTTGTGTTGTTAGAGGTATGTAGTGGAAGTAAAAACAAATACAATAAGGTCATTACAGCACTCATTTACATCAAATAATAACGGAATGCAGGCGTTAACTAGTGTCAGAAGGGGTATTTAGAATGCACCACTTAATCGCTTTTACATTAAGACGTGGTAATGCACGGTTTATGAACTATTGTTTATTGAAAGTTTCTGCAATTATACTTGTCTGTCGCTTGCTTAGTCCATTTAGAGGGCAGGGCCGAAACCAGGATTTTCAGCACCAGAGGCAAGGCAGTAATTTGGCGCCCACCTTGCCATATGCATGACCAGGGCCGGTCCAAGCCTTAATTTTTCGGTTAGCGAATATAGATTTTGGTGCAACCTCCCCCATACTCACACAAAAAAGCTTAAAGCTGAAAATTAGAAAACTCCCCTTGAGTGCCAGAGGTAAAGCGGGCAGCGGGCCTGGCCACCCGCTAAAACATACATTGTCACCCTGCTGCCCGCTGAGTCTGCTCCCGGCTCCATGTGGCAAAGGCGTGACTGGCGTCCTGCCCCAGCCCAGTTTGTGCATATGTAATGAGCGGCTTGACGTCACGCTGCCTGGTTTAAAAAAAACAAAGGGCCACCTGATCCTTCAATCCCCAGGATTGGAGCTTCCAATCCCGGGATTGAATCCCAGCCGTTTTTTGTCCTAAATCCCGGGATCCCACCGATCCCGATCCCAGGATTGGCCACCCTAGTCACAGGTCAGCAATTAGCCAGGGGACGGGGCCCATAGAGATATCCGTGTACCGGGCCCCAAGATTTCTGTTGCCGAACACGGGTTATGCTGGCGGTCTGAAAGGGGCATGATTCAGTATCCAGGCTTCCAATCAGGAGCTAACACACTTCTGGCACAAATATGCACTGGAACTTTCCTCTGCCAGTCTGTGTTGCTGCTCTGGCAATATTTTGTTCAAGCAATGATAGAAATTTGTGTTATCACAACATATTAATAAATAGGGGCCAAATAGATAAAATAAAGAGGAATAAAATGTTCACCTAACTGCTGACAATTTACTCTTTTAAAAATTAATGACAGAATATTGCATTACTATTATTATTATTATTATCCTTTATTTATATGGCGGCCCAAGGGTTCCTCAGCGCCCAGTTACAGAGTACATATGCACATAATCAAAACAGGAAACCAGTGACTTACAGTTGAAGACAATATAGGACAAGTACAGGGTATAGAAGCATAGCTACAACAGCAGATGACACTAGAATAAGTATCAGGTGGCAGAAAACCGTGGCATTTGGTGCAGGTGAAGATTATTAAAGTAAGAAAAGGATAAGCACATGAGGGAAGAGGGCCCTGCTCGTGAGAGCTTACATTCTAAAGGGGAGGGGCAGACGGACAGGGGTGACACTGATGGAGTAGACAGTGAGTGTGGAACAGAGGGTTAGGATGAGATTTGGCTGGGTTTGGTGAAGAAGTGGGTCTTGAGAGCCTGTTGTCAGAGGTTCCCAAACATGGGGGCAGATGTATTGAGCCTGGAGAAGTGATAAAGCAGTGATAAGTGGAAGGTGATAACGCACCAGCCAATCGGCTCCTGTCATTTTTTAAACCATAGTGGTCCTCAAGGCACCATAACGATCCAGTTTTTAAGTAAATCCATGGCCAAGCATGGATATACTTAAAACCTGGACTGTTATTAGTGTGGCTTGAGGATCGCATTTGGGAACCTCTGCACTAAGGGGGTAATTCCAAGTTGATCGCAGCAGAATTTTTGAAAGCAATTGGGCAAAACCATGTGCACTGCAGGGGAGGCAGATATAATAAGATTTTACTCACCGGTAAATCTATTTCTCGTAGTCCGTAGTGGATGCTGGGACTCCGTAAGGACCATGGGAATAGCGGCTCCGCAGGAGACTGGGCACAACTAAGAAAGCTTTAGGACTACCTGGTGTGCACTGGCTCCTCCCACTATGACCCTCCTCCAGACCTCAGTTAGGATACTGTGCCCGGAAGAGCTGACACAATAAGGAAGGATTTTGAATCCCGGGTAAGACTCATACCAGCCACACCAATCACACCGTATAACTCGTGATATTATACCCAGTTAACAGTATGACAATAACTGAGCCTCTCAACAGATGGCTCATAACAATAACTCTTTAGTTAACAATAACTATATACAAGTATTGCAGACAGTCCGCACTTGGGACGGGCGCCCAGCATCCACTACGGACTACGAGAAATAGATTTACCGGTGAGTAAAATCTTATTTTCTCTGACGTCCTAAGTGGATGCTGGGACTCCGTAAGGACCATGGGGATTATACCAAAGCTCCCAAACGGGCGGGAGAGTGCGGATGACTCTGCAGCACCGAATGAGAGAACTCAAGGTCCTCCTCAGCCAGGGTATCAAATTTGTAGAATTTTGCAAACGTGTTTGCCCCTGACCAAGTAGCAGCTCGGCAAAGTTGTAAAGCCGAGACCCCTCGGGCAGCCGTCCAAGAAGAGCCCACTTTCCTCGTGGAATGGGCTTTTACAGATTTAGGCTGCGGCAGGCCAGCCGCAGAATGCGCAAGCTGAATTGTGCTACAAATCCAGCGAGCAATAGTCTGCTTCGAAGCAGGAGCACCCAGCTTGTTGGGTGCATACAGGATAAATAGCGAGTCAGTCTTCCTGACTCCAGCCGTCCTGGAAACATAAATTTTCAAGGCCCTGACTACGTCCAGTAACTTGGAGTCCTCCAAGTCCCTAGTAGCCGCAGGCACAACAATAGGTTGGTTCAAGTGAAAAGCTGATACCACCTTAGGGAGAAACTGGGGACGAGTCCTCAATTCTGCCCTATCCATATGGAAAATCAAATAGGGGCTTTTACAAGACAAAGCCGCCAATTCTGACACTCGCCTAGCCGAAGCCAAGGCCAAAAGCATGACCACTTTCCACGTGAGATATTTTAAATCCACGGTTTTAAGTGGCTCAAACCAATGTGACTTTAGGAAACCCAACACCACGTTGAGGTCCCACGGTGCCACTGGAGGCACAAAAGGAGGCTGAATATGCAGCACTCCCTTAACAAATGTCTGAACTTCAGGCAGTGAAGCCAGTTCTTTTTGGAAGAAAATCGACAGAGCCGAAATCTGGACCTTAATGGAACCCAGTTTTAGGCCCATAGTCACCCCTGACTGTAGGAAGTGCAGAAATCGACCCAGCTGAAATTCCTCCGTTGGGGCCTTCCTGGCCTCACACCACGCAACATATTTTCGCCATATGCGGTGATAATGTTGTACGGTTACATCTTTTCTAGCTTTAATGAGCGTAGGAATGACTTCCTCCGGAATACCCTTTTCTTTTAGGATCCGGTGTTCAACCGCCATGCCGTCAAACGCAGCCGCGGTAAGTCTTGGAACAGACAGGGCCCCTGCAGCAGCAGGTCCTGTCTGAGCGGCAGAGGCCATGGGTCCTCTGAGATCAATTCTTGAAGTTCCGGGTACCAAGCTCTTCTTGGCCAATCCGGAACAATGAGTATAGTTCTTACTCCTCTTTTCCTTATTATCCTCAGTATGAGAGGAAGAGGGGGGAACACATAAACCGACCGGTACACCCACGGTGTCACTAGAGCGTCCACAGCTATCGCCTGAGGGTCTCTTGACCTGGCGCAATATTTTTCTAGCTTTTTGTTTAGGCGGGACGCCATCATGTCCACCTGTGGCCTTTCCCAACGGTTTACAATCAGTTGGAAGACTTCTGGATGAAGTCCCCACGCTCCCGGGTAGAGGTCGTGCCTGCTGAGGAAGTCTGCTTCCCAGTTGTCCACTCCCGGAATGAACACTGCTGACAGTGCTAACACGTGATTTTCCGCCCATCGGAGAATCCTTGTGGCTTCTGCCATCGCCGTCCTGCTTCTTGTGCCGCCCTGTCGGTTTACATGGGCGACTGCCGTGATGTTGTCTGACTGGATCAGAACCGGCTGGTTTTGAAGCAGGGGTTTTGCCTGACTTAGGGCATTGTAAATGGCCCTCAGTTCCAGAACATTTATGTGTAGGGAAGTCTCCTGACTTGACCAAAGTCCTTGGAAGTTTCTTCCCTGTGTGACTGCCCCCCAGCCTCGAAGGCTGGCATCCGTGGTCACCAGGACCCAGTCCTGTATGCCGAATCTGCGGCCCTCTTTGAGATGAGCACTCTGCAGCCACCACAGCAGAGACACCCTGGTCCTTGGAGACAAGGTTATCAACCGATGCATTTGAAGATGCGATCCGGACCATTGGTCCAACAGGTCCCACTGAAAGGTTCTGGCATGGAACCTGCCGAATGGAATTGCTTCGTAGGAAGCTACCATCTTTCCCAGGACTCGCGTGCAGTGATGCACCGACACCTGTTTTGGTTTCAGGAAACACTTTTTTCTGGACTGTGTCCAGAATCATCCCCAGGAACAGTAGACGTGTCGCAGGAACCAGCTGTGACTTTGGAATATTTAGAATCCAACCGTGCTGGTGTAGCACCTCCTGAGATAGTGCTACGCCGACCAACAACTGCTCCCTGGACCTCGCCTTTATCAGGAGATCGTCCAAGTATGGGATAATTAAAACTCCCTTTTTTCGAAGTAGTATCATCATTTCGGCCATTACCTTGGTAAATACCCTCGGTGCCGTAGACAGGCCGAACGGCAACGTCTGGAATTGGTAATGACAATCCTGTACCACAAATCTGAGGTACTCCTGGTGAGGATGGTAAATGGGGACATGCAGGTAAGCATCCTTGATGTCCAGTGATACCATGTAATCCCCCTCTTCCAGGCTTGCAATAACCGCCCTGAGCGATTCCATCTTGAACTTGAATTTTTTTATATATGTGTTCAAGGATTTCAAATTTAAAATGGGTCTCACCGAACCGTCCGGTTTCGGTACCACAAACATTGTGGAATAGTAACCCCGTCCTTGTTGAAGTAGGGGCACCTTGACTATCACCTGCTGGGAATACAGCTTGTGAATTGCCTCTATCACAGCCTCCCTGCCTGAGGGAGTTGTTGGCAAGGCAGATTTGAGGAAACGGCGGGGGGGAAATGTCTCGAATTCCAGCCTGTACCCCTGAGATACCACTTGAAGGATCCAGGGATCTACTTGTGAGCGAGCCCACTGATTGCTGAAGTTTTTGAGACGGGCCCCCACCGTACCTGGCTCCGCCTGTTGAGCCCCAGCGTCATGCGGCGGACTTAGCAGAAGAAGCGGGGGAGGACTTTTGTTCCTGGGAACTGGCTGTATGCTGCAGCTTTTTTCCCCTACCTCTGCCTCTGGGCAGAAAGGACGCGCCTCTACCTCGCCTGCTCTTTTGGGGACGAAAGGACTGTACCTGATAATACGGTGCTTTCTTTGGTTGTGAGGGGACATGTGGTAAAAATGCTGACTTCCCAGCCGTTGCTGTGGACACTAGGTCTGAAAGACCATCCCCGAACAACTCCTCACCCTTGTAAGGCAAAACTTCCATGTGCCTTTTAGAATCTGCATCACCTGTCCACTGCCGAGTCCATAACCCTCTCCTGGCAGAAATGGACAGTGCACTTATTTTAGATGCCAGCCGGCAAATATCCCTCTGTGCATCTCTCATGTATAAGACAGCGTCTTTAATATGCTCTATGTTTAGCAATATAGTGTCCCTGTCTAGGGTGTCAATATTTTCTGACAGGGAATCTGACCACGCAGCTGCAGCACTGCACATCCATGCTGAAGCAATAGCTGGTCTCAGTATAATACCAGTGTGTGTATATATAGCCTTCAGGAGAGCCTCCTGCTTTCTATCAGCAGGTTCCTTTAGGGCGGCCGTATCCGGAGACGGTAGTGCCACCTTTTTAGATAAGCGTGTAAGCGCTTTATCCACCCTAGGGGGTGTTTCCCAACGTGACCTATCCTCTGACGCCATTAGTAACTTTTTAGAAATTACCAATTTTTTATCGGGGCAAGCCCACGCTACTTCACACACTTCATTTAATTCTTCAGAAGGGGGAAAAACTACTGGTAGTTTTTTCTCTCCAAACATAATACCCTTTTTTGTGGTACCTGGGGTCACATCAGAAATGTGTAAAACATTTTTCATTGCCTCAATCATGTAACGAGTGGCCCTATTGGACATTACATTAGTCTCTTCGTCGTCGACACTGGTATCAGTATCCGTGTCGACATCTGTGTCTGCCATCTGAGGTAGCGGGCGTTTTAGAGCCCCTGATGGCCTTTGAGACGTCTGGGCAGGCACGAGCTGAGAAGCCGGCTGTCCCGCATTTGGCATGTCGTCAAATTTTTTATGTAAGGAGTCGACACTTTCACGTAATTCCTTCCACAAGTCCATCCACTCAGGTGTCTGCCCCGCAGGGGGTGACAACACATTTATAGGCATCTGCTCCGCCTCCACATAAGCCTCCTCATCAAACATGTCGACACAGCCGTACCGACACACCGCACACACACAGGGAATGCTCTGACAGAAGACAGGACCCCACAAAGCCCTTTGGGGAGACAGAGAGAGAGTATGCCAGCACACACCAGAGCGCTATATAATACAGGGATTAACTAAATTATATCCCCTTATAGCTGCTATATATGTATATTGCGCCTAAATTTAGTGCCCCCCCTCTCTTTTTTACCCTTCTGTAGTGTAGACTGCAGGGGAGAGCCAGGGAGCTTCCTTCCAGCGGAGCTGTGATGGAGAAATGGCGCCAGTGTGCTGAGGGAGATAGCTCCGCCCCTTTGTCGCGGACTTCTCCCGCATTTTTCAGGAATTCTGGCAGGGGTAATTTATCACATACATAGCCTCTGGGGCTATATATTGTGATGATTTTGCCAGGCAAGGTGTTTTTATTGCTGCTCAGGGCGCCCCCCCCCCCCCCCCCCCCCCCCCCCAGCGCCCTGCACCCATCAGTGACCGCAGTGTGAGGTGTGCATGAGGAGCAATGGCGCACAGCTGCAGTGCTGTGCGCTACCTTGTTGAAGACAGGAGTCTTCTGCCGCCGATTTTCCGGATCACTTCTTGCTTCTGGCTCTGTAAGGGGGCCGGCGGCGCGGCTCCGGGACCGAACATCAAGGCCGGTTCCTGCGGTCGATCCCTCTGGAGCTAATGGTGTCCAGTAGCCTAAGAAGCCCAAGCTACCACCAGTTAGGTAGGTTCGCTTCTTCTCCCCTTAGTCCCTCGCTGCAGTGAGTCTGTTGCCAGCAGATCTCACTGTAAAATAAAAAACCTAAAATATACTTTCTTTCTAGGAGCTCAGGAGAGCCCCTAGTGTGCATCCAGCTCAGCCGGGCACAAGATTCTAACTGAGGTCTGGAGGAGGGTCATAGTGGGAGGAGCCAGTGCACACCAGGTAGTCCTAAAGCTTTCTTAGTTGTGCCCAGTCTCCTGCGGAGCCGCTATTCCCATGGTCCTTACGGAGTCCCAACATCCACTTAGGACGTCAGAGAAAACATGTGTAGAGAGAGTAAGATTTGGGTGGGTTATTTGTTTCTGTGCAGGGTAAATACTGGCTGCTTTATTTTTACACTGCAAATTAGATTGCAGATTGAACACACCCCACCCAAATCTATCTCTCTCTACATGTTATATTTGCCTCCCCTGCAGTGCACCTGGTTTTGCCCAACTGCTAACAAAAATCTTGCTGCGATCAACTTGGAATTACCCCCTAAATTTAAAAGCATCAATTTTATTGTAATCCAGTACCCTCTAGTGGTGAGTGTGATTAATACATTCGGACATACAGTTCTATGTTAGAGTCTTGGCACCAGTAATATATTATTACTACTACTCCTGCTGCTACTGCTATTGTAGAGTGACCATATTATCCCTTTACCTGGGACGCTCATGGATTACACAGGTTCTGTGGCTGATTAAAACCAGCTGAAATGTAGGCTTGAAGTCAGCCAGCTACAGAACCTGTGTAATCCATGAGTGTCCCAGGTAACAGGGGTAATATGGCCATGCTAGCTATTGCTGCTGCTGCTACTACTACTATTATGTACATTATAATATATGTGTGCATACCTCCCAACATGACCCTCTCCAGGAGGGACACAATGCTCTGCTTCTTGACTTTTTCTTAATTTGTGATTGCCAGCACCTGTGCTGAACAGGTTAATGGATAAGAAAGGTGTTTCAGCACAGGTGATGGCAATCATAAATTAAGAGGGAAGTCCAGGAGCAGAGCATTCTGTCCCTCGTGTGTGTGTGTGTGTGTGTGTGTGTGTGTGTGTGTGTGTGTGTGTGTGTGTGTGTGTGTGTGTGTGTGTGTGTGTGTGTGTGTGTGTGTGTGTGTGTGTGTGTGTGCGTGTCTCATATATATAATAGGTGTGTGTGAGATATGTTTACAGGCAGGGTATATATATGTAAGAATTACATTGAAACACAACCAATTCAACATAAAAAGTACAAACAGAATGGACAAATCAACTATATAAAAGTTAAAATTTGTCTGTCTTGCTATACAAATCCACAGTTTACAAGCGTATTAAAACCCCACGAGGCAACTAAAAAAATTAGAAATCCCTAGCACCCCTAGGAGAGGGGGAGGAGGAGGGAGGGGGAGGAGGAGGGGGGAGAAGGAGAGAGAATTGACTACATAGGAGAGGAATGAGTTAAACATCCTGTGAGGGGTGGACCTAGCTGTGAGGAAGTACAGCCCTTAGGAAAAGGGGAGGGTTAGGATATATATAGGCCAGGAGTGGCCATTTTGGGTCTCTTTGCTAGTGATTTGCCTTGGGTGAGTGCTGCTGTGCAGATTTTCACCCTTACATTTAATTGTTTATCTCAGAAGTTTATTACCATGGCCTCCAGCCGCCCACGCCGGTCCGCTGGTGCCCCAGCCCGTTACCAGTCTGGTGAGGCTGGTCCCGGGGCAGGGGTGTCCGGCTCTGATGATGCCGTACCTTCCCCTGGGGCCTCTCAGATTGCAGGGGGCACGGGACGTAGAACGCGCTCCTCTGGTGATCCGGTGGACGGGCCTGCCTCAGCGGGCTGGCGCGGCCGGCAGCCCGGGGCGGCTCGGCGGTCTGGCCTCCCGGAGAGGGGCGAGCAACAGCCCTCGCCTCCGGGGTTGGCCAGGGGTGCCGGGAATGCGGGCGCCCGCTGGCGCGCGCCGTCGCGCCCCGCCGGGCGCCTTTCGGCATCCACTGGTTCAGCTCTCGCACCCTCACTCTTGCCGGGGCCGGATAGAGGCCCCAGGCGGGGGGGTGAGAACCGGGCGGGAGCTCGTGGCGATCCGAGCTGGGCCTGTCGCGGGGCCTAGCGCGGGATCGACAGGGAGCGTAGGCCTGCTGGCGGGTACGTTGGAAGAGACCTCAGCTGAGGGCGCCCGGGCTGGAAGTGCTGGGGCGCGCGCACGAGTGCGCGCAGCGGCGCCGCAGCCCTCCGTGTCCCCCCAGCCCTCTTCGTTGCGGCCGGATTCCGGCATGGCGAGGGGGGGGAGGAGGCCTGGCAGGGATCAACCAGGTTTTGGGGGGACCGAGCCCAGCGGTGCTGAGGGCACAGTATCGCAGGCATTTAGTTACTCACGGCGCGGGGCCAACCCTGCTGGCGGAGCTGGCTCCGTCCGGCGGGGGGTGGGCCTCCGCGAGGGGGTAGAGCAGGATGCAGGCATCACTCCCAGGGGACGGGGGCGGGACGGTTCCGGACGGATATCCGGGCTTAGGTATCCCAATGTTGAGTACCCCCCCCCCCCCCAGGGCCGACCTGGCCGCGGAGCGGAAGGGTCTGGGTTGCCTATGCCCAGTGGTGGTTCTAATCGCCGCGTGCCTCCGGCACGGCATCCATCAGGAGACGGCACGGCGTCCCGGGGTCGCGCTGAACCGCCCGGTGCGCTTGCGTCGGCCCTGGCCACGGTGGTGGCGGCGTTGGGTCCGCTCGCCGCAGCCCCGGAGCTCCAGGGCGGTTCCGGGGGGGTGGCGGGCGGATCGGGAGCTAGTACCAATTCAGCCGCCCAGAGGGTAGCGCGCGCGTGCCGGGAGCTAGGAGCGGCCGCGGCACAGCTGCATCTGCAGCCAAGGCAGGGCGAGAGTGTGCGGTTATCTGGCACGCCTGCCCACGGACGGGCTAGGCGCGCGCCACTGTTGTTGTCCGGGTTCTCTCTCCCTCTTATGCCCACAGATGATCAAGCAGATACAGGGGTATCGGAATCGGAAGATGAGGATGTTACGTATGTCACGCCTGAGGAATCCGGATCTGACCAATCTACGGCTTCAGGTGAGGTGGAGCAGTCAGGGTCGGGTTCGGGTACGCGCTCGTGTTCACGCAGCTCTTCCTCTTCCTCCTCTTCTTCCTCTTCTTCCTCCTCTTCCCTGTCTTCGGCAGCGTCCGACGTCAGTAGCACGACGAAGGCGAAGAAAAGGGCGACTAAATATGCCAAGAAGGCGGCTGGGCAGCAGGAGTAAGAGGCGAAGGCGGCTTAGCAGGGACTCTCGCAGGGCCAAGAAGCGACGCGACCTGCCAGGCGTGGTCCGCTGTGAATATACCGCAGTCATGCGGGGGCTTAGGGATAGCTGCCGCAGGAAGATTGGTAAGGGGGACTATGTAGATGTGTTCGTCTTAACCAAAGACGCTAAAAAAGATTTCAAGGCGGCAACTGCTAAGAAGGGCATCGGGGCCGAGGCGTTCCGTACTTTTGATAACTGGCTGGCGGGTTTTTGGGTTTTCGCGGCTTGTTACCTTGAGGACAGGCCAGAGGAACACATGAATGTCATTCGGTACCTGCATCTCGTGCATGATATGCAACGCACGTCGGCGGGTACCGAATGGCGGAGGTATGATGAAGATTTCCGGGAGAAGCAGGACGGGTTGTACGTTATGGACTGCGGGTTCAAGGACGTAGAGGTCTGGCTCAAGGTCACCAGGGCCTCGCAGCAGGCCAAGGAGCCCCGGAGCGCAGGGGCGGACGGACACCGCGCAGGGTCGTCCGCCCATGTGCCCGGCGCGGACGGCCAAGCCAGGTAGGTCGGCCGTCCGGGCAGGGAGGCAGCCCGCAACGAAAGGACTATGTTTCGCGTTTAACAACGCGGCATGTTCCTACGGCAAGCAGTGTCGATTCCGTCACGCTTGCCTCCATTGCGGGGGTTCCCACCCGGCCTCATCCTGCTTCAAGAGTAGTCGGCAGGGCCCCCGTGCTAAGCAATCTTACACAAGAGCGGCATCCGGCGGGAGCGCTCCACAGGGCGCCAACGCCAATTAGGTTAGATGCTATGGGCAGATGGTTGGATTGGTATCCAAATAGGGCGGATGCCATGTTTTTATATTCAGGTTTTCGTTTTGGTTTCCGCTTGCCTGTTGCGAGCGATGTTACGGTTCGGGCCCAGAGGAACCTCCAGTCTGCTCGGGCCTTGCCTTTAGTGCTGCGGGAAAAGGTCGATAAAGAGGTCAGGCTGGGCAGGATGGAGGGGCCGTTTACTGCACCCCCAGTGGAGGACCTAGTCATCTCCCCGGTGGGGGTGGTCCCCAAGAAAACGCCCGGTTCTTTTCGACTGATTCAACATCTTTCCTACCCAGCGGGGGCGTCGGTCAACGACGCCATACCTCCGGCTCATTGCTCGGTAGTGTATCAGTCGTTTGACGAGGCGCTTGATCTGGTCCGCAGCTATGGCACTGGGGCCCTCATGGCAAAGATTGATGTGGAATCCGCTTTTAGGTTGCTGCCCCTCCATCCGGACTCATTCCGCTTTATGGGTTTCCGGATTGGATCGGAATATTTCATTGACAAATGTTTGCCGATGGGATGTTCCGTTTCATGCTCGTATTTCGAACGTTTTAGCACCTTCCTGCATTGGTGCGTGGAATCTTCGTCGGGTGGTCACGGGGTTGCCCACTACCTCGATGATTTCCTTTGTACGGGACCGGCGGATTCGCCGCGATGCGGCAACTTGCTTTTCAGTATACGAGCATTGTTTTGTCACTTCGGAGTGCCAGTGGCCGAGGACAAAACGGAGGGGCCGGTGTCTTGCCTGTCATTTCTGGGAATCGAGATCGACACGGTGGCAGGCGCGTGTCGCCTACCTTTGGACAAAGTGGCTAAGCTTCGCGACGCCATTGGCCGTTTCATGGGTTCGCGCAAGGTTAAGCTGCGGCAGGCGCAATCCTTGCTGGGCATGTTTAACTTTGCGTGTCGGGTCATCCCGATGGGCAGGGTTTCTGCCGGAAGCTTGAAAGAGCGACTGCGGGGTGTGCCAGACCGTACCACTTTGTACGCTTGTCCGGTGAGATAAAAAGGGATCTGGCCGTATGGGCCTCGTTCCTGGAGGATTTCAACGGTGTGCGCATATGGCAGGCCCCAACGGTCGATAGCGCTAGATTGCAGCTGTTTACCGACGCGGCGGGAGCCTCCGGTTTTGGTTGCTATCTAGAGGGATCTTGGTGCGCGGCATCATGGCCGGTGGACTGGCATCAAGCGGGTTTGACTAAGGACCTTCTGCTCCTGGAACTTTTCCCCATCATGGTTGCGCTGGAAATCTGGGGCGAGCGGCTAGCACATCGCAGCATCTTGTTCAGATGCGACAATCTGGGCGTGGTGCACGCGATTAACAACCAGAGGGCAAAATCGCTGGTGGTGCTAAGGGTGCTAGGGCAGTTGCTGTTGACTTGCCTGCGCAAGAACGTGTGGTTTCGCGCGCAACACGTCTGGAGTCTGGTCTGGAGAATGGGGTCGCTGACGCACTTTCACGAGGGCAATGTGATAGGTTTTCCTTGTTGGCTCCCGAGGCCGACGAAAGGAGTTTTCATTGTCCCGGTTATGTCTGGCAGGTCATCGGGCCGGACTGGAAGGTCTAGCACTGCGATCGGTCGCGCCATCCACGCTTAAAGCTTACGACCAAGCCTGGAGCGAATGGGAAGAATTTGCTAGAGGACGGAAGCAACGAGGTAACAGCGGGCATCGGATGATGCTTTCTTTTATTTGGCAGCTTTATGTGTCGGGCAGGTCTAGAGCAGTGGTTTCCCGGTACTTGGCTGGCATTGCGTTCTTCTGCAAAATTAAGGGCGTTCCCGATGTGACAAAAAGTGGGATTCTGCTTAGGGCGATGAAAGGATGGGCGCGCGTTGCGCCTACGCCGCCTGACAGGAGGCGGCCCATTGATGCGGCCTTGCTGCCGGGCATCATTGGGTCGGTCGGAGCCATCGCATCGTCTATGTTTGAATCGCTGCTTTTTAGATTGGCGTTCTCCATGGCTTACCACGGTGCCTTTAGGATATCGGAGTTGGTAGTGCCTTCTAAGCAAACGGATTCACACTTGCTAGTAGGGGACGTGGTGGTGAGTGGGAGGTCCTTGCTGTGCAGATTGCGACGCTCTAAGACGGACCAAGTGGGGAGAGGCCGATGGGTCACCTTGGTTTCGGCACTTGAGGAGAGCATATGCCCAGTGCGGTTGGCAGTGCAATATGAGGCAGTAAGGCCTGATTGTCGGGGGTCGTGGTTGCTGCACTATGACGGGCTGCCAGTAACGAAGTTTCAATTTCGGTGGATGATGGGTCGCTGTCTGACGAGCTTGGGCCTTTCCCCCTCCCACTTCGGTACACACTCCTTCCGCATAGGGGCTGCGACGGCGGCTGCGGCGGCGGGTCTTTCAGGGTCGCAAATCCAGGCGGTGGGATGATGGAAGTCGTCCTGTTATAAGCGATACATTTGCCCCGTCGCCTGAGATATTTTGCTCAGGCGTAGTTTGTCTTATAAAAATTAGAGTAAGATCATGTTGGTCTTGTGTTTATGCATATGTTATGTTTGCTGTCCGTTGGTTTGTTTACCCGTGTGTGATCCTACTCAGGGATTAGCCACTCGCCGCTGCTGGCGTGAGCCGGCAGCGGGGGTCTGGAGTTATTTTGCGATTTTTGCCTGACTTGACGGACTGAATTCTAATCATTAATTCGGCTGATCTGTTCTAATCTAAGTCCCTCAGCAGGTTTTTTTTTTTTTTTTGAGAAAAAGTTTTTTATTGAATTTTGTACTTTTAACAAGAAATTCGTAAGATATACATTACAGGAATCACGCATTGGCACATATCGTAGTTAATTGTTGAATAGTAGTGATAGAATATCTATCCATGCACAGCATCGAGTGAGTGAATAATCAAGCAGGCATGTCTGCCTATGTATAGAGAGCTGTCAATAGATAGTGTTATGCGCGTGATATGTACTGTAGCTAAGGGCGAAGGAGTAACTCTTAATGAAGTATTATAGCTTATAAAAGAGAAGCAGGGAGTAAACTTAACAATAGAAGTAGGAGAGAGAAGAGGTAAGAAGAGAGAAGAGAAGAGGGGGGAGGGAGGATTGGGAAGGGAGGTAAGGGAGGAATGGTCGGGCGGTCCCATCCGCCTGTGCAATGCGTCAGATTATCCCTAGTTGAATAGGGTATTGTGGTGGTTCTAGTTAGCTTATATGGTAGTTAGCGGAGGTTCAGCACCGAAGTGTGACGTCCAGGGTGACCACGTATTGACAAAGTTATCCGGGGTGTCCCGGAGAACCGCTGTAATACGTTCCAGCCTATAAGTTTGCCATATACCATTAATGGTAGCAGGGGTTGTGGGGGGTGACTGGGACTTCCAGTTAGCCGCAATTTGGCATTTGGTCGTGTTTAAGATATAATTAATTAGCTTCTGGTGGTGGCGAGGGGTGTGAGGTATTGGGCGAGAGAGGAGGGAATAGAGAGGTGACATCGGGATCGTCAATCCGAGTACCTTAAAAATAAGTCTATGGACCCAAGTCCAATATCCCTTAATTTGCGGGCAGTTCCACCAAATATGCAGCAGGGTTCCGCGCTGGCCGCACTGACGCCAACAGCTATCCGAGCAGGAGGGGTAAATTGAGTGGAGCCGCGATGGCACCAGGTACCAACGATAATATAATTTGTAGGCATTTTCTTTCATTCGGACCGAAATGGAGCTCGTGGAAATTTCCTGTCTAATCTTAGACCACTCATCTGATGTCAGGGTTTCACCCACCTCCCGCTCCCACGCTACTTCGTGGGGTTCCTTCAGGGGTGAGTTGTGAGCTAACAAGATTTGGTATATAGTTGAGAGTAAGCCTTTAGTTGATCGGCAGGTGCAGCAGAGGGATTCAAAGCTCGATTTACCTCCCACGGGCGATGTTCCGGGGGAAGAGGCAAAAAAGTGGCGTATCTGTAAGTATTGATAAAAGGTTGAGCGTGGGAGCGAGAAACGGGATTGCAAGTCGCCGAACGTGGGGAATGTATGTAGCGGAGCAATATCCAAAAGGAAGAGTGTGTTACGATTTGTCCAGGAATCAAAGGCTAAGTGGTTCTCCCCCGGCGGGAATGCCGGGTTGTTCCATAGAGGGGTGAGTAAAGGGTGGAAGGAACGTAGCCGGTAAAGACGTGAGCAAAGGTCCCATGTGGCAAGGGTAAATTTCACTGTGGGTAACAGCGAAGAAGCGGGGGGACGGCTATTCGGTCGACACCAGAGCAGGCTGTAGGGGGAATATCTGCGGAGTGTGGTAGCCTCCAGATGCGTCCAGATTCTGTGTCCAGGATTATCGTGCCAAAGGACACATGTGGTTAGGTGAGCAGCTCTATAGTATTTAAGGAGATCAGGAACTCCCAGGCCTCCCTCTAGACGGTGCTTTTGGAGGATTCTCATCTTTACTCTGGGCTTTCGCCCTGCCCAAATGAATCTGGTAATGTCTGCTTGGAGATTTTTAAGGATTGAGGTGGGGACGTGGATGGGAAGAGTTTGCCACAGATATAACAGACGGGGCAGTAGTGTCATCTTAACGGCTGTCATCCGTCCAAACCAGGACAGGATGAATTTATTCCACTTAGTCATATCCTGTTTAATAGAGGTTAAGAGTCTGGGAAAGTTGGCAGCGTATAGGCCGGAGTAGGACTTAGTAAGATAGATGCCCAGGTATTTGAGTTTATCAGCCCGCCAAGCACATGGGAAGGAGGCCTGTAGGAGTCGAAGATCTGGGTCCGCGACATGTAGGGCCAATATTTCGGTTTTGTCTGGGTTAATGTTGTAATTTGAAAACCGGCTGTACGTAGCTATCTCCTCCATTAAATGTGGGAGGGAGGCCGGTGGGTCAGTCAGGGTAAGAATGACGTCATCGGCATATAGAGCAATTTTGTGATTGTGAGCTCCCGACTTGATACCAGATATGTTACGGTTCAGCCTAATTCTAGCTGCCAACGGTTCCATAATGAGGGCGAAGAGTAGGGGGGAGAGGGGACATCCTTGTCGGGTGCCGTTACGTATGGGGAGAGGGTCGGAAGAAAGGCCATTAATTAGAATGGAGGCTGAGGGATTCTGATACAGCGATGTAACGCCTTTGTAAAAGGCGCCATGTAAGCCCATATTTAGGAGTGTCTGTTGTAGGAATGGCCAGGCTACCCTGTCGAAGGCCTTTTCTGCGTCGAGGGCCATGACTAGCGTCGGGAGAGATTTGTCTTGTGCCAACTGGATGAGGTCAATGAGACGCCTAGTATTATCTGCGGCCTGTCTGGAGGGAATGAAACCGACCTGGTCGGGGTGAATGAGGGAGGGTAAGAATGGAGCGAGTCTGTTAGCCAAGATTTTGGCGAAGAGCTTTAGGTCCACATTCAGGAGCGAGATGGGTCGATAGTTCTTCATCTCCAGCGGGTCCTTGTCGGGTTTCGGGATGAGGATAAGATTGGCCCTAGTGGTGGCTGTGTCGAATGAGTTCCCGTCCAGGATTGCGTTAAACAGAGATTGGAGCATGGGGAGTAAGGAGGTTGTAAATTTTTTATAATATAAAGCGGTAAAGCCATCAGGGCCAGGGGCTGCGGAGCGGCGTAGCTGCTGAATGGCCACTGAGATTTCCTCTGTGGAAATGGGGGCATTGAGTGTCAATATATCCGAGTCGGAAAGCTTAGGGAGTTTGCAAGCGGATAGATAGTCTCGGAGTTTAGAGACGTGGTCAGGATCAGTATCTAAAGTGGAAGGGAGATTGGACAGGGATGTATAATAATCCCGAAATTGGGCGGCCATTCGTGATGGGTCAAACGTAGTGGACCCGTCCGCACAGCGCAGAGATACAATGCGATTTTGAGTGCGTTTCGCTCTTAGTTTTTGGGCTAGTAGAGTGTCAGCCTTATCTGATTTCTCGTAGAACCTCTGACGTGCCCACAAGAGTGCCTTGACTGCCTTTTTGGTCCCTCAGCAGGTTTTATGCTTTCACCTCCAGCTGAGTTACTTCATGTTTTACCCCTTTTTATATGGTGGCGGTGCGAGGACTCTGGGATGGAGTCCTCCGCTTTTGGCGGAAAAGAACGGCAGTTTGTTAGTTGTATGGTTTTTATAGGTAGTAAGTTTCAGTGCTATATGGTTTAGGTGCACTCACCTCCATCGACTTAATGGCCGCTCGACCACCCATCCGGGAGGCAGCGGCAGGGCACCCAGGAGCGGTGGGAAGTCACTGTGGGGGTTGTGTTGACACCTATTACCGATTTTGATAGGGTGCTGGACGGTTCGGTCAGTTTACCATTTTAAGTTTACCAATAGTTTAATAGAGCCGTTCTTTTTTCTGCCACCATTATGCCGGCTGATTCGGCATCTTAACAAACTTTTTTTCCAATTACAGGTTTTGCTATGGTTAGGGTCAAATAAATAGCTAGCAATTTTTCTGCCAAAATCAAGTCTCCGTGTCTTTATTTACTGGTATAAGAGGTAACTAAGGTTTACTTGAATAAAGGGGGTCCACCAAATATCACTAGGATGTTTAAGCAACACAGTGTATATCAGGAGACAGCATAACTCCGGAATTGCTGGAGCAATGTACTAAAAAATTGATACACATGTGTCTTACAATTTGGGACAAGCACTGTGGGGGGAAGACACCCCTAGCACACCTAGGGATGAGGCAGCAGCACAGAGAATTTCAGCAGACAGCATAACTGCAGCAATTTACAACAAACTTGTTACACATATCACTTACACTCTGGGAACAAATACTGTGGGAGTCAGACACCACTGGCACCCCTAGGGGTGGGACAGCAGCACAGAGTATGTCAGCAGAGAGCATAATTGTGGAAGGGCTGGAGCAATTTACACCAAACTTGGTACACATAAGACTTACAATCTGGGAACAAACTCTATGGGGGTAGACACCCCTAGCACCCCTTGCAGTGGGACAGCAACACAGAGTATTTCAGGAGAAAGCATAACTCCCGAATGCCTGGAACAATTTACAACAAACTTGGTACACAAATAAGTTACAACTGAGAACAAACACTGGGGGGGTAAGACACCCCTAGCACCCCTAGGGGTGAGGCAGCAGCACAGAGTTTTTCATCAGACAGCATAACTCTGGAATGTGTGGAGCAATTTACACCAAACTTGGTACACATATGACTTACACTCTGGGAACAAACACTGTGGGGGTAACTCACCACTAGAACCCCTAGGTGTGGCCCAGCAGCACAGACTATATCAGGACATGCATGGTATGTCAGTGATGACAGGGCTGCATGTGACAGGGCCAGTGACATGATGTGAGGAGGGGAATGGACGTAGCACGAACCCACACACTGACAGTTATATAGTGTAAGTAGCACGGTCCCCCAGCAGCACAGAGGATATCAGGAGATACATAATGTGCTACGCTATATCAGAAACTGTAAATAAATCGATAATTTCACAGGGGCACTGACATGATGTGAGGAGGGGAATGGAGGCAGCAGGAAGCCACAGACTGAGAGCTGTATAGTGGAAAGAGCAGGGTCGCTTGGAGGACCAAAAAGGAGTCCGGCCACTACACAAAGTGTGTCAGGGAAGCAAGATATGCCTATATACTAGATCTCCAACCAATGTAAATTAACGAACAACTATCATTCTAATTTACCATCCTCATCCCGTAGCGAAGCACGATTATTCAGTTATCTACAATGTTATTTCTGTGTGATTAATATTTACATTTATTTTTGTAAACAGACATTCTTAAAATCCCGGGCAACGCCGGGTACTCCAGCTAGTAGATAAATAAAATGAGTGTCATTAAAATAGTATCACTCAATAACTCAGTTCCCTGGTGTTAGAGCACAGAAAGTATCACAGACACAAAGCATGAGTGGCAGGTTACTGGAAACACGCATATTGCAGGCAGAGAACTAGAGGGTGGAGGAGCCGGCTCGCGAGAGATTAATTAGTTAAGGCAGGCGACACATAACTGGTTGGTGAACTGCAAATAAATGAGGCGGAGGGTAGAGATTTGTTACACTGAGTCTCTAATAAAAAGAAGTGAAACAAAATCTGCAGAATTCTTTTGTTAAAATGACAAATTCATATTTTCCAAAATTTGAAATTGGGGAATTGTGCCACATCCTCTGGGGATTTGCCCCCACTGACACACCTATCCTAGCTTTGCTGCGCACACCTGCTCACTGTGAACCTTTCCTAACTACTCTGGCAGTCAGAACAAGCTGCTTACTGTACTGATGGTTATGCTTACCATACTATCCCTTTAAACAGGGTTCACTACGATATGCCGGCGGCCGGGCTCCCGGCGACCAGCATACTGGCGCCGGGAGCCCGACCGCCGGCTTACTGACAGTGTGGCGAGCGCAAATGAGCCCCTTGCGGGCTCGCTACGCTCGCCACGCTACGTGCACGGTGGCGCGCTATGCGCGCCACACTATTTTATTCTCCCTCCAGGGGGGGTCGTGGACCCCCACGAGGGAGAATAAGTGTCAGTATGCCGGCTGTCGGGATCCCGGCGCCGGGATCCCGTCAGTCGGCATACTGAAGACCACCCCTTTAAACAGGGACATTCATGAATTACACAGATTCTGTGGTTGATTACAACCAGGTGAAATGCAACCTTGAATTAAGCCAGCCACAGAACCTTTGTAATTCAGGAGTGTCCCTGTTTAAAAGGATTAGATCAGGCATGTCCAAACTGCGGCCCTCCAGCTGTTGTGAAACTACATATCCCAGCATGCCCTGACACAGTTTTGCTGTCAGAGAATGCTAAAGCTGTGTCAGGGCATGCTGGGATGTGTAGTTTCTCAACATCTGGAAGGCCGCAGTTTGGACATGCCTGGATTAGATAGTATGGTAAACTTGATAGAGCAGTCTGACAGAATCTGAGCAGTCATCAGATTTTTTTATTGCACATTTCCCACTTAGTTGCAGCATTCTGTAGCGCACGCGGGGGGGGGGGGGGGGGGGAGGGGGTTTCTGAGTACCCAGAAACCGCCCCTGACGGAGCTTTATATATTTATTCAGAGATAGAGACACCAATGTCTCCTTTGCTGCACCAGCCCAGGACCACAGCCGCTGACAGAGCTGCCCGGCGATAGCTGGTTACAGCTATCGGCGCTTCCGCGTCAGGTGGCTTTTATGCATACTTGCCTACCTGACCCTCTCCATGAGGGAGAAAATGCTCTGTTCCTGGACTTTCCTGGTAATGTATGATTGCCATCACCTGTGGTGAAACACCTTTCTTATCAATTAACTAGCTCACCACAGGTGATGGCAATCATACATTACCAGGAAAGTCCAGGAACAGAGCATTTTCTCCCTCATGGAGAGGGTCAGGTAGGCAAGTATGCTTTCTCTGACGTCCTAGTGGATGCTGGGAACTCCGTAAGGACCATGGGGAATAGCAGCTCCGCAGGAGACTGGGCACATCTAAAGAAAGCTTTAGGACTAGCTGGTGTGCACTGGCTCCTCCCCCTATGACCCTCCTCCAAGCCTCAGTTAGATTTCTGTGCCCGACGAGAAGGGTGCACACTAGGGGCTCTCCTGAGCTCTTTGTGAAAGTTTTAGTTTAGGTTTATTATTTTCAGTGAGACCTGCTGGCAACAGGCTCACTGCATCGTGGGACTAAGGGGAGAAGAAACGGACTCACCTGAGTGCAGAGTGGATCGGGTTTCTTAGGCTACTGGACATTAGCTCCAGAGGGACGATCACAGGTTCAGCCTGGATGGGTCACCGGAGCCGCGCCGCCGTCCCCCTTACAGAGCCAGAAGAGCGAAGAGGTCCGGTGAAATCGGCGGCAGAAGACGATCCTGTCTTCAGATAAGGTAGCGCACAGCACCGCAGCTGTGCGCCATTGCTCTCAGCACACTTCACACTCCGGTCACTGAGGGTGCAGGGCGCTGGGGGGGCAGCGCCCTGAGACGCAATAAATCGATAAAACCTTATATGGCTAAAATAAATGCATCACATATAACTCCTGGGCTATATGGATGCATTTAACCCCTGCCAAAACATATAAAAAAACGGATGATAAGGACGCCGAGAAAGGGGCGGAGCCTATCTCCTCAGCACACTGGCGCCATTTTCCCTCACAGCTCAGTTGGAGGGAAGCTCCCTGGCTCTCCCCTGCAGTCACTACACTACAGAAAGGGGTTAAAAAAGAGAGGGGGGCACAAATTAGGCGCAGTATAAACAATACAGCAGCTATAAAGGGAAAAACACTTATATAAGGTTATCCCTGTATATATATAGCGCTCTGGTGTGTGCTGGCAAACTCTCCCTCTGTCTCCCCAAAGGGCTAGTGGGTCCTGTCCTCTATCAGAGCATTCCCTGTGTGTGTGCTGTGTGTCGGTACTTTTGTGTCGACATGTATGAGGAGAAAAATGATGTGGAGACGGAGTAGAGTGTCTGTAATAGTGTTGTCACCCCCTAGGGGGTCGACACCTGAGTGGATGTACTGTTGAAATTGCGTGACAGTGTCAGCTTTGTATAAAAGACAGTGGTTGACATGAGACAGCCGGCTACTCAGCTTGTGCCTGTCCAGACGTCTCATACAGGGGCTCTAAAGCGCCCGTTACCTCAGATACAGACGCCGACACGGATACTGGCTCCTGTGTCGACGGTGAAGAGACAACCGTGATTTCCAATAGGGCCACACATTGCATGATTGAGGCAATGGTAAATGTTTACACTTTTCTGATAATATGAATACCACCAAAAAAGGGGTATTATGTTTGGTGAGGAAAAACTTCCTATAGTTTTCCTGACTCTGAAAAATAAAATGAGGTGTGTGATGATGCGTGGGTTTTCCTCCGATAACAATTGATAATTCTAAAAAGTTATTGGCAGTATACCTTTTCCCGCCAGAGGTTAGGGTGCGTTGGGAAACACCCCCTACAGGGGATAAGGCGCTCACACGATTGTAAGAACAAGGGCTCTACCCTCTCTTGAGATGGCCGCCCTTAAGGATCCTGCTGATAAAAAGCAGGAGGGTATTCTAAAATGTATTTACACACATACTGGTGTTATACTGCGACCAGCAATCGCCTCAGCCTGGATGTGCAGTGCTGGGTGGCGTGGTCGGATTCCCTGACTGGAAATATTGATATCCTAGATACAGTATATTATTGCCTATAGAGCAATTAAAAGATGCTTTTCTATATATGCATGATGCACAGCGGAATATTTGCCGACTGGCATCAAGTATAAGTGTTTTGTATTCTAGTAAAGTGGTCAGGGATTCCAAACGGCATTTGGAAGTATTGCCTTAAAAAAGGGGATGTACCCTAGGTCGCCTCTCAAAATAAGACGCCGTATTATCAGGCGCAGTCCTGGTTGGCAAGCGGACAAAAGGGTTCCTCTTTTCTGCTCGTGACAGAGGGAGAGGAAAATGGCTGCAGAGATCAGCCAGTTCCCAGGAACAGAAACCCTTTTCCACCGCTGCCAAGCCCTCAGTATGACGCTAGGGCTTTACAAGTTCAGGCACGGTGGGGGCCCGTTCTCAGTGAATTTCAGTGCGCAGTGGGCTCACTCGCAAGTAGACCCCTGGATCCTTCAGGTAATATTTCAGAGGTACAAATTGGAATTCGAGACGTATTCCCCTCGCCGTTTCCAAAAGTCTGTTTTACCGACGTCTCCCGCTGACAGGGAGGCAGTTTTGGAAGCCATTCACAAGCTGTATTCCCAGCAGGTGATAATAAAGGTACCCCTCCTGCAACAGGGAACGGGGTATGATTCCACACTATTGTGGTACCGAAGCCAGACGGCTCGGTGAGACCGATTTTAAAATCTAAAATCTTTGAACACTTACATACAGAGGTTCAAATTCAAAATTGAGTCACTCAGAGCAGTGATTGCAAACCTGGAAGAAGGGGACTACATGATGTCTCGGGACATCAAGGATGCTTACCTTCATGTCAAAATTTACCCTTCTCACCAAAGGTATCTCAGGTTATGGTACAGAACTGTCACTATCAGTTCAGACGCTGCCGTAGGGATGGTCCACGGCACCCCGGGTCTTTACTGAAGTAATGACCGAAATGATGATATTCCTTCGAAGGAAGGGAATTTTAGTTATCCTTTACTTGGACGATTCCCTGATAAGGGTAAGATCCAGAGAACAGTTGGAGGTCGGTGTAGCACTATCTCAGGTAGTGTTGCGGCAGCACGAGTGGATTCTCAATATTCCAAAATCGCAGCTGGTTCCGACGACTTGTCTTCTGTTCCTAGGGATGATCCTGGACACAGTCCAGAAAGAAGGTGTTTCTCCCGGAGGAGAAAGCCAGGGAGTTATCCGAGCTAGTCAGGAACCTCCTAAAACCGAACCAAGTCTCAGTGCATCAATGCACAAGGGTTCTGGGTAAAAATGGTGGCTTCCTACGAAGCAATCCCATTCGGCAGATTCCACACAAGAACTTTCCAGTGGAACCTACTGGACAAATGGTCCGGGTCGCATCTTCAGATGCATCAGCGGATAACCCTGTCACCAAGGACAAGGGTGTCCCTCCTGTGGTGGTTGCAGAGTGCTCATCTTCTAGAGGGCCGCAGATTCGGCATTCAGGACTGGGTCCTGGTGACCACGGATGCCAGCCTGCGAGGCTGGGGAGCAGTCACACAGGGAAGGAATATCCAGGGCTTATGGTCAAGCCTGGAGACAAAAATATCCTGGAACTAAGGGCCATTTACAATGCCCTAAGTCAAGAAAAGCCTCTGCTTCAGGGTCAACCGGTATTGATCCAGTCGGACAACATCACGGCTGTCGCCCACGTAAACAGACAGGGCGGCACAAGAAGCAGGAGGGCAATGGCAGAAGCTGCAAGGATTCTCTGCTGGGCGGAAAATCATGTGATAGCACTGTCAGCAGTGTTCATTCAGGGAGTGGACAACTGGGAAGCAGACTTCCTCAGCATGACCTCCACCCGGGGGAGTGGGGACTTCACCCAGAAGTCTTCCAACTGATTGTAAACCGTTGGGAAAAACCAAAGGTGGACATGATGGCGTCCCGTCTTAACAAGAAAATGGACAGATATTGCGCAAGGTCAAGGGACCCTCAGGCAATAGCGGTGGACGCTCTGGTGACACCGTGGGTGTACCAGTCAGTGTATGTGTTCCCTCCTCTGCCTCTCATACCAAAAGTACTGAGAATCTTAAGAAGGAGAGGAGTAAGAACGATACTCGTGGTTCCGGATTGGCCAAGAAGGACTTGGTACCCGGAACTTCAAGAGATGCTCACGGAAGACCCGTGGCCTCTACCTCTAAGAAAGGACCTGCTCCAGCAGGGGCCTTGTCTGTTCCAAGACTTACCGCGGCTGCGTTTGACGGCATGGCGGTTGAACGCCGGATCCTGAAGGAAAAAGGCATTCCAGATGAAGTCATCCCTACCCTGGTCAAAGCCAGGAAGGATGTAACCGCAAAACATTATCACCGCATTTGGCAAAAATATGTTGCGTGGTGTGAGGCCAAGAAGGCCCCTACAGAGGAATTTCAACTAGGTCGTTTCCTCCATTTCCTGCAGACAGGACTGTCTATGGGCCTAAAATTAGGGTCCATTAAGGTTCAAATTTCGGCCCTGTCGATTTTCTTCCAGAAAGAACTGGCTTCAGTACCTGAAGTTCAGACATTTGTAAAAGGGGTACTGCATATACAACCTCCTTTTGTGCCTCCAGTGGCACCTTGGGATCTCAATGTTGTTTTGAGGTTCCTTAAGTCACATTGGTTTGAACCACTCACCACTATGGACTTAAAATATCTCACATGGAAGGTGACGATGCGGTTAGCCCTGGTTTCAACCAGGCGTGTGTCAGAATTGGCGGCTTTTATCATATAAAAGCCCTTACTTAATGTTTCATTCTGACAGGGCAGAATTGAGGACTCGTCCTCAATTTCTCCCTAAGGTGGTTTCTGCTTTTCACATGAACCAACCTATTGTGGTGCCTGCGGCTACTAGGGACTTGGAGGATTCCAAGTTACTTGACGTGGTCAGGGCCCTGAAAATATATGTTTCCAGGACGGCTGGAGTCAGAAAGTCTGACTCGCTGTTTATCCTGTATGCACCCAACAAGCTGGGTGCTCCTGCTTCTAAAGCAGACTATTGCTCGTTGGATTTGTAGTACAATTCAGCTTGCACATTCTGTGGCAGGCCTGCCACAGCCAAAATCTGTAAAAGCCCATTCCACAAGTAAAGTGGGCTCATCTTGGGCGGCTGCCCGAGGGGTCTCGGCTTTACAACTTTGCCGAGCAGCTACTTGGTCAGGGGCAAACACGTTTGCTAAATTCTACAAATTTGATACCCTGGCTGAGGAGGACCTGGAGTTCTCTCATTCGGTGCTGCAGAGTCATCCGCACTCTCCCGCCCGTTTGGGAGCTTTGGTATAATCCCCATGGTCCTTACGGAGTTCCCAGCATCCACTAGGACGTCAGAGAAAATAAGATTTTACTTACCGATAAATCTATTTCTCGTAGTCCGTAGTGGATGCTGGGCGCCCATCCCAAGTGCGGATTGTCTGCAATACTTGTACATAGTTATTGTTAACTAAATCGGGTTATTGTTGTTGTGAGCCATCTTTTCAGAGGCTCCTTCGTTGTTATCATACTGTTAACTGGGTTCAGATCACAAGTTGTACGGTGTGATTGGTGTGGCTGGTATGAGTCTTACCCGGGATTCAATATCCTTCCTTATTATGTACGCTCGTCCGGGCACAGTATCCTAACTGAGGCTTGGAGGAGGGTCATAGGGGGAGGAGCCAGTGCACACCAGCTAGTCCTAAAGCTTTCTTTAGATGTGCCCAGTCTCCTGCGGAGCTGCTATTCCCCATGGTCCTTACGGAGTTCCCAGCATCCACTACGGACTACGAGAAATAGATTTATCGGTAAGTAAAATCTTATTTTTATGTCCATATCACCTGACACGGAGCACTCGTCATAACTATCTAAACATGCTGCAGTCGGGCAGCACCAGCGCGCCGCAATTACATCGCCTCCCAGCTTGTAGATAGAGGGAGGGTTGCGCCACCCGGCAGGGTCACGAATGTGTAATTATGCTGTGTGTGAGTGTGCTGTGTGTATGTGTTTACTCTGTGCTTTTTTTTGTAAGTGTGCCATAAGTATGTATGCTACAGTGTGTGTGTGTGTGTGTGTGTGTGTGTGTGTGTGTGTGTGTGTGTGTGTGTGTGTTTGCTTAGGTATGCTGTGTGAATGTGTGTACTGTATACAGTATACTATGTATGTCACATATATGCAATATATATTTTAAAATGTATGTATGCGTAGATGTGTGTATGTATGTATATGTGATATATACAGAAACCCTGCCGTGAAAATCATGCGTTTGCCCCTGGAATTCTGAAAGAATAAAGCACGGAATGCGTAGGCTTGCCATAATAGTCCTTTAATCTGAGACACCTACTGTATGATTTACACAGGTTCTGTGGCTGATTAAAACCAGCTTAAATGAAGGCTTGAATGTAGGCAACCACAGAACCTGTGTAAATCATACATTTCTCGGATTAAAGGGATATTATAGCAAGTGTAGGAATGTGGCATGTGTAGAAGTTGAAACATCTTTTCAGTTTATTTATTAATACTGGGTTTTGAGGTCTCAAAACCTGATTGAATTGTTAAAACTTATATTAAACCAGATGAAGACCAATCCACAGGTGAATAAATACTTGGGGCGAGATTCAAATGTATTTGTGGCCGGCAGCTACTAGATGTAGCCCAAATGAGCTACAATCTGCTGTCAGTGTCTACATTTCAGCTCGCACCCGCTGGGGGTGGCGAGCTGAAATGTGTGAAAAGTGATCCGTTTGGGTGCCTATTAGTTTAGTCGGGTTTAGCAGCTTTTTGCAGCTAAACCCGACACTAATGGGCACGATCAGCGCGATAGGGGACAATCAATTGTATATCACCCCATGCAATCTCGCATCAATTTAGACGGAAGATCGGGGGCGGTAACAATTGAATTCCCCCTTTGGAGTTAGATTTACTAAAGCATCTAGAAATGAAAAGTGGTGGTGTTGTCCATAGCAACCAATCAGATTCTTTCTATCAATTCTCTATTGTATCCTAGAAAATGAGAGACAGAATCTGATTGGCTGCTATAGGCAACAACACCACTTTTTTTTTTTGTAGAAGCTTTAGTAAATCTGCCCCTAGGACCAAAGGCGGATTTAGAACTCATGGTGCCCTAAGCAAGATACCGGTTTGGAGCCCCCTCCCTCAAACAGATACTAACTTCGTCCTTGGTATATACTGTATGCACCTTCCCTACCTCCCAACATTTGCAGATGCCCGAGAGAGAGTCCAGTGCGTGGCGAAGCCACTGAAAAGGGTGTGTGGTCTGTGTGAAAAGGGCTTGGCTTTGTGGGAGTGCTGCAATCATGAGCCACGCCCCCATTTTTCATCACTATGGGGGTATGGCCAGCGCTCAGTGAGCTGCTGGCATACCCCCTCTCCCTCTGTCTCTAGTGAATAGATGCACACAGCATCTATTCACCGCTGCTCTGTTAGGCAGAGCAGTGACTACAGGAGCCTCCCAACTGCCCTCCCCCACCACCACCTCGGGACACTGCGACCCACGGGTGGGACAGCGGGGCAGTCCCAAAAAAAGGGACTGTCCTGCGAATATCGGGACAGTTGGGAGGTATGCCTCCCATTCCCACGCTGCCCACAGTTCTACATATACAAGTAATGAACCACAATTTGTAAAAAAAAAACGAGTTTCATGGTAAGAACTTACCCTTGTTAAAACTCTTTCTCCGAGGTACACTGGGCTCCACAAGTCTGTCCAGACTTGGGGTAGAGTAGGATCTTGATCCGAGGCACCAACAGGCTCAAAGCTTTGACTGTTCCAAGAATGCACAGCGCCGCCTCCTATATCACCCCGCCTCCCAGCACAGGAGCTCAGTTTAGTTAACCAGCCCAATGCAGTAGCAGGAAAAGAGACGACAACGGTTAGTAGCCACATACACCACACTCTCACGAGAAGAGAAGTGTCAGCGGCTAATGCCATATCAACCCAAAGAAGCTAAGTGCGTCAGGGTGGGCGCCTTGTGGAGCCCAGTGTACCTTGCAGAAAGAGTTTTAACAAGGGTAAGTTCTTACAATAAAACTTGTTTTCTGCTGCGGGGTACACTGGGCTCCACAAGTCTGGACAATGGGGATGTCCTAAAGCAGTTCCTTATGGGAGGGGACGCACTGTAGCGGGCACAAGAACCCGGCGTCCAAAGGAAGCATCCTGGGACGCGGCAGTATCGAAGGCATAGAACCTTATGAACGTGTTCCCGAAGGACCACGTAGCCGCCTTGCACAATTGATCAAGAGTCGCACCACGTTGGGCCGCCCAAGAAGGTCCAACAGACCGAGTAGAATGGGCCCTAATGTGAACAGGAGCTGACAGACCAGCCTTCACATAAGCATGCGCAATCACCATTCTAATCCACCTGGCCAGGGTCTGCTTGTGAGCAGGCCAGCCACGTTTGTGAAATCCAAACATAACAAAGAGAGAATCAGACTTTCGAATAGAAGCAGTTCTCTTCACATAGATACGGAGAACCCGTACCACATCCAAAGACCGCTCTTTGGGAGACAAATCAGGAGAGACAAAAGCTGGAACCACAATTTCCTAATTAAGGTGGAACGAAGAAACCACATTAGGTAAATATCCGGGACGAGTCCTAAGAACCGCCCGGTCATGGTGAAAAATCAGATATGGGGAACTACAAGACAAGGCACCCAAATCCGACACTCTTCTAGCAGAGGCAATAGCCAGCAAGAACCCCACCTTAAGGGAAAGCCACTTAAGGTCAGCTGAACCAAGAGGTTCAAATGGAGGCTCCTGCAACGCCTCCAAAACCACCGACAAGTCCCAAGGAGTCCCAAGGAGCCACAGGCGGGACATAGGGAGGTTGGATACGCAACACACCCTGAGTGAAAGTATGAACATCAGGTAAAGTCGCAATTTTTCTCTGAAACCACACCGACAAGGCAGAAATATGAACCTTGAGGGAGGCCAGACGCAGGCCTAAATCTAGGCTCTGCTGTAGAAAAGCCAAAAGTTTGGCTGTACTAAACTTGGAAGCGTCATAATGGTTAGATGCGCACCAAACAAAGTAGGAATGCCAGACCCGATGGTAAATCCGAGCAGAGGCCGGTTTCCGGGCCCGCAACATAGTTTTAATGACCTCTTCAAAAAAACCCTTAGCTCTTAAGACGGAAGCTTCAAGAGCCACGCCGTCAAAGACAGCCGGGCTAGGTCCTGGTAGACACAGGGGTCCTGAACGAGGAGGTCTGGGCGTTGTGGAAGTAGAAGTGGACGCTCTGACGATAGGCCTTGCAGGTCTGAGAACCAGTGCCGTCTGGGCCACGCCGGAGCTATGAGAAGCAGATTTCTTTTTTCTTGCTTGAACTTCCGAATTACCCTGGGCAGGAGTGACACCGGAGGGAACACGTACGGCAGCCGAAACCTCCACGGCACTGCCAGCGCATCCACGAATGCTGCTTGAGGATCCCTTGTCCTTGCTCCGAAGACCGGAACCTTGTGATTGTGTCGAGATGCCATCAGATCCACATCTGGAAGACCCCACCTTTCCACAAGAAGTTGAAACACTTCTGGATGGAGGCTCCACTCGCCGTCATGCACGTCCTGACGACTGAGAAAGTACGCTTCCCAATTCAGGACTCCCGGAATGAATATTGCCGATATTGCCGGTAGTTCTGCCCAACGTAGAATCCGTGAGGCTTCCTTCATTGCCAAACGGCTTTGAGTGCCACATTGATGATTTATGTAAGCCACTGTGGTGGCGTTGTCCGATTGTACTTGAACAGGACGGTTCTGAATCAAATGCTGGGCTAGGTTCAACGCACTGAAGACCGCCCGCAATTCCAGAATGTTGTTCAAGAGGAGACATTCCTCCTTGGTCCACTGACCCTGCAAGGAGTGCTGCTCCAGCACCGCGCCCCGACCTCTTAGACTGGTATCTGTCGTCAACAGGACCCAGTTGGATATCCAGAAGGGACGGCCTCTGCACAATTGTCGGTCCTGGAGCCACCAGAGCAGCGACAGACGGACCTCCGGAGTCAAAGAGATCATTTGAGACCTGATCCGGTGAGGCAGGCCATCCCACTTGGCTAGAATCAGCTTCTGGAGGGGGCGAGAATGGAATTGAACATACTCCACCATGTCGAATGCTGATACAATGAGGCCCAGCACCTGCATTGCCGAATGTATCGACACTTGCGGACGAGAAAGGAAGCAACGAATCCTGTCTTGAAGTTTCAGGACTTTCTCCTGAGACAAGAACAACCTCTGGTTGTGAGTGTCCAACAGCGCTCCCAGATGCACCATGCTCTGAGCAGGGACCAGGGAGGATTTCTTCCAGTTGATGAGCCACCCGTGGGCTTGTAGCAACCGGACCGTCATATCCAGATGACGCAGGAGAAGATCTGGGGAATTTGCCAGGATTAACAAGTCGTCCAGATACGGCAGTATCCTGACCCCTTGACGCCGGAGTACCACCGTCATCACCGCCATAACTTTGGTGAAGACTCGTGGAGCCGTTGTTAAACCAAAAGGTAACGCCCGAAACTGGTAATGGAGGTTACCAATAGCGAACCTCAGGTATTGTTGATGTGACACTGCTATAGGAATATGCAGGTAAGCATCCTGTATGTCCAGGGAGACCATGTAGTCCCCAGGTTCCAAGGCCAGAACTATAGAGCGAAGGGTTTCCATACGGAATTTGGAAACCTTCACAAACCTGTTCAGTGCCTTGAGGTTGAGAATGGGCCGGGAGGACCCATTCGGTTTCGGGACTAGAAACAGCGGAGAATAGTACCCCTGGCCCCTCTGAGCAAGAGGCACCTGTACTACGACTCCTGTATCCAGGAGGGTCTGTACCACCGAATGCAGAGTGTTTGCCTTTGTCTGGTCCGACGGGACGTCTGTCTGGCAAAATTGATGAGGGGGTCGGTTTTTGAAGGCTATGGCGTAACCTCGAGTGACGACTTCCCGTACCCAGGCATCTGAAGTGGTCTTCAACCATTCCTGGGTATACCCTAGAAGCCGGCCCCCCACCCTGGGATCCCCCAGGGGGAGGCCAGCCCCGTCATGCGGCAGGCTTATCGGTCTTGGCTGCTGGCTGACGGGCAGCCCAGGCTCTTTTGGGCTTCGGCTTACCAGGTTTGGAAGTGCGGGCCTGCTTATGGTACGCCTGACCTTTTGCTTTACCTGAAGGACGAAAGGGGCGAAAGGACGTGCCTTTGGCGTTCGACACAGAAGGAGCTGTATTAGGCAGACAGGCAGTTTTGGCAGTAGCCAAGTCAGCCGCTATCTTATTTAAGTCCTCCCCAAACAGAATATCCCCCTTGAAAGGGAGTACCTCCAGGGTTTTTCTAGAGTCCAGATCCACAGACCAGGATCTCAGCCACAATATCCTGCGAGCCAGGACTGACGTAGTAGAGGCCTTGGCTGCTAGGATACTGGCATCAAAAGCCACCTCTTTAATATAGCGAGAAGCTGTGACAATATATGACAAGCATTGTCTAGCATGGTCAGAGGAGATTTCAGCTTCTAACTCCAAGGCCCATGCTTCAATAGCCTCTGCCGCCCATGTAGCTGCAATAGTGGGCCTTTGTGCAGCGCCCGTGGGGGTGTAAATTGCTTTTAGACAACCTTCGACACGTTTATCCGTAGGCTCTTTTAGAGACGTGACGGTAGTGACAGGTAGAGCTGAGGAAACCACCATCCTAGCCACATGTGAGTCTACTGAAGGAGGCGTTTCCCAATTCTTAGACAGCTCTGGCGCGAGGGGATAGCGAGCCAGCATCTTCTTTTGAGGCACAAACTTCGTACCCGGGCTTTGCCAGGGTTCCTGACATATATCCACTAGGTGGTCAGAGTGAGGTAAAACTTGTTTAATCACGTTCTGACGCTTGAACCTATCTGGTTTCTTAGGAGGAACGGATGGCTCGGGATCATTCGTAATCTGAAGAATTAACTTAATAGCCTCCAAAAGATCAGGAACATCCACATGTGAACTACCCTCCCCATCAGCCGTATCTGAGTCAGAACCTGTGGGGTCAGTGTATGTGCTGTCTTCATCAGACGAAGTGTCAGTGACAGCAGTGGATTGTGAGGAGACGAGCGCTCGTTTAGAGGACCTCTTGGACTTAGGCGAGCGATGGTCAGACTTTTTAGTAGTCAGGGACTGGTTCAACTTCTTTAATTGAGCAGATAAATTGTCCGCCCACGGCGGGTTAGCTGCAGGGACCACATACGGTTGTACCAGCATTGGGGGTCCCATAGGGGGTGTTAGTTTATGAACTAGCATATGCAGAAGCGTGAAAAAAGCGGCCCACGGAGGGTCAGTATGTGCCTCCGTTGCCACAGTCCCACTGGGGGGCAAGGAGCCCCCAGAACCAGAGCCCACAGCTGCTATATTCTCCCCATATGTGCCTGTGGCTTCAGCAACACCAGCAGTGTGTTCCGCCCCAGAACCGTTACCCTCAGAAGCAGACATGATATAACTTGCAGTATGAGGTAACACAGTACAATTATTAGCAGCACTATATCTCTAAACCCAAACCCCTGCGCAGTGTAGTCAGCACCAGCAGAGATAAAGGAGAGATATGGTGACTAAATCACAGAGAAAAATACGTAATACAGTATATCTTTGTGAAAATCCTATATAAGATAAAACCTGACGCACCAAGCCCCTCAGGTTATAGAATATAGGGATAGCAGGTTGAGTGAAAGCATACCTCCCAACTGTCCCGATTTTCGCGGGACAGTCCCGTTTTTGGGGACTGTCCCGCTGTCCCACTTGCGGGCCGCAGTGTCCCGCGGTGGGGGGGAAGCAGTTGGGAGGCTCTGTCTATCGCTGCCCTGCTTAGCAGAGCAGCGGTGAATAGACGCTGTGCGCATGCGCACATCGTCTATTCAGTGCAGACAGGGGGAGAGGGTGCATGCCAGCGGCTCACAGAGGGCTGGGCATGACCCCTCAGTGACAAAAATGGGGCGTGGCTCGCGGTCGCGGGTCCTCCCGTGAAGCCACGCCCCCTTTCCATAGGGCAACGCCTCTTTTCATAGGCCCTTTTCACGCGTGCGTCCCTCTTTGAAAGCAGGCAAAGTTGGGAGGTATGGTGAAAGACACGAGATGGACACCACTCAGCTATCAATGCACACACAAATAGTCACAGTTTGTACAATGCAGAGGTTATTACAGACAATAATACTGCACTGGACTAGCTTACACAGCTATATAACAATAGATATAACACTACACAGTAAGAAACTGGATGTATATCACAGGGTAATTGTACTAGAAAACCCTTGACTAAATGCACTCTTTCTTACTAACACTAACTAAAAACGCAGGTAGAATACTTAAGTGTCATGTAAAGGCACAGCGCTGACAACCAGGCGGCTTTACATAGAAGGATTTACCCAAGCAGTCCCAGGAACAGTGAGCTGAGGAGTAATGGCGCCGCAGACACTGACAGGGAGTGAGGAAAAGACAGAGATGCAGCTCCAGGGCGGGAACACTTGCTGGAAATGGCGCCCTGGGGCTGGGGGAGGGGCTTCAGGTCTAAGCCTTATCCCCCTTGCTGGCAAAACCACCGGGTACTGTGGGCGATATTAAAATCGGTTTTAAGAGAAAACCTGACCTGCGCCCATGCCCTGGTGATCTAGTGGGATCGCCTGTATCCACAGTGTCCACCGCCAGCGCGCGCGGCCCGCCTCCCACTGACTGCGCCGGATCGCGATAAAGACCGGGTCCCGCGAGCGGGACCCACTTACCACCTCCCGAAGCGCGGCCACGCGATCCTGGAGAACCCCAGCCGTGTGTGTCTAACATGAAGAAAACCGGAGCCTCCGCTGCAGGTACCCGGCAACCAGGGCTCGGGAGTGTACAGCGCCGCTGGGGAGAGCTGGAGCTGCAGCAGTGAAAGTCACAAGACATTTACCACCGCTGCTGCCCTTGAAGTCTTCACTTTTTACCTCATAAAAAGCTTTTCTCAGGGCTGCTTGGAGCAGCCCCTCTGTTAAGTGCCTGCTTACTGCAGCACCAACTGACAAACTGAGCTCCTGTGCTGGGAGGCGGGGTGATATAGGAGGCGGCGCTATGCAATCTGGGAACAGTCAAAGCTTTGAGCCTGTTGGTGCCTCGGATCAAGATCCTACTCTACACCCCATTGTCCAGACTTGTGGAGCCCAGTGTACCCCGCAGCAGAAAACGAGTTTTATGGTAAGAACTTACCCTTGTTAAAATTCTTTCTGCGAGGTACACTGGGCTCCACAAGGCGCCCACCCTGACGCACTTAGCTTCTTTGGGTTGATATGGCATTAGCCGCTGACACTTCTCTTGTCGTGAGAGTGTGGTGTATGTGGCTACTAACCGTTGTCATCTCTTTTCCTGCTACTGCATTGGGCTGGTTAACTAAACTGAGCTCCTGTGCTGGGGAAAAAAATCTCTCTTTCTGATTCTCACACAATATTACATTCCCCCCATAGTGTGCCATAGTTGGGCACTTTAACAACTCGCAAAGCTCTCAGCTGACACAATTTGTTCCCCCAAAAGCCATCACCTACCGAAAGAGAAGGCAAAGAAAGCATTGTGTGTCCAGCATCTCTGCTCAGGTCCCCACCACTGTATGAACACCCCACTTCTTCTTCAGCCCACAGTGCTTCCTGGCACTCTCAGCTTCAGCTTGCGAGGGTAGGGGGGGTTCCTGCAATGGGGGGGGGAAGTGCGGCAGGGTTTTTCTGCGATCAGAACATTTCACACATTACAATGTGCAGGTCCATGGGCAAAACTAGAGCTATTGAAGGCCTCTGTAGGCTATGATAGCTTTGCCCTGTCTTGATGGGGGTTCTCTCTGTGCAATATGTGGTTAACTGGGAGTTCTCTCATGCCAATATGCGGCAGAGGACAATACTTGCTGGGATGGAGTCAGGATCCCGGCAGTCGGGGTCCTGGCGGTCTGAATACCAATGGCGGGATCCCGACCGCCAGAATGCCGGCAGCGCCGCCACAGCTATTCCCACTCCTGGGTGTCCACGACACCCATGGAGTGGGAATAGAACCTGTGGTGAGTGCAGTGAGCCACCAAGGGGCTTCAATGCGCTCGCCCCCCCCTGCCGGCATTCTGGCGGTCGGGACCCTTGCGTCGGTATTCTGATTGCCGGGATCCCGTACCCAACCCTGCTTGCTAGTTATGATATTGGTTGTTTCCACTATAGAAAATGTTACTTATGGCCATCATTTTGTGTAGTGAGAACACTGATTTGCATATGTTAGAAAGTACATAAAGTACTAAACATGTATTTGTCTGACTTATGCATGCTATACTGGTCCCAGCACAGTATGACTGAGCTCTACCATATACAATAATCACCAGATATTGCCGGTCTGCATGATGCACATTTAACCATAAGTACATGGATTACCAGCACTGGGTAACACAGTTGCACTGTATAATTTTATCATGTGTTGAATAGATCAAAGATCCCTTCATGTACAGTACATAATTCAAATACATAAAGATGTTACCTCTGTGCTGTTATCTCTGTTCCGCGATGGGGGGTGGGGTTGGAGTTTTCCGTTACGGGGTGGGTTGGGGGTTTCCCGCAATCAGGGGGGATCGGGGGTCCCCGCGGTGGGGGTGTTCCTGCAATGGGGGGAAGGGCTTGGGCTTCCTGTGATTTTTTGGGGGTGCCGCAATTTGTGTGTGCTGGGGTTTCCTGTGACTTTTGGGGGTGCTGCGATTGGGGGGGCTTGGGTTTCCCATGATTTTCGGGGGTGCCGCAATGGGGGGGGGGGGGCTGGGTTTTCCCACAATTGGGAGAGCTGGGGTTTCCCACGATTTTCAGGGGTGCCACAATGGGGGGGCCCCACAAATGTTGGGGGTGCCACAATTCTCCCCATAGGAGCCTTGAGGGGAGAGACAGAAGAAGAAAAGCGAGCTGATGGAGGGGGGAAGTCAGGAGAGGAAGACGATGGGAGAGATGGGAAGCATAGGAAGCAGGAGCTAGCTGAAGCAGGTCCTGGTGGAGCTCCGGTCAGTAGGCAGCAGCGTCAACATGTGTCCCGATGTGACAGTATACCCCACCTTATTTGATCTATGGGCAGGAAGTCAGTTAGGGGAGGAGTAGTGGAAAGGGCTTCAGTGGGACGGCAGCTGGCTTGCAGACTACGGACTAGTATAACAGGAAATAGGTTTTCCTGTCTAAAGGATGGATGGACTGTATTTTGTGGGGCTTGGCGGCGAGCAAAGCAAAAAAGTTAGCATTTGGGCAAAACCATGTGCACTGCAGGTGGGACAGATATAACATTTGCAGAGTTAGATTTGGGTGGGTTATATTGTTTCTTTGCAGGGTAAATAATGACTGCTTTATTCTTACACTGCAATTTAGATCTCAGTTTCAACACACCCCACCCAAATCTAACTCTCTCTGCACATGTTAATGTTATATCTGCCCCACCTGCAGTGAAGCATTGTTTTATCAAATTGCTAACAACTCTGAATAAACCCCCAAATGCACAATGTGATCTGTATGGATGAGTCTTCAGAAGAAGACTTTTCCTTTGTTTCAGAGGCGGATTGTCCATTATGCAACCTTGGCTCCTGTTTATCGCTAAGTGGACACAGACAGGACCAGACTACTGTAACCCACTTTTATGGGGGGGGGGGGGGGGGGGAGGGGGTTGGCCAGTATCTTGGCGCGGGCCCTGTGATGTATATCAGGCTCTGCTGTGACCTCATCACAAAAGTCAACATCAAAATAATGGGGCATAATTATTATATACATCAAGGGGTCACTGCATTATTGCTTTAAGGGGGGTACTCACGGAGCGATATTCTAAGCAATCTGACTAGATTGCTTAGAATTTAAGCATTATCGCTCCGTGTGTACCCTCTACAGCGATAGTGATGCGCAGCCCCGCGCATCGCTATCGCTGCTGCTAGATTGGCCTGCATGCAGGCCAATCTAGCGGATCGCTCACTTCACCCGCTGGGTGAAATAAGCGCCCCCCCCCCCCTCCCCGTCTCCCCCCGCACGCTCGTCATAGATCGCGGTTTGCTCAGCACACATCTCTCCCACATCGGCCCGTCTATATGGGCCTTTAGACTTCAGTTCTACTGCACATGTAAGCCACCTCCCCTCGTCACATAAGTCCCTATTCCTTCTGACTGACCCCGAAAAGCCTTACGTTAACCCTTACCACTCTAATATAGTTTAACTGAGGCAAGCATTCATTGATATTAGCAATTAATGGAGCTATTTCAGCAGGAAAACATATATAGCGGTAGAAGAACACTTTGCCTACCATTAAGCATGGAGATGGTCCTATTATGCTTTGTGCAGTAGCCATCAGCACACGAAATATCATTCAGTTGGAAAGAAGAATGGCTTCAACCAAATACCTACAAACATAGAAGTTAAGAAGTAAAAGTTGTGACTATATATCCCCAAATAAACCAGGATATTATTATTATTATTATTATTATAATTATTATTATTATCTTTTAATTATATGGCACCACCTGGGTCCTATAGAGCAGGCCTGGTCAATCTGTGGCTCTCCAGCTGTTGTAAAACTACAAGTCCCATCATGCTTTGCCACAGTTTTGCCATTAGGGAATGCTAAAACTGTGGCAGGACATGCTGGGATGTGTAGTTTCACAACATCTGGAGAGCCACAGGTTGGCCATGCCTGCTATAGAGAATCAAAAATACACAAAAAACATATTATGGTTTCACAAAATTACTTAAAGAAAACAAAGGAGGGAAGGCAATGTAGAACTTACATTATAGAGGAGCTGTGGGTGGACCCCAGGGGGGAGAGGTGAGTACAGAGTTGAAGCGATAGAAGGATGGATGGTAGTTAGGAGGAGGGGTGGTAGGACTGAATATAGAGCAGAGTGCTGAGGGCATATTTAAAGACTGGGAGTCTAGAGGCAAGTTGAATTGAGCATGAAAGTGCATTCCAGAGTCTGGAGGGGTATGGGTCATTAGGTCAACCACACTTAGGTCGACAGTCATTAGGTCGACCACTATTAGTTGACATGCATTAAGTCGACATGGTCAATATGTCGACATGTACTAGGTCGACATGAGTTTTTTACTGTGTTTGGTGTCGTTTTCTTTGTACAGTGATGGGGAAACCCAATAAGTGCAACGTGTCCCCTCGCATGGCGAGCGAGCTTCAGGCAAGGTGCCTCTCTCTGCTACCGCTGTGCTCGGCACAGGTTACCATTCCCAATTGTAATCCACGTGGATCATAAAGTATGAAAAAGTTAAAAAAATTAAGAAAATAAATGAAAAACTCATGTCGACCCTTTTCAATGTCGACATAGTACATGTTGACCTATTGACCATGTCGACTTATTGACCATGTCATTGATCTAATGACTGTCATCCTAAGTGCTGTCGACCTAATGACCGTATACCATCTGGAGGATCTCTCTTTGAAGGCATCTGTGCTACAACAGCCCATAGGCCACTATGGGCTAATGCCAGCTTGGAATATCATACAGTTTAGCAACCCCCATAGAAGCCTATGGGGGCTGCTTTGGGGTCACAAATGTAGGGAGCTGCATCAGATATCTCTCCTTAAATCCTGGGAGTCCTTATCATTTGCGGGTATCTCCCCACAAATATTCTTTAATAAATATGCCCCTTAGAGATTCAATATAATATGAATGTGACCCTGAGTACCCAAACCTTTGCATATACTGTACCTGTAAGCCTCACTATTTATAATATTTTTTTTTGTTCATGAGATATTGGGCCGGATGTAATGAAGTCCGAGTTGGCTGGAGGTGCGTGTTCTCGGCCGAATTGAGACTTTTTTTTTAAATGCCAATCATTTACAACTTCAAGTCATGGTTTTGCTTCTACATGATTGCCACTTCAATAAAATGTCTGCGTTCATTCGGGAACCCGCACCTCCGGCCAACTCGGACTTCATTATATCCGACTCATTGTCTCTATTAGAAAATATTACTTACATACTTGTATTTAGTAAAGTGCTCCTGTCCCCTATACACATTTATCTTCTGTACTGGTATTCATGAGAATGCAGCCGATTAATTCCCTATGAACTAATGACATCACTACGGCATGACCTCCTAGTGAGCTGATAGACCATAGCCCCAAACTGCTGTTTTATGGATGGGCTGTATTCTCATGGCGATCTCTGTGACTCTGTGTTGTCATTGCTTCTGGATTGATAGGCTGCATGCCCATGAATGTAAATCCAGGCCACTGTATTGCTAAATGAATTATTTTATTATGCAATAATGTAAATAAAAACATTCTCATATAACATGCATTCATTGTTTTAAAATGTTGTGCTTCCGCATAGCACCCTTTTAAATAACAGAACAAAGAGATTTTGTAAATAAACTGAATGACATGATTTAATAAGGGATTGTTGCGAGTGAATGACTATTACTGAGTCATTGTATACTGAAACTCCTGACTGCTACATAGTAATATGTAATTACACAAAACAAAACCCTGCATTATGAGGCACTGCGGATGTGATCTGTTCCTGAGCATTCAACTGTTGTATCCAGAAGACAGGCCTCATATTGTGAGATCATTCGCACTGAAAGGATGAGTTTTATGTGTGGCCGTGGAGGAAATATGTAATGCTGTATATGTATATTATATTCGAGAGTGATGAAAATTCTATCATCACCATGCATGTGATACGTAGTGTGGGCAGTGTGTGCCAAGGTGATGACACAGCCAGTTGGCGAACAATAAAAAAAACAGTTTGAAGAAGTCTGAAATTCTGGACCTGACATTAGCAGAGTGTTGGCGGTCGGGATTCCGACCGCTGGTATTTCACCGGGTGTTGGGATACCTGCGTCGGTATCCTGACAGCCGGCAAAATGAATGCCTCCTGAGTGTTGGTTGAAATAGCGGAGAAAATATTCAACTTAAACTGCTCCAGGCCATTGTGTCCAGGTGATGTGCAGCTCTTGGGGAGAGTGGTCTCATGCAGGGGAAATGCATTTAAGTGGATTCAGCTTAGAGTTTCCGCCCATCCTGTATTATACAGGATTATCCTGTATAATTGACAGGGACATGCAGCGTTCCATATTAATTCAACATGGTGCATAGTTTGTCCCTTTTTTTGGTCTGGTGTCTCTCTCTGGGGTAAAGAGATAAATAGGGACAGAAGGAGAGTAAAGGGGGGTACTGACGGGAGAGATGTGTGCTGAGAGATCTTAACACAGATCGCTCAGCACACATCTCCCCCTCCCCGCTCAGCACAGTGCGATGTGCTGAGCAAGGGGGGGGGGGGGACGAACGGGGGGACGCTAACTTGACACAGTGGTGAAGTTAGCGACCCGCTAGATTGAGCCTGCATGCAGGCTCAATCTAGCACCGGCGATAGCGATGCACCTGGCCGCGCATCGCTATCGCTGGGGGGCATACACACGGCAGATCCGTGCTTAAAATCGAAGCAATCTAGTCAGATTGCTTAGATTTTAAACACGGATTTCTGTAAAGGGGGGTACACACGGAGAGGTCTGTGTTTAAAATCTAAGCAATCTGACTAGATTGCTTCGATTTTAAGCACACGTATCTGCTGTGTGTATGCCCCCCAGCGATAGCGGTGTGCGGCCCCGCACATCGCTATCCCCGGTGCTAGATTGAGCCTGCACACAGGCTCAATCTAGCGAGTCGCTCACTACACCGCTGTGTGAAGTGAGCGCCCCCCCGTCCGTCCCCTGCTCAGCACATCACGCTGTGCTGAGCGGGGGGAGAGATGTGTGCTGAGCGGTCTGTGTTAAGATCGCTCAGCACACATCTCCCCCGTATGTACCCCCCTTAAGGGGAGAGAAATAAAGAAGGAGAGAAAGAGATGATAGTTGATAATTTAGAGACAGAGAGAGGGGGTGGGGGGGGGAGGGTGGACAAGTGTAATGTCTCCAATCATTTTTGATTATTGACTTTGTTCAACTCCAAAATCTCTCTGATTCAATTTAGAGGAAGTCCAAGTAGGCACCAAAGAAATATCTAAACACTGCGAACAGACATCAGTTTATAGTATGTCAAGTGTGTGAATACTATTTATCATAGGGGAGGTTTCAGCAGGGCAGCCAATCTGGTAGAGGGCATTGTCTGTACTTAGTCAATAGGGACAAGATTTGAAAAAGCTGCTGCTAGACAGTGAAACGCGTCAGTACCACCCTCTGGTCAGTGGGCAATGCTATATGGAATCCTGGGGCTTCTTATGGAACCATCTGCCAATTGAGAATTCCAATATGCTGACTGTGGAATAAGGGACTCCATATACTGTGCGTTGGAGCCCACTGCCACGATTTGGAACATCACTATTTGGAAATCCCCAACATCATCACAGGATCTGTGAATATTTACCAAAAGGTATTTGAATGTACATGATTCTCTCAGGCTTGGGATCGATATGCTTCTGCCCAGAGACTGATTTTATATGAACTGACCAGAGATTGTTCATAAGGCTTTATCATATTATGATTATTCTTATCTTATTGCATTGTTTTTAATTGATTATTAAACTGGTACTATTTTTAACAGCACCTTATAGTATATGTTTTTTAAACCAATTTCTTTAGCATTGTATATCTATTATTTCTTGTTCTTATTTGTGGAGATTGCAATCCTGTGTGTGTGCTGGTGCAGTGCGGTGTAACCTTGTGTGTATGCAGGTGCAGTGTGGTGTAACCCTGTGTGTCTGCTGCGGTGTGGTGTAACCCTGAGTCTGCTAGTGCAGTGTAACCATGTGTGTGTGTGTGTGTTTGGTGCAGTGCAGGGAAGGGAAAGAGGAATGATGAACATCACGGCAATATAGAAATACAGCTAACCGCATAAACATCACATGTCTCCCATCACCCTCCAAATCAATTAAATCATTTAAATGTGGCTTATGGAATGCACAATCTGTTTGTAACAAATTAACATCCATACATGACCTCTTCATATCTAACAACCTGCTGGCTATTACAGAAACATGGCTCACACAATCAGACATGGCCTCCCCTGCAGCACTGTCACACTGTGGTCTCCACTTCACACACACCTCCAGGCCTGGTAACAGTAAAGGTGGTGGGGATGGATTAGTACTATCCCAATTTTTCGCATACACAGTTCTACCACAGGTTCCATCCTGGGCATCCCAAACAATTTTTAGAAGATTTTTCTGCCTGGCTCCCTCACTTCCTATCCTCTGACATCTCCACCATCAACATGGACAATCTGAATATTGCTACTGATAGTCCAAAATCTGCTGCTCATGCCTCCAAACTACTCTCTCTAACCTTCTCTCTCTGCCTCTCCCAATGGACTGACTCCTTTACTCATCAGGAGAGCGCCTGCCTTGATCTAGTATTCACCAGACTATGCTCAGTTTCTGAATTCACTAACATCCTTTTCCCTCTCTTAGATCACAACCTTATCACCTGCATGCTCTCCTCCATTACTTCAAACTCAGTGTCACTGAAGTCCTCCAATCCTCCACAAACCCGCAGAAATATTAATGCAAATATTCTTCAAGAACTTTCCACCTCACTCCAACTGCTTTCACCTATTTCTGCATTCACTTCTTCTGAGATGGCTGTATCACACCTAAACCAGACTCTAGAGATAGCCCTTGATGAAGTGGCTCCAGCTACCATCACACTCCATGTAGGCCTAGATGTCAACCGTGGCACTCTACATTAACAAGACACCTACAAAAACTGTGACGTAAAGTTTAACACCAGTGGCATAAATCTTGTATTTTAAGTGACTTCCTGTTAGGATCTCCTGTTCTGTACTGCCACGTCGCCATGGCAACCGGGAGGCAAGTGTTAGCGAAGTAACCTGAGCGCAGCTGATACTCCGGTCTGGGTTTTTACTGTGTAGTGGTTACAGGCTCTGTGCACGGCAGGGAATCCGGCGCTGGTTTTGTGCTCACAGTCTGTGAGGTCTGAGTGGGGCGTGGACAGCACCTGCTATATAAACCATCCTCTCAGGCTAGGCAAATGCTGCTGAATCTTTGTTTGTTAGTCAGTTCCAGAGAGTTAGCTAGTACTGTGTGACTTTGTATTTACTTGTTGCTTACTGCGAATAGGCCTTGGGATTCGGTACTTCATTCTGCCAATCCGGACCTAGCAGTAAGACTGGAGTCAGTTGTTTAACCTGCTGGGGTTCTTTTGCTATTCTGTGAACCCAGCAGGTTTGCGGCTGTACTCTCAGACCTGCTTGCTTAATCCTCCCTCACTGTGCAGGGCGTCCAGGTGTCAGTTTAGTGGCAGTAAGCTGAACCTGTGCCCTGCAAGTGGGGGTTAGGATTGTGGATACTCTCCTTGTGTCTATATTTCTATCTCTGACCAAGGAGTTTATTCCCACACCCGTTGGTAACCCTTTGGGGTTTTTCCTGTTGCTCTTAGCAACATCATTTTGGGTGCTCCACATGTTAAATCACTACATCTCGCTTCATTGTCCGCTCTATTCCATCTGAGCATTCCTGACACTAGGGAGACACCCAATTCCTGAGCCTTTGGGCTTCCCCGTTCATTTTGTGTTTATTAGTTATTCCATCACCTCCTGTGTATGTTGTGTTATACTGTCTGTGAGTTCGTTTTGCCTCGCATCCCTCTCTGTTCATACACCGGTATACTCCTGTTAGCACTGGTGTGCGTAACATATTCAGCAGCCCTACTCCTGTTGAGATTTTGTGGGAATATGGAGCATACCCCTCAAAATACTTTGCAACAGGTGGTCGATCAGGTGCAGGTCCTGACTCGACAATTTAATGAGATGTCCATTAAAATGAACACCCCGCAGGCCGCTAGCGGAGCTCCCGCAGCAGCAGCGGCAAGTTTAGGGGTTAAGGAGCCGAAAGTAAATCTCCCGGATCGTTTTTCTGGAGATCGCTCGCAGTTTTTTTGTTTCAAGGAGAGCTGTAAGCTATATTTCAGGCTTAGGCCCCAGTCTTCTGGGTCGGAAATTCAGCGGGTGGGCATGGTGATTTCCTTGCTACAAGGAGACCCACAGGTCTGGGCATATGGGTTGCAGCCTGACTGTCCGTCGCTTAAAAGTGTTGATGTTTTTTTTACGGCACTGGGCATTTTGTATGATGACCCTGACAAGATGGCTTCAGCCGAGGCTCAGATTACGGTCCTAAAGCTAGGGCGATGGCCAGCTGAGGTTTATAGTACGGAGTTTCGGAGGTTTGCTCATGATACCCAGTGGAATGACCCAGCCCTGAGAAACCAGTACCGAAGGGGCCTTTCTGACCAGATAAAGGACCAACTGGTACAATATCCCTCGCCTGATAGCTTAGCTTAGATCAGCTCATGCAGTTATCCATCCGGGTGGATAGACGGCTGAGAGAGCGTAGGCTTGAAAGGGAGACCGCAGTTTCCTTTTTTCCCAAGGGAACCTCAGACTCTGAGGAATATTCCGAGGAGCCTATGCAGATTGGGGCTACCCGCCTCTCCTCGCGTGAGAAGACGCGGAGGAGACAGCAGGGTTTGTGTTTGTACTGTGGGAATAAAGGTCATGTCGTAGTATCATGCCCAGAAAAGCCGGAAAACTTCAGGGCCTGAGGGTGATGGGAAATATCCTGTCAGGCCAGAAGTCAGATTTTCCCAAAAAGACTTTTCTCATTCCGGTGACTTTGGAGATCCTCGGTCAAACTGTCAAGACTGAGGCCTTTGTTGACAGTGGGGCCGATGGGGTTTTCATGGACCGTCAATTCGCCCTGGAACACTCTGTTCCCTCAGTACCTTTGGCATCAGAGATTGAGATCTGTGGGTTAAACGGGGAACCATTGTCCCAGGGTAAAATTACCTCTTGCACCAGCCAAATTCCTTTGTTTATTGGAGCCACACACTCTGAAAAATTGTCTTTCTATGTGACTGTCTGTTCTTTTGCCCCATTGGTTTTGGGGTTACCCTGGTTAAGGGCCCATAACCCTCAATTTAACTGGGTCTCTGGGGAGATTCTTAGTTGGGGTAGTGATTGTTTCAGGAGTTGCTTGAGCCTTCCAGTCAGGCTCTCGCAGCTAAGTTTGCCAGGATTGCCAGGATGTTATGCAGATTTAGCGGATGTGTTCTCCAAAAAAGTTGCGGAGGTACTACCTCCCCATCGCCCCTATGACTGTGCCATTGATTTGTTGCCGGATGCTAAGCTTCCCAAGAGCAGGTTGTACTCCCTGTCACGTCCTGAGACTCAGGCTATGGCAGAGTACATTCAGGAGAACTTGGCTAAGGGATTTATCAGACCCTCACAGTCCCCAGTTGGGTCGAGGTTCTTCTTCGTGGGTAAAAAGGACGGTTCGTTGCGAACCTGCATCGACTTCAGGGAATTGAACCGTATCACGATTAAAAACTCGTACCCACTGCCTCTCATTTCGGTTTTGTTTGACCAGCTTCGTACTGCCACCATTTTTTCTAAGATTGACCTACGCGGTGCTTACAATCTAATCCGAATAAGAGAGGGGGATGAATGGAAGACTGCCTTTAATACCCACTCAGGGCATTATGAATATTTGGTGATGCCTTTTGGGCTCTCTAATGCCTCGGCAGTCTTCCAGGAATTCATGAACGATGTGCTCAGGGAATATTTGGATAGATTTTTAGTTGTTTATCTAGATGACATCCTAATCTTCTCCCATTCCCTGGAGGAACATCGGAAGCATGTACGCTTGGTCCTCCAGAAACTCAGAGACCACCAGCTTGGGGCGAAGCTGGAGAAGTGTGAATTTGAAGTCCAGCAAATCGCATTTCTAGGGTATATTATCTCCTCAGAAGGCTTCCAAATGGAAGGTTCTAAGGTACAGGCAGTCCTGGATTGGGTGCAGCCCACTAGTTTGAAGGCGCTTCAGCGTTTTCTGGGCTTTGCGAATTTTTATAGACGGTTCATCGCTGGATTTTCGTCTATAGTGGCCCCCTTGGTGACACTCACTAAGAAAGGGGCGGATGTTGCTCACTGGTCTTGTGAGGCCAAAGCGGCCTTTGCCCGTCTCAAAAGGGCATTTGTCTCGGCCAAGGTGCTGCGACACCCAGATCCAGAGCTTCCTTTTGTGGTAGAAGTGGATGCCTCTGAGATAGGTATTGGGGCAGTGCTCTCTCAGATGGGGGTGTCTGATAACCGCCTTCATCCCTGTGCTTACTTTTCCCGTAAATTTTCGTCTGCCGAGATGAATTATGATGTGGGTAACCGGGAATTGTTGGCTATAAAGGATGCACTCGGGGAGTGGAGACACTGGCTTGAGGGGGCTAAGTTTGTGGTCTCGATTCTCACCGACCATAAGAATCTGGCATATTTAGAGTCAGCGAAGCGGCTCAATGCCAGGCAAGCACGATGGGCTTTGTTTTTTGCTCCCTTTAATTTTTTGATAACATATCGCCCTGGGTCAAAAAACATCAAGGCTGATGCGCTCTCGCTGAGTTTTGCTCCAGTCCAAGAGACCACCGAGGAGCCATTGCCCATTGTGTCCCCATCATGTATTAAAGTGGGCATTACCCAGGACCTCTTGTCATTAGTCCTTAGAGCACAGGAGCAGGCTCCTCCAGACCTTCCGGTAGGTCTCTTGTTTGTGCCTCCTAGGTTAAGACAGCGAGTGTTCCTGGAATTCCATGCCAAGAGGTCGGCAGGGCATCCGGGTATTGCCAGAACTCGGGAGTTGCTGTCTAGGGCGGTGTGGTGGCCCTTGGTGGCTAGGGATGTGGATCAGTGGGTTCGGGCATGTGACGTTTGTGCCCGAAATAAAACTCCTAGAGGGGTTCCTGTCGGCCCATTACATCCACTCTCTATTCCATCTAAGCCATGGACCCACATTTCCATGGATTTTGTGGTGGACTTGCCCAAATCCTCGGGGATGACAGCCATTTGGGTTGCGTTGACAGGTTTTCGAAGATGGCACATTTCGTTCCACTGGTTGGGTTGCCATCGGCCAGACGCCTGTCTGAGTTATTTATGCAGCATGTTGTGCGCCTCCACGGGTTGCCACTTGATGTGGTCTCTGACCGTGGATCCCAGTTTGTGGCCAAATTCTGGAGGGCATTTTGTTCTGATCTCCAGATTTCTGTGAGCTTGTCATCAGGCTACCATCCACAGTCTAATGGGCAGACTGAGAGGGTGAACCAGTCCTTGGAGCAGTTCCTCAGGTGTTATGTCTCCAAGTGTCATACTGACTGGGTTGCTCATCTGTCCATGGCGGAGTTTGCCTATAACAACGCGGCTCACTCTGCTACAGGGATCTCTCCCTTCCTTTGTGTGTATGGGCATCATCCTAAGGCCAATTCTTTTGACCCCCTGGATTCCACGCCTGGTGGTTCCTCTGTGGTTTCGGCCCTTAGGGGTATTTGGAGGAAAGTTAAGAAAGCCCTTGTGTCTGTGTCATTAGTGACCAAAAGGGTTTTTGATAAGCGGAGAAGACCCTGCAGCTTTAAATTAGGAGACTTCGTCTGGTTGTCCACCAAGAATTTGAAGTTGAGACAGCCATCGCATAAGTTAGGCCCCCGGTTCATCGGCCCTTATAAGATCACCAGGGTTATCAATCCGGTGGCATTTCAGTTAGATCTGCCCCGTTCATTGGGTATCAATAAAACATTTCATTGTTCCCTTTTAAAACTGGCGGTTAGTAATCCTTCTTCCAGTGGAAGACCTTCTCCTCTTCTGATACTGGTTCAGAGGGAGTTTGTGGTTGAAAGGGTTCTTGACTCCAAGATGGTTCGGGGTCGGCTGTCATTTTTGGTGCACTGGAAGGGGTATGGCCCGGAGGAGCGGTCGTGGGTGCGCAGTTGTGATCTTCATGCCCCCAGACTGATACGCTCTTTCTTCTCGCAGTTCCCCGATAAACCCGGTGGTAGGGGTTCTTTGACCCCTCGTCAGAGGGGGGGTACTGTTAGGATCTCCTGTTCTGTACTGCCACGTCGCCATGGCAACCGGGAGGCAAGTGTTAGCGAAGTAACCTGAGCGCAGCTGATACTCCGGTCCGGGCTTTTACTGTGTAGTGGTTACAGGCTCTGTGCACGGCAGGGAATCCGGCGCTGGTTTTGTGCTCACAGTCTGTGAGGTCTGAGTGGGGCGTGGACAGCACCTGCTATATAAACCATCCTCTCAGGCTAGGCAAATGCTGCTGAATCTTTGTTTGTTAGTCAGTTCCAGAGAGTTAGCTAGTACTGTGTGACTTTGTATTTACTTGTTGCTTACTGCGAATAGGCCTTGGGATTCGGTACTTCATTCTGCCAATCCGGACCTAGCAGTAAGACTGGAGTCAGTTGTTTAACCTGCTGGGGTTCTTTTGCTATTCTGTGAACCCAGCAGGTTTGCGGCTGTACTCTCAGACCTGCTTGCTTAATCCTCCCTCACTGTGCAGGGCGTCCAGGTGTCAGTTTAGTGGCAGTAAGCTGAACCTGTGCCCTGCAAGTGGGGGTTAGGATTGTGGATACTCTCCTTGTGTCAATATTTCTATCTCTGACCAAGGAGTTTATTCCCACACCCGTTGGTAACCCTTTGGGGTTTTTCCTGTTGCTCTTAGCAACATCATTTTGGGTGCTCCACATGTTAAATCACTACATCTCGCTTCATTGTCCGCTCTATTCCATCTGAGCATTCCTGACACTAGGGAGACACCCAATTCCTGAGCCTTTGGGCTTCCCCGTTCATTTTGTGTTTATTAGTTATTCCATCACCTCCTGTGTATGTTGTGTTATACTGTCTGTGAGTTCGTTTTGCCTCGCATCCCTCTCTGTTCATACACCGGTATACTCCTGTTAGCACTGGTATGCGTAACACTTCCTCACATATAAGACTGTCTACTACTCTTATCATAATGCTCTGGACACTGCCAAACAAACATATTTCCAAACTCTCATCTCTGCTCAAGTCTCTAACCCCAAATGACTTTTTCATACATTTAAATCACTTCTCAACCCTTCTTCACCCAACGCACCACCCACTATCAAAGCACAAGATAATTCTTCCTACTTTAAGGACAAGATTGATAAGATCCAAGATGAAATGGTATGCTGTTTCTTAACCAGTGACCTACTCAATTCACTACCTGAACCATGTGGCACTTTCTCTTCATTTGATTCCACAAATAAAGATGAAGTATCAACACTCATCTCATCCTGCTAATCTACCTCTCCTCTTGATCCTATACCCTCACATTTAAGTAAATCTGTCTCCTGTGCGCATCCCAACCTTAACTAACATCTGTAATCTCTCTCTCTCTCTCTCCCCACTGGTATATTTCCCTTACTGATCAAGCATGCAGTGAAGACTCCCATTCTAAAAAAAAAACAAAATTCTGACCCTAACTCTCTCAAACAACCGTCTCATCTCTCAGCTCCACTGCCTCTCCAAGCTACTTGAGAAACTTGCCTACACTCACCTCACACACTTTCTTAACTCATACAACTTATTGGACCCACATCAGTCAGGCTTTCATTCTCAACACTCCACAGAGACAGCACTGACTAAAGTAGTGAATAATTTGGTCACTGCGAAGTCTAAAGGCCATTACTCAGTTCTTTTTCATCTAGATCTCTAGATCTCTCTGCTGCTTTTGACACTGTTGACCACTCTCTTCTCATACAAACACTAGAATCTCTAGATTTTCAGGACACAGCCCTCTCTTGGTTCCTATCCTACCTATCTAATCGCTCTTTCAGTGCCCGTTTCTCTGAATCCACCTCCTCTTTGCTACCTCTTTCAGTTGGAGTACTGCAAGGCTCAGTCTTAGGTCCTCTGTTTTTCTCCATCTATACCTCATCTCTTGGTAAACTAATCAGCTCTTTTGGATTTCAGTATCATCTGTACACAGATGATACCCAAATCTACCTATCCTCCCCTGATTTGTCCCTGTCTGTATTGGGCCGTGTCACTGAATGCCTATCAGCTGTTTCATCTTGGATGTAATCTCGCCATCTCAAACTTAATATTTCCAAAACAGAGTTAATTATATTTCCACAGGCCAATAGTAGTTACCAACCTGATATTTCTATCACTGTTGAGAACTCGCTGCCTAGGTGTCATCCTTGACTCTAAACTGTTGTTTGTTCCCCACATTCAATCTGCCTCAAAATCATGTTACATGCATCTAAAAAACATATACAAAATATGACCATACCTTACACAAGACACTGCAAAAACTCTAATCCATGCTCTCATTATCTTCAGCATTGATTATTGCAATAGTCTTCTTTCTGGTCTTACCACAAAACGGGTCTCACCATTACAATCCATTCTGAACCCGGCCCCTTCGCTCTTCACAAGATCTACGTCTCTCATCCACACTCATTACTTGCTCCCATGCACGATTGCAGGACTTTCTTCAGGCTGCACCTACTCTGTAGAAAGCCCTATTATGCCCAATAAGACTATCATCTAGTCTTCCCTGAAAACTCACCTATTCAGACAAGCTTATCAAAACCTTCACATAACCTTCATAAGCTTTTCGATTCAATTATATCTCCACTGTACTGTCCACACACATCCTCCACATATTTTCTTTCTTCACTTTCCCATCCTCCTGACCCTTGTTCATCATTGCTGTGATGTGACATCATGCAGCCCACCAAAAACCTTTGCAATCTGGTGGACAACTATACAATAGATAGCACTTATCCTTGTGTGTCAATGCCAATTTCCCTATAAACTTGCGAGAAGGGCCTTCCTACCTCTGACTGTTTGTTATTACCAAGTTTTGTTTTATCATTGTGTCCAGTTGTAAAGTGCAATGGAATTTGCTGCGCTATATAAAGAGCTGTTAATAAATAAATAATAATAAATAATGAGGAGAGCTGATGAGGAATGAGGAGGGGATCTACCATGATATAATGTGTATAAGGGGCACTTCTGTGGTGTAATGTGTACCAGCGGCACTACTGTGATGTAACATGTATAAGAGGTACTACTGTGTGGCGTATCATGTATAACAGGCTCTTCTGTGGTGTAATGTGTATAAGCACCTCTAGAGTGGTGTAACATTTATAAAGCGTACTACTGTGTGGCGTAACATATATAAGGTGTGGTGTAATTTTTATAAGTGGCTCTACTGTGGCGTAACATACATAAGGGGTACTATTGTGTGGTATAACGTATATAAACGGCTCTATGAGCGGCTGTAATGTGAATAATGGAAACTACTGTGTGGTGTAATGTGCCATGTATCTGCTGTGTCACATCATTTAACCAGCTAAGTTAAAAACAATATTGTGAACAGTGAGGTGGTCAAAACTGATTGGAAATGATTGTTATTGAGGTTAATAATACTGCAGGAACAAAAAAAGGTCCAAATTATGCGATTTTTAGCAGTTTAAAAACAAAACAAAAAAAAACACAGATCCAAAACCAAAACAAAAAAAATAAGAATTTACTCACCGGTAATTCTATTTCTCGTAGTCCGTAGTGGATGCTGGGAACTCCGTAAGGACCATGGGGGAATAGCGGGCTCCGAAGGAGGCTGGGCACTCTAGAAAGATCTTAGACTACCTGGTGTGCACTGGCTCCTCCCACTATGACCCTCCTCCAAGCCTCAGTTAGGTACTGTGCCCGGACGAGCGTACACAATAAGGAAGGATTTTGAATCCCGGGTAAGACTCATACCAGCCACACCAATCACACCGTACAACTCGTGATATGAAACACAGTTAACAGTATGAAACAATAGAGCCTCTCAACAGATGGCTCAACAATAACCCGATTTAGTTAACAATAACTATGTACAAGTATTGCAGATAAACCGCACTTGGGATGGGCGCCCAGCATCCACTACGGACTACGAGAAATAGAATTACCGGTGAGTAAATTCTTATTTTCTCTAACGTCCTAGTGGATGCTGGGAACTCCGTAAGGACCATGGGGATTATACCAAAGCTCCCAAACGGGCGGGAGAGTGCGGATGACTCTGCAGCACTGAATGAGAGAACTCCAGGTCCTCCTCAGCCAGGGTATCAAATTTGTAGAATTTTGCAAACGTGTTTGCCCCTGACCAAGTAGCTGCTCGGCAAAGTTGTAAAGCCGAGACCCCTCGGGCAGCCGCCCAAGATGAGCCCACCTTCCTTGTGGAATGGGCATTGACAGATTTTGGCTGTGGCAGGCCTGCCACAGTATGTGCAAGCTGAATTGTACTACAAATCCAACGAGCAATAGTCTGCTTAGAAGCAGGAGCACCCAGCTTGTTAGGTGCATATAGGATAAACAGCGAGTCAGATTTTCTGACTCTAGCCGTTCTGGAAACATATATTTTCAGTGCCCTGACAACGTCTAGCAACTTGGAGTCCTCCAAGTCCCTAGTAGCCTAGGCACCACAATAGGCTGGTTCAGGTGAAACGCTGACACCACCTTTGGGAGAAACTGGGGACGAGTCCTCAATTCTGCCCTATCCATATGGAAAATCAAATAAGGGCTTTTACAAGACAAAGCCGCCAACTTTGATACTCGCCTGGCAGAAGCCAAGGCCAATAACATAACCACCTTCCACGTGAGATATTTCAGATCCACGGTTTTTAGTGGTTCAAACCAATGTGATTTTAAGAAACTCAACACCACGTTGAGATCCCAAGGTGCCACAGGAGGCACAAACGGGGGCTGACTCTGCAGCACTCCTTTTATAAATGTCTGAACTTCAGGTACTGAAGCTAGTTCTTTTTGAAAGAAAATCGACAGAGCCGAGATCTGTACCTTAATGGAACCCAATTTAAGGCCCATAGTCACTCCTGCTTGCAGGAAATGCAGAAATCGACCTAGTTGAAATTCCTCTGTTGGGGCCCTTTCGGCCTCACACCATGCAACATATTTTCGCCATATGTGGTGATAATGAGTTGCTGTAACCTCTTTCCTGGCTTTAGTAAGCGTAGGAATGACTTCCTCCGGAATGCCCTTTTCCTTCAGGATCCGGCGTTCAACCGCCATGCCGACAAACGCAGCCGCGGTAAGTCTTGGAACAGACAGGGCCCCTGCTGCCGCAGGTCCTGTCTGAGTGGCAGAGGCCATGGGTCCTCTGATATAAATTCTTGAAGTTCTGGGTACCAAGCTCTTCTTGGCCATCCACGAGTATCGTTCTTACTCCTCGCCTTCTTATTATTCTCAGTACCTTTGGTATGAGAGGCAGAGGGGAGAACACATAAACCGACTGGTACACCCACGGTGTTACCAGAGCGTCCATAGCTATCGCCTGAGGGTCCCTTGACCCGGTGCAATATCTTTTATAGCTTTTTGTTGAGGCGGGACGCCATCATGTCCACCTGTGGCCTTTCCCAATGGTGTACAATCCTATTGGAAGACTTCTGGAGGAAGTCCCCATTCTCCCGGGTGGAGGTCGTGTCTGTTGAGAAGATCTGCTTCCCAGTTGTCCACTCCGGGAATGAACACTGCTGACAGTGCTAACACATGATTTTCCGCCTATCGGAGAATCCTTGTGGCTTCTGCCATCGCCATCCTGCTTCTTGTGCCGCCCTGTTGGTTTACATGGGCGACTGCCGTGATGTTGTCTGATTGGATCAGTACCGGCTGGTTTTGAAGCAGAGGCCTTGCCGGCCTCAGGGCATTGTAAATGGCCCTCAGGTCCAGAATATTTATGTGTAGGGAAATAACCTGACTTGACCAAAGTCCCTGGAAATTTCTTCCCTGTGTGACTGCCTCCCAGCCTCAAAGGCTGGAATCCATGGTCACTAGGACCTAGTCCTGTATGCCGAACCTGCGGCCCTCTTGAAGATGGGCACTCTGCAGCCACCACAGTAGAGATACCCTGGTCCTTGGAGACAGGGTTATCAGCCTATGCATCGGAAGATGCGATCCGGACCACTTGTCCAACAGGTCCCTCTGAAAAGTTCTTGTATGGAACCTGCCTAATGGGATTGCTTCGTAGGAAGCTACCATTTTTCCCAGGACTCGCGTGCAATGATGCACCGCTACCTATTTTGGCTTCAGGAGGTCTCTGACTAGAGATGACAACTCCTTGGCTTTCTCCTCCGGGAGAAACACTATTTCTGGTTTATGTCCAGAACCATCCCCAGGAACAGTAGACGTGTCATAGGAACCAGCTGTGACTTTGGACTGTTTAGAATCCAACCATGCTGTTGTAGCACTTTCCAAAATAGTGCTACCCCGACTACCAACTGCTCCTTGGACCTCGCCCTTATAACGAGATTGTCCAAGTACGGGATAATTACAACTCCCTTTTTTTTGAAGAAGTATCAACATTTCGGCCATTACCTTGATAAAACACCCTCGGTGCCATGTACAGTCCAAACGGCAGTGTCTGGACTTGGTAATGGTAATCCTGTACCACAAATCTGAGGTACTCCTGGCGAGGATGGTAAATGGGGACATGCAGGTAAGCATCCTTGATGTCCCAGGATACCATGTAATCCCCCTCGTCCAGGCTTGGAATAACCGCCCTGAGCGATTCCATCTTGAACTTGAATTTTTGTGTTCAAGGATTTTAAATATAAAATGGGTCACACCGAACCATGCGGTTTCGGTACCCCAACCCGTGTGGAATAGTAACCCCGTCCTTGTTTAAGTAGGGGCACCTTGAGTATTACCTGCTGGGAATACCGCTTATTAATTGCCTCTAGCACAGCCTCCCTGCCTGAGGGAGTTGTCAGCAAGGCATATTTTAGGAAACGGCTGGGGGGAGACATCTCGAATTCCAGCTTGTACCCCTGAAATACTACTTGAAAGAAACAGGGATCCACCTGTGAGCGAGCCCACTAATTGCTGAAATTTTTGAGACGGCCCCCCACCGTACCTGGCTACACCTGTGGAGCACCCGCGTCATGGTGTGGCCTCACAGGAGGCGGGGGAAGAATCTTGATTCTGGGAACAGGCTGACTGGTGCAGCTTTTTTCCCTCTACCCTTGTCTCTGTACAGAAAGAAAGCGCCATTTGTTTCTGAAGCCGAAAGGACTGTACCTTTGTCTGTGAGGAAACCTGAGTTAAAATTATTTCTTCCCAGCAGTTGCTGTGGATACGAGGTCCCAGAGACCATCCCCAAATAATTCCTCACCCTTATAAGGCTCTCTATGCGCTTTTTAAGTCAGCATCACCTGTCCAGTGACAGGTCTCTAATACCCTCCTGACAGAATGGACATTACATTTATTTTGGATGCCAGCCGGCAAAATATCCCTCTGTGCATCCCTCATATATAAGACGACGTCTTTAATATGTTTTTATGTTTGCCAACTAGTATCCCTGTTTGACAGGGTCACCGACCACGCTGCAGCAGCACTACCTGCAGGTCTCAGTCTAGTACCTGAGTGTGTAAATACAGACTTCAGGATAGCCTCCTGTTTTTTATCAACAGGTACCTATTAAAGTGGCCGTATCCTAAGACGGCAGTGCCACCTTTTTTGACAAACGTGTGAGCGCCTTATCCACCCTAGGGGATATCTCCCAGCGTAACTTATCCACCTGGCGGGAAAGGGTACGCCATCAGTAACTTTTTATAAATTACCAGTTTCTTAACGGGGGAACCCACGCTTTCACACACTTCATTTATTCATCTGATGGGGGAACAAAACACTGCCTGTTTTTTCTCCCCAAACCTAAAACCCATTTTTAGAGGTGCTTGGGTTAAAGTCAGAAATGTATAACACATTTTTTATTGCCGGGATCACGTCACGGATGTTCCTAGTGGATTGTGTATATGTCTCCACCTTGTCGACACTGGAGTCAGACTCCGTGTCGACATCTGTGTCTGCCATCTGAGAGAGCGGGCGTTTTTGAGCCCCTGATGGCCTTTGAGACGCCTGGGCAGGCGCGGGCTGCGAAGCCGGCTGTCCCACAGCTGTTACGTCATCCACCCTTTTATGTAAGGAGTTGACACTGTCGGTTAATACCTTTCACCTATCCATCCACTCTGGTGTCGGCCCCACAGGGGGCGACATCACATATATCGGCCTCTGTTCTGTCACCATATAAGCCTCCTCATTCAACATGTCGACACAGCCGTACCGACACACCGCAGACACACAGGGAATGCTCTAAACGAGGACAGGACCCACAAAAGCCCTTTGGGGGGACAGAGTAAGAGTATGCCAGCACACACCAGAGCGCTATATATATACAGGGACTAACTGAGTTATGTCCCTAATAGCTGCTTTTTATATAATATACTGTATACAGTGCCAATTTTAATGCCCCCCCTCTCTTTTCCCTCTTACTGTACTGTAGAATTGCAGGGAAGAGCCAGGGAGCTTCCTTCCAGCCGAGCTGTGAGGGAAAAATGGCGCCAGTGTGCTGAGGAGATAGGCTCCGCCCCTTTTTCGCGGCCTATTCTCCCGTTTTTTATGGAATTCTGGCAGGGGTATTTACCTCATATATAGCCCCTGGGGCCATATATTGAGGTATTTTAGCCAGCCAAGGTGTTTTTATTGCTGCCTCAGGGCGCCCCCCCCAGCGCCCTGCACCCTCAGTGACCGGAGTGTGAAGTGTGTGAGAGGAGCAATGGCGCACAGCTGCAGTGCTGTGCGCTACCTTGGTGAAGACAGAGTCTTCATGCCGCCGATTTTCCGGACCATCTTCTTGCTTCTGGCTCTGTAAGGGGGACGGCGGCGCGGCTCCGGGACCGAACATCAAGGCTGGGCCTGCGGTCGATCCCTCTGGAGCTAATGGTGTCCAGTAGCCTAAGAAGCCCAATCCGGCTGCAAGCAGGCGAGTTCGCTTCTTCTCCCCTTAGTCCCTCGCTGCAGTGAGCCTGTTGCCAGCAGGTCTCACTGAAAATAACAAATTCTAAGACTATAACTTTCTAAGAGCTCAGGAGAGCCCCTAGTGTGCATCCAACCTCGGCCGGGCACGAAATCTAACTGAGGCTTGGAGGAGGGTCATAGTGGGAGGAGCCAGTGCACACCAGGTAGTCTAAGATCTTTCTAGAGTGCCCAGCCTCCTTCGGAGCCCGCTATTCCCCCATGGTCCTTACGGAGTTCCCAGCATCCACTAGGACGTTAGAGAAATAAGAATTTACTTACCGATAATTCTATTTCTCATAGTCCGTAGTGGATGCTGGGGACTCCGTAAGGACCATGGGGAATAGCGGCTCCGCAGGAGACTGGGCACATCTAAAGAAAGCTTTAGGACTATCTGGTGTGCACTGGCTCCTCCCCCTATGACCCTCCTCCAAGCCTCAGTTAGGATACTGTGCCCGGACGAGCGTACACAATAAGGAAGGATTTTGAATCCCGGGTAAGACTCATACCAGCCACACCAATCACACCGTATAACCTGTGATCTGAACCCAGTTAACAGCATGATAACAGAGGAGCCTCTGAAAGATGGCTCACAACAATAATAACCCGATTTTTGTAACAATAACTATGTACAAGTATTGCAGACAATCCGCACTTGGGATGGGCGCCCAGCATCCACTACGGACTATGAGAAATAGAATTATCGGTAAGTAAATTCTTATTTTCTCTAACGTCCTAAGTGGATGCTGGGGACTCCGTAAGGACCATGGGGATTATACCAAAGCTCCCAAATGGGCGGGAGAGTGCGGATGACTCTGCAGCACCAAATGAGAGAACTCCAGGTCCTCCTCAGCCAGGATATCAATTTTGTAGAATTTTACAAACGTATTTGCTCCTGACCAAGTAGCTGCTCGGCAAAGTTGTAAAGCCGAGACCCCTCGGGCAGCCGCCCAAGATGAGCCCACCTTCCTTGTGGAGTGGGCATTTACAGATTTTTGGCTGTGGCAGGCCTGCCACAGAATGTGCAAGCTGAATTGTACTACAAATCCAACGAGCAATAGTCTGCTTAGAAGCAGGAGCACCCAGCTTGTTGGGTGCATACAGGATAAACAGCGAGTCAGATTTCCTGACTCCAGCCGTCCTGGAAACATATATTTTCAGGGCACTGACAACGTCTAGCAACTTGGAGGCCTCCAAGTCCCTAGTAGCCGCAGGCACCAGAAATAGGTTGGTTCAGGTGAAACGCTGAAACCACCTTGGGGAGAAACTGAGGACGAGTCCTCAATTCCGCCCTGTCCGAATGGAAAATCAGATAAGGGCTTTTTCAGGATAAAGCCGCCAATTCTGACACGCGCCTGGCCCAGGTCAGGGCCAACAGCATGACCACTTTTCATGTGAGATATTTTAACTCCACAGATTTAAGTGGTTCAAACCAATGTGACTTTTGGAACCCAAAACTACATTGAGATCCCAAAGTGCCACTGGAGGCACAAAAGGAGGCTGTATATGCAGTACCCCTTTTACTAACTTATCCACCTGGCGGGAAAGGGTACGCCATCAGTAACTTTTTATAAATTACCAGTTTCTTAACGGGGGAACCCACGCTTTCACACACTTCATTTATTCATCTGATGGGGGAACAAAACACTGCCTGTTTTTTCTCCCCAAACCTAAAACCCATTTTTAGAGGTGCTTGGGTTAAAGTCAGAAATGTATAACACATTTTTTATTGCCGGGATCACGTCACGGATGTTCCTAGTGGATTGTGTATATGTCTCCACCTTGTCGACACTGGAGTCAGACTCCGTGTCGACATCTGTGTCTGCCATCTGAGAGAGCGGGCGTTTTTGAGCCCCTGATGGCCTTTGAGACGCCTGGGCAGGCGCGGGCTGCGAAGCCGGCTGTCCCACAGCTGTTACGTCATCCACCCTTTTATGTAAGGAGTTGACACTGTCGGTTAATACCTTTCACCTATCCATCCACTCTGGTGTCGGCCCCACAGGGGGCGACATCACATATATCGGCCTCTGTTCTGTCACCATATAAGCCTCCTCATTCAACATGTCGACACAGCCGTACCGACACACCGCAGACACACAGGGAATGCTCTAAACGAGGACAGGACCCACAAAAGCCCTTTGGGGGGACAGAGTAAGAGTATGCCAGCACACACCAGAGCGCTATATATATACAGGGACTAACTGAGTTATGTCCCTAATAGCTGCTTTTTATATAATATACTGTATACAGTGCCAATTTTAATGCCCCCCCTCTCTTTTCCCTCTTACTGTACTGTAGAATTGCAGGGAAGAGCCAGGGAGCTTCCTTCCAGCCGAGCTGTGAGGGAAAAATGGCGCCAGTGTGCTGAGGAGATAGGCTCCGCCCCTTTTTCGCGGCCTATTCTCCCGTTTTTTATGGAATTCTGGCAGGGGTATTTACCTCATATATAGCCCCTGGGGCCATATATTGAGGTATTTTAGCCAGCCAAGGTGTTTTTATTGCTGCCTCAGGGCGCCCCCCCCAGCGCCCTGCACCCTCAGTGACCGGAGTGTGAAGTGTGTGAGAGGAGCAATGGCGCACAGCTGCAGTGCTGTGCGCTACCTTGGTGAAGACAGAGTCTTCATGCCGCCGATTTTCCGGACCATCTTCTTGCTTCTGGCTCTGTAAGGGGGACGGCGGCGCGGCTCCGGGACCGAACATCAAGGCTGGGCCTGCGGTCGATCCCTCTGGAGCTAATGGTGTCCAGTAGCCTAAGAAGCCCAATCCGGCTGCAAGCAGGCGAGTTCGCTTCTTCTCCCCTTAGTCCCTCGCTGCAGTGAGCCTGTTGCCAGCAGGTCTCACTGAAAATAACAAATTCTAAGACTATAACTTTCTAAGAGCTCAGGAGAGCCCCTAGTGTGCATCCAACCTCGGCCGGGCACGAAATCTAACTGAGGCTTGGAGGAGGGTCATAGTGGGAGGAGCCAGTGCACACCAGGTAGTCTAAGATCTTTCTAGAGTGCCCAGCCTCCTTCGGAGCCCGCTATTCCCCCATGGTCCTTACGGAGTTCCCAGCATCCACTAGGACGTTAGAGAAATAAGAATTTACTTACCGATAATTCTATTTCTCATAGTCCGTAGTGGATGCTGGGGACTCCGTAAGGACCATGGGGAATAGCGGCTCCGCAGGAGACTGGGCACATCTAAAGAAAGCTTTAGGACTATCTGGTGTGCACTGGCTCCTCCCCCTATGACCCTCCTCCAAGCCTCAGTTAGGATACTGTGCCCGGACGAGCGTACACAATAAGGAAGGATTTTGAATCCCGGGTAAGACTCATACCAGCCACACCAATCACACCGTATAACCTGTGATCTGAACCCAGTTAACAGCATGATAACAGAGGAGCCTCTGAAAGATGGCTCACAACAATAATAACCCGATTTTTGTAACAATAACTATGTACAAGTATTGCAGACAATCCGCACTTGGGATGGGCGCCCAGCATCCACTACGGACTATGAGAAATAGAATTATCGGTAAGTAAATTCTTATTTTCTCTAACGTCCTAAGTGGATGCTGGGGACTCCGTAAGGACCATGGGGATTATACCAAAGCTCCCAAATGGGCGGGAGAGTGCGGATGACTCTGCAGCACCAAATGAGAGAACTCCAGGTCCTCCTCAGCCAGGATATCAATTTTGTAGAATTTTACAAACGTATTTGCTCCTGACCAAGTAGCTGCTCGGCAAAGTTGTAAAGCCGAGACCCCTCGGGCAGCCGCCCAAGATGAGCCCACCTTCCTTGTGGAGTGGGCATTTACAGATTTTTGGCTGTGGCAGGCCTGCCACAGAATGTGCAAGCTGAATTGTACTACAAATCCAACGAGCAATAGTCTGCTTAGAAGCAGGAGCACCCAGCTTGTTGGGTGCATACAGGATAAACAGCGAGTCAGATTTCCTGACTCCAGCCGTCCTGGAAACATATATTTTCAGGGCACTGACAACGTCTAGCAACTTGGAGGCCTCCAAGTCCCTAGTAGCCGCAGGCACCAGAAATAGGTTGGTTCAGGTGAAACGCTGAAACCACCTTGGGGAGAAACTGAGGACGAGTCCTCAATTCCGCCCTGTCCGAATGGAAAATCAGATAAGGGCTTTTTCAGGATAAAGCCGCCAATTCTGACACGCGCCTGGCCCAGGTCAGGGCCAACAGCATGACCACTTTTCATGTGAGATATTTTAACTCCACAGATTTAAGTGGTTCAAACCAATGTGACTTTTGGAACCCAAAACTACATTGAGATCCCAAAGTGCCACTGGAGGCACAAAAGGAGGCTGTATATGCAGTACCCCTTTTACAAACGTCTGAACTTCAGGGACTGAAGCTAGTTCTTTTTGGAAGAAAATTGACAGGGCCGAAATTTGAACCTTAATGGACCCCAATTTCAGGCCCATAGACACTCCTGTTTGCAGGAAATGTAGGAATCGACCCAGTTGAATTTCCTCCGTCGGGCCTTACTGGCCTCGCACCACGCAACATATTTTCGCCAATTGCGGTGATAATGTTTTTGCGGTTACATCCTTCCTGGCTTTGATCAGGATAGGGATGACTTCATCCGGAATGCCTTTTTTCCTTCAGGATCCGGCGTTCAACCGCCATGCCGTCAAACGCAGCCGCGGTAAGTCTTGGAACAGACAGGGTCCTTGCTGGAGTAGGTCCCTTCTTAGAGGTAGAGGCCACGGATCCTCCGTGAGCATCTCTTGAAGTTCCGGTTACCAAGTCCTTCTTGGCCAATCCGGAACCACGAATATAGTGCTTACTCCTCTCCATCTTATCAATCTTAGTACCTTGGGTATGAGAGGCAGAGGAGGGAACACATACCCTGACTGGTACACCCACGGTGTTACCAGAGCGTCTACAGCTTATTGCCTGAGGGTCCCTGGACCTGGCGCAATACCTGTCGAGTTTTTAATCATGTGGAAGACTTCTGGGTGAAGTCCCCACTCTCCCGGGTGGAGGTCGTGCTGAGGAAGTCTGCTTCCCAGTTGTCCACTCCCGGAATGAATACTGCTGACAGTGCTATCACATGATTTTCCGCCCAGCGAAAAATCCTTACAGCTTCTGTCATTGCCCTCCTGCTTCTTGTGCCACCCTGTCTGTTTACGTGGGTGACTGCCGTGATGTTGTCCGACTGGATCAACACCGGCTGACCTTGAAGCAGAGGTCTTGCTAAGCTTAGAGCATTGTAAATGTCCCTTAGCTTCAGGATATTTATGTGAAGTGATGTCTCCAGGCTTGACCATAAGCCCTGGATATTCCTTCCCTGTGTGACTGCTCCCCAGCCTCGCAGGCTGGCATCCGTGGTCACCAGGACCCAGTCCTGAATGCCTAATCTGCGGCCCTCTAGAAGATGAGCACTCTGCAACCACCACAGGAGGGACACCCTTGTCCTTGGTGACAGAGTTATCCGCTGATGCATCTGAAGATGCGACCCGGACCATTTGTCCAGCAGGTCCCACTGGAAAGTTCTTGCGTGGAATCTGCCGAATGGGATTGCTTCGTAGGAAGCCACCATTTTACCCAGAACCCTTGTGCATTGATGCACTGAGACTTGGCTCGGTTTTAGGAGGTTCCTGACTAGCTCGGATAACTCCCTGGCTTTCTCCTCCGGGAGAAACACCTTTTTCTGGACTGTGTCCAGGATCATCCCTAGGAACAGAAGACACGTCGTCGGAACCAGGTGCGATTTTGGAATATTGAGAATCCAATCGTGCTGCCGCAACACTACCTGAGATAGTGCTACACCGACCTCCAACTGTTCCCTGGATCTTACCCTTATCAGGGAATTGTCCAAGTAAGGGATAACTAAAATTCACTTCCTTCGAAGGAATATCATCATTTCGGCCATTACCTTGGTAAAGACCCGGGGTGCCGTGGACCATCCATACGGCAGCGTCTGAACTGATAGTGACAGTTCTGTACCATAAACCTGAGGTACCCTTGGTGAGAAGGGTAAATTTTCACATGAAGGTAAGCATCCTTGATGTCCCGAGACATCATGTAGTCCCCTTCTTCCAGGTTCGCAATCACTGCTCTGAGTGACTCAATCTTGAATTTGAACCTCTGTATGTAAGTGTTCAAAGATTTTAGATTTAGAATCGGTCTCACCGAGCCGTCCGGCTTCGGTACCACAACAGTGTGGAATAATACCCCATTCCCTGTTGCAGGAGGGGTATCTTGATTATCACCTGCTGGGAATACAGCTTGTGAATGGCTTCCAAAACTGTCTCCCTGTCAGAAGGAGACATCGGTAAAGCCGACTTTAGGAAACGGCGAGGGGGAGACGTCTCGAATTCTAATTTGTACCCCTGAGATATCACCTGAAGGATCCAGGGGTCTACTTGCGAGTGAGCCCACTGCGCGCTGAAATTCATTGAGACGGGCCCCCCACCGTGCCTGATTCTGCTTGTAAAGCCCCAGCGTATACTGAGGGCTTTGCAGAGGCGGGAGAGGGTTTCTGTTCCTGGGAACTGGCTGATTTCTGCAGCCTTTTTCCTCTCCCTCTGTCACGGGGCAGAAATGAGGAACCTTTTGCCCGCTTGTCCACGAAAAGACTGCGCCTGATAATACGGCGTCTTCTCATGTTGAGAGGCGACCTGGGGTACAAACGTGGAATTCCCAGCTGTTGCCGTGGCCACCAGGTCTGAAAGACCGACCCCAAATAACTCCTCCCCTTAATAAAGCAATACTTCCAAATGCCGTTTGAAATACGCATCACCTGACCACTGACGTGTCCATAACCCTCTACTGGTAGAAATGGACAACGCGCTTAGACTTGATGCCAGTCGGCAAATATTCAGCTGTGCATCACGCATATATAGAAATGCATCTTTTAAATGCTCTATAGGCAAAAATATACTGTGCCTATCTAGGGTATCAATATTTTCAGTCAGGGAATCCGACCACGCCAACCCAGCACTGCACATCCAGGCTGAGGCGATTGCTGGTCGCAGTATAACACCAGTATGTGTGTAAATACCTTTTAGGATACCCTCCTGCTTTCTATCAGCAGGATCCTTAAGGGCGGCCATCTCAGGCGAAGGTAGAGCCCTTACAAGGGTGTGAGCGCTTTATCCACCCTAGGGGGTGTTTCCCAACGCACCCTAACCTCTCGCGGGAAAGGATATAATGCCAATAACATTTTAGAAATTATCAGTTGTTATCGGGGGAAACCCACGCATCATCACACACCTCATTTAATTTCTCAGATTCAGGAAAACTACAGGTAGTTTTTCCTCACCTAACATAATACCCCTTTTTTGGTGGTACTCGTATTATCAGAAATGTGTAAAACATTTTTCATTGCCTCAATCATGTAACGTGTGGCCCTACTGGAAGTCACATTCGTCTCTTCACCGTCGACACTGGAGTCAGTATCCGTGTCGGCGTCTATATCTGCCATCTGAGGTAACGGGCGCTTTAGAGCCCCTGACGGCCTATGAGACGTCTGGACAGGCACAAGCTGAGTAGCCGGCTGTCTCATGTCAACCACTGTCTTTTATACAGAGCTGACACTGTCACGTAATTCCTTCCAACAGTTCATCCACTCAGGTGTCGACCCCCTAGGGGGTGACATCACTATTACAGGCAATCTGCTCCGTCTCCACATTATTTTTCTCCTCATACATGTCGACACAAAAGTACCGACATACAGCACACACACAGGGAATGCTCTGATAGAGGACAGGACCCCACTAGCCCTTTGGGGAGACAGAGGGAGAGTTTGCCAGCACACACCAGAGCGCTATATATATACAGGGATAACCTTATATAAGTGTTTTTCCCCTTATAGCTGCTGTATAGTTAATACTGCGCCTAATTAGTGCCCCCCTCTCTTTTTTAACCCTTTCTGTAGTGTAGTGACTGCAGGGGAGAGACAGGGGAGCTTCCCTCCAACGGAGCTGTGAGGGAAAATGGCGCCAGTGTGCTGAGGAGATAGGCTCCGCCCCTTTTTCGCGGACTTTTCTCCTGCTTTTTTATGGATTCTGGCAGGGGTTAAAATTCATCCATATAGCCCTGGGGGCTATATGTGATGTATTTTCGCCAGCCAAGGTGTTTTTATTGCGTCTCAGGGCGCCCCCCCCCAGCGCCCTGCACCCTCAGTGACCGAAGTGTGAAGTGTGCTGAGAGCAATGGCGCACAGCTGCAGTGCTGTGCGCTACCTTGTTGAAGACAGGACGTCTTCTGACGCCGATTTTCCGGACCTCTTCTGCCTTCTGGCTCTGTAAGGGGGCCGGCGGCGCGGCTCTGGGACCCATCCAAGCTGGGCCTGTGATCGTCCCTCTGGAGCTAATGTCCAGTAGCCTAAGAAGCCCAATCCACTCTGCACGCAGGTGAGTTCGCTTCTTCTCCCCTTAGTCCCTCGATGCAGTGAGCCTGTTGCCAGCAGGTCTCACTGAAAATAAAAAACCTAAACTAAAACTTTCACTAAGAAGCTCAGGAGAGCCCCTAGTGTGCACCCTTCTCGTTCGGGCACAGAGATCTAACTGAGGCTTGGAGGAGGGTCATAGGGGGAGGAGCCAGTGCACACCAGATAGTCCTAAAGCTTTCTTTAGATGTGCCCAGTCTCCTGCGGAGCCGCTATTCCCCATGGTCCTTACGGAGTCCCCAGCATCCACTTAGGACGTTAGAGAAATAAGATTTTACTTACCGGTAAATCTATTTCTCGTAGTCCGTAGAGGATGCTGGGACTGCGTAAGGACCATGGGGAATAGACGGGCTCCGCAGGAGATAGGGCACTTTAAGAAAGCTTTGGACTCTGGGTGTGCACTGGCTCCTCCCTCTATGCCCCTCCTCCAGACCTCAGTCAGGGAAACTGTGCCCAGAGGAGATGGACAGTACGAGGAAGGATTTTTGTAAATCTAAGGGCGAGATTCATACCAGCCACACCAATCACACCGTATAACTTGTGATAAACTTACCCAGTTAACAGTATGAACAACAACATAGCCACGGTTCCACCGAAAAACTATAACATAACCCTTATGTAAGCAATAACTATATACAAGTCTTGCAGAAGAAGTCCGCACTTGGGACGGGCGCCCAGCATCCTCTACGGACTACGAGAAATAGATTTACCGGTAAGTAAAATCTTATTTTCTCTAACGTCCTTGAGGATGCTGGGACTCCGTAAGGACCATGGGGATTATACCAAAGCTCCCAAACGGGCGGGAGAGTGCGGATGACTCTGCAGCACCGATTGAGCAAACAGGAGGTCCTCCTCAGCCAGGGTATCAAACTTCTAGAACTTTGCAAAGGTGTTTGTCCCCGACCAAGTAGCTGCTCGGCACAACTGTAATGCCGAGACCCCTCGGGCAGCCGCCCAAGAAGAGCCCACTTTCCTAGTGGAGTGGGCCTTAACCGATTTCGGTAACGGCAATCCTGCCGTAGAATGCGCCTGCTGAATCGTGTTACAGATCCAGCGAGCAATAGTCTGCTTTGAAGCAGGAGCGCGAACCTTGTTGGTCGCATACAGAGCGAACAAAGCTTCAGTCTTCCTGATTCTAGCCGTTCTGGTCACATAAATCTTCAAAGCCCTGACTACATCCAGGGACTCGGAATCCTCCAAGTCCCGTGTAGCCACTGGCACGACAATAGGTTGGTTCACATGAAAAGATGAGACCACTTTTGGCAGAAAGTGAGGGCGAGTCCTCAACTCTGCCCTATCCACGTGAAAAACCAAGTATGGGCTTTTATGTGATAAAGCCGCCAATTCGGAAACACGTCTTGCCGAAGCTAGCGCCAACAACATGACCACTTTCCACGTGAGGTATTTCAACTCCACAGTTTTGAGTGGTTTAAACCAAGGTGACTTGAGGAAATGTAACACCACGTTAAGATCCCAAGGCGCCACCGGAGGCACAAAGGGAGGCTGAATATACAGCACTCCCTTCACAAAGGTCTGTAGTTCAGGAATAGAGGCCAATTCTCTTTGAAAGAAAATGGATAAGGCCGAAATCTGGACCTTTATGGACCCTAATTTTAGGCCCAAAGTCACTCCTGTTTGAAGGAAGCGAAGTAGATGGCCCAAATGGGAGCAGCTCTGGCCTCAAACCAAGCAACATATTTTCGCATTTTCGCCATATACGGTGATAATGTTTTAACGTCACGTCTTTCCTAGCCTTGATCAGGGTAGGAATGACTTCCTCAGAAATCCCTTTTTCCGCTAGGATCCGGCGTTCAACCGCCATGCCGTCAAACGCAGCCGCGGTAAGTCTTGGAACAGACAGGGCCCCTGCCGCAGCAGGTCCTGCCTTAGAGGAAGAGGCCACGGATCCCCTGCGAGCAACTCTTGCAGCTCCGGATACCAAGTCCTCCGTGGCCAATCCGGAACAATGAGTATTGTTCTGACCCTGCTTCTTCGTATTATTCTAAACACCTTGGGTATGAGAGGAAGAGGAGGAAACACATAGACCGATCTGAACACCCAAGGTGTCACCAGAGTGTCTACCGCTACCGCCTGAGGGTCCCTTGACCTGGCGCAATACCGCTTTAGCTTTTTGTTGAGACGGGATGCCATCATGTCGATTTGAGGGGTGGTCTTCTGTTTGCCGGCGGTCGGGCTCCCGGCGCTCAGTATACCGGCGCCGGGAGCCCGACAGCCGGAATACCGACAATTATTTTCCCTCGTGGGGGTCCACGACCCCCATAGAGGGAGAATAAAATAGTGTGGCGCGCGTAGCGCGCCACCGTGCCCGTAGCGTGGCGAGCGCAGCGAGCCCGCAAGGGGCTCATTTGCGCTCGCCAAGCTGTCGGTAAGCCGGCGGTCGGGCTCCCGGCGCCGGGATGCTGGTCGCCGGGAGCCCGACCGCCGGCCAGCCGTAGTGAACCCGATTTGAGGCAGTCCCCAACGATCCGTGATCTGTGCGAAGACTTCTTGATGAAGTCCCCACTCTCCCGGATGCAGGTCGTGCCTGCTGAGGAAGTCCGCCTCCCAGTTGTCCACCCCCGGGATGAACACCGCTGACAGCGCGCTTACATGGCCTTCCGCCCAGCGTAGAATCCTGGTCGCTTCTGCCATGGCCATTCTGCTCCTTGTTCCGCCTTGGTGGTTTATATGAGCCACTGCCGTGACTTTGTCTGACTGAATCAGAACCGGTTTTCTCCGAAGCAATTCCTCCGCTTGACGCAGGGGGTTGTATATGGCCCTCAACTCCAGGACGTTGATGTGGAGACAAGACTCTAGGCTTGACCAGAGACCATTTCTTCCCAGTGTCACTGCTCCCCAGCCTCGGAGGCTCGCGTCCGTGGTCACCAGGACTCAGTCCTGAATGCCGAACCTGCGACCTTCTAGTAGGTGAGCACTGTTCAGCCATCACAAGAGAGATACCCTGGTCCTGGGAGACAGGGTGATCCTTTGATGCATTTGTAAATGGGACCCGGACCACTTGTCCAAGAGGTCCCATTGAAAAGTCCTCCCATGGAACCTGCCGAAAGGGATGGCCTCGTAGGAAGCCACCATCTTCCCCAGGACCCGCGTGCAATGATGCACTGAAACCTTTTTTGGTGTTAATAGGTTCCTGACCATGGCTATGAGTTCCTGAACCTTTTCGATCGGAAGAAAAACCTTTTTCTGGTCTGTGTCTAGAATCAGCCCCAAAAAGGTCAGACGCGTTATAGGGACTAGCTGGGACTTCGGTATATTGAGAATCCAGCCGTGTATCTGCAACGTCTTCATGGACAGAGACACGCTGTCCAGCAACCTCTCCCGAGATCTCGCCTTTATGAGGAGATCGTCCAAGTATGGGATAATTGTGACCCCCTGCCTGCGCAGGAGCACCATAATTTCCGCCATTACCTTGGTGAAAATTCTCGGGGCCGTGGAAAGCCCAAACGGCAACGTCTGAAATTGGTAGTGACAGTCCAGCACTGCAAATCTCAGGAACGCCTGATGCAGGGGGAATATCGGAACATGAAGGTAAGCATTCTTTATGTCCATGGACACCATCCAATCCCCCCCCTCCAGGCTGGCGATGACCGCCCTGAGTGATTCCATTTTGAACTTGAACCTCTTCAAGTACAGGTTCAGAGATTTCAGGTTTAAAATGGGTCTGACCGAACCGTCCGGTTTCGGGACCACAAACAGGGTTGAGTAATAGCCCTCTCCTTGCTGGTGATGAGGAACTGTGACAATCACCTGTTGAATATACAATTTTTGGATTGCTGCCAACACTAGCTCCCTCTCTGACGGGGAAGCCGGCAGAGCCAATTTGAAAAATCGTCGAGGAGGCAAGTCTTTGAATTCCAGCCTGTATCCCTGAGAAACAATCTCTAATGCCCAGGGATTCACCTGCGAGTGAACCCAGACGTGGCTGAAAAATCGAAGACGAGCCCCCACCAGATCTGCCTCCCCTCGGAAAGCCCCAGCGTCATGCGGTGGACTTTGCAGACGCAGGGGAGGACTTCTGCTCTTGGGAACTAGCTGTGTGCAGCTTTTTTCCCCTGCCTTTCCCTCTGGCAACAAAGGATGATCCACGTACCTTCTTGTTTTTATTGGAACGAAAGGACTGCATTTGATAATGAGGTGCCTTTTTTGTATGCTGCGGGGGGACATAAGGTAAGAAATTTCACTTACCAGCCGTAGCCGTAGAGACAAGATCCGAGAGGCCGTCTCCAAACAACTCCACCCCTTTGTAAGGCAAGGACTCCATATGCCGCTTTGAATCGGCATCTCCAGTCCACTGTCGGGTCCACAAGAGCCGCCTAGCAGAAATAGACATAGCATTTATTCTGGAGCTTAATAAACAAATGTCTCTCTGAGCATCCCTCATATACAAGGCAGCATCTCTGATATGCTCTATGGTCATTTGAATGGCGTCCCTATATAAGGTGTCAATTTCCGTAGATAAGGAATCTGCCCATGCCACAACCGCACTACAAACCCAGGCCGACGCCATAGCCAGTCGAGCAATAGTACCGGAATGATTGTAAATGTGCTTTAAGGTAATTTAGTGCCTGCGATCAGCAGGTTCTTTGAGGGAAGGCGTATCCTGAGAAGGCAGTGCCACCTTTTTGGACAAACGTGTCAGCGCCTTGTCAACTTTTGGCGAAGATTCCTAGCGTATCCTATCAGTTTGTGGAAAAGGATACGCCATGAGAATCCTTTTGGGAACTTGTGGTCTCCTATCCGGAGATTCCCAAGCCTTTTCGCACAAGTCACTTAATTCAAATGAGGATGGAAAAGTGACTTCAGGCTTTTTCCCTTTATACATGTGTACCCTCGTGTCAGGGACAGGGGGTTCCTCAGTAATATGCAAAACCTCTTTAATGGCAATAATCATGTACCGTATACCCTTAGCCACCTTTGGCTGTAATTTTGCATCTTCATAGTCGTCACTAGAGTCAGTATCTGTGTCGGTATCTGTGTCATCGATCTGGGATATGATGCGCTTCTGAGACCCCGAAGGACCTGGCGCCCCAGGGACAGGCATGGACTGGCTACCTGACTGATCCCCAGCTACTGCCTTGTCTAATCTTTTATGCAATAGATTGACATTTGCATTCAAGACATTCAGCATATCCACCCATTCCGGTGTCGGCGTTGCCGACGGCGACCTGACATTCAAGCACTCCCCCTCCACATTAAGCGAGCCTTCCTCATCAAACATGTCGACACACGCGTACCGACACACTTCACACACACACAGGGAACCCCTTTCCTGAAGACAGTATCCCCGTCAAGGCCCTTTGGAGAGACAGAGAGAGTATGCCAGCACAGACCCCAGCGAAATAACACTGGAGACCAACACAAAATGTTTTTCCCCAGCAGCGCTGTATAATATGTAAACCGCCAATTATGTGCCCCCCCTCCCCTCTCTTTTAAGCACCCTTTCACCGTGTGTAAGCAGGGGAGAGTCCGGGGAGCTACCTCTCAGCAGTGCTGTGGAGAGAAAATGGCGCTGGTGAGTGCTGAGGGAGAAGCCCCGCCCCCTCGGCGGCGGGCTTCTGTCCCGCTCAAACTTAGTAAAATATGGCGGGGGCTCTTTTATATACATGTACAGAGCCCACCTGTACATGTATATAGTCTTTTTGCCATGCAGAGGTTTATATTGCTGCCCAGGGCGCCCCCCCTGCGCCCTGCACCCTTACAGTGACCGGAGTATGTGAGATGTACGGGAGCAATGACGCACAGCTGCAGTGCTGTGCGTTACCTCAGTGAAGCTGAAGGCTTCTGCCGCCTGACGACTTCTGTCTTCTGTACTTCTAGCTCTGTGAGGAGAACGGTGGCACAGCTCCGGGGGTGGACGCCCAGTAAGAACCTGCGTTAACCCCTCTGGAGCTAATGGTGTCCAGTAGCCGAGGAAGCAGAGCCTATCTTTGACAGGAAGGTCTGCTCCTCTCTCCTCAGTCCCTCGATGCAGGGAGCCTGTTGCTAGCAGTGCTCCCTGTGAAAAAGTAGTAAAAGGTAGAAAAAAAATCCAAACAAAAATGCTTCTAGGCAGATAACTCTGGAGAGCTCTCTGCAGTGCACCCATCTTGCTCTGGGCACAGTGTAAAACTGAGGTCTGGAGGAGGGGCATCGAGGGAGGAGCCAGTGCACACCCAGAGTCCAAAGCTTTCTTAAAGTGCCCTATCTCCTGCAGAGCCAGTCTATTCCCCATGGTCCTTACGGAGTCCCAGCATCCTCAAGGACGTTAGAGAAACCCGTCTGGAGCTGTTTTAGCAAAACTAATAGCAAAACCAAAACGCAAAGTTAAAACATATACAAAATCAAAACACGGGGTCGGCGCATAGCTCTAATGAGCATACTGAGTGCTGTTGCAATACTGTTAGAACTGCATCTGTTACAACTACATTATTTATTTTATCCATCTGCCCGAACAGGGGCGGTTTAACAGAGGAGGAGACTGTGTGCAGACCCTGGACATGCCCCTCCAGGGCTGCCAGCAGAAATTGTGGGGCCCGGGACTGAAAACATAGGCAGCACTCCCCCGCCCCCCCCCCCCCCCCCCCCTCCAAATCTGCCTATGCAGGTAGGTAGAGATAGATAGATAGATAGATAGATAGATAGATAGATAGATAGATAGATAGATACTAGTGGGGCAGCTCTATATGTTTAGATACAGACACACACATATATACAGGTTCAACATTTTTAATTATTTAATTATGAAATAACATACTTTTTTCCTGGATGGCAGCGGTCAGGCTCCTCAGTAGTCAGTCCTCAAGCAACACAGAGTCGCAGAATGCTCACACATCCGCAGGCAGCTCCCTGTGTCCAATCCCTCCTCCTTCCTGCTTCCTCCCTCTCCCCATCCCAGCATGCAGCCTGAGCCTCTTAATTGCGCTGGGCCCCGGTGCATTGCACCGGTTGCACTGGCACTAAATCCGCCACTGCTCAGGCTGACATTTGAGAATTGAAGTCACCGCCAGCGGCGCCGGGTCCATGCCTGTACTTCCGCGGGCCGTGCCGTCCAAGCAGCAGCAGCACTGACTGAGTTGAGAGACCGCCCACCTCCACTGCTGAGACTCTCAGCCACAGCGGTGGAGGGCAGTCTCTCACACTCAGTCAGTGCTGCTGCTCGGACGGCCCGGCCCGTGGAAGTACAGGCATGGACCCAAATGTGGTGGGCAGGTGTACGGGGGGCAATCGCCCTTTCCGCCCCCGTTTAAATCCGTCACTGACTAGCAGCCGGCCAGCCGCGGTCAGTGTCACCGGCGGCAGCTGTTGCCAGGAATTTCCACGGCTGGCTGAGTGTGCAGCCCGGGCCCTCCACTCTGTCAGAGTGGCCGGGCCCAGGACAACTGTACACAGGGCACCCCCTTGATGGCGGCCCTGTGCCCCTCCTCTATACAGCGCAGTAGATTCTGGCATTGTGTCAGAGTCTACTGCACATGCGCACATCTCTGGTAACATGGCGTCCTCCATGTTTCCCAGTGACAAATCACTATTACGCATTTGCAATGGACATTTTCTTGGTTATTTATGCTGCAGTCAATAGATCGACCCGAGATCGTCGACATGGTCAAGAGATTGACAGTTAAATTGATGGCATGTACTTAGGTCAACATGGTCAAAATGACGCCAAAGAAAAATGTGGCACATTGTCGTGTTTTGTCATGAGTTTTAGGGTTTATGTATAGGGTTAGTGTCACGATCCAGGTAATTCCTTATCAGTATTTACCTTCCAAATGTCTCCTGAGACTGTCCCAGTGTTCCAAGCCTGGATTCCATCTGCACTGTCTGTGTGCAGGACGCTGCATCTCATTGTCTCTAATCTCCTTACTGTGATTCTGGCAGCATCAGGGTTAAGTTTCACATGCAAGTTACAAACAATCTTTTCCTCCAAAAGCTAGCATGGGCGCAGCCATGTTTTCCTAATCATGTGATACCTTTCAGCCTATCAGCTGCACTCTGCTCTCAGCCTGATTACCCAGCAGCTGCACTCTGGTCTCTGGTTAATCAGCCAGCCAATCCCTGTTTCTCAGCTGGTATAAATATCTTGTTCCTGGGGTGGAAAGAGGTCAGTGCTTCAATTGTCTACAGTGATTCCAGTGTGCAGTTCTTCCATGGACTTTCTCTGCAGTGTCTACATTGCTCCCTGTGACTGGCAGTTACCTGAGACCGGCTTCCAGCTTCTAGCTTCCAGCGGTGCTCTGCCCTGCCAGTAACCATCGGTGTTCCGCCATCGATCCCAAGTCTCCATCGGTGTTCCGCCATCGATCTCAAGTCTCCATCGGTGTTCCGCCATCGATCCCCAGTAACCATCGGTGTTCCGCCATCGATCCCCAGTAACCATCGGTGTTCCGCCATCGATCCCCAGTAACCATCGGTGTTCCGCCATCGATCCCCAGTAACCATCGGTGTTCCGCCATCGATCCCAAGTCTCCATCGGTGTTCCGCCATCGATCCCAAGTCTCCATCGGTGTTCCGCCATCGATCCCAAGTCTCCATCGGTGTTCCGCCATCGATCCCAAGTCTCCATCGGTGTTCCGCCATCGATCCCAAGTCTCCATCGGTGTTCCGTCATCGATCCCAAGTCACCATCGGTGTTCCGTCATCGATCCCAAGTCACCATCGGTGTTCCGCCATCGATCCCAAGTCACCATCGGTGTTCCGTCATCGATCCCAAGTATTTATCTGAACTGTGATTCCTGTTACCTGTAACAAGTCATCAGTATTCCTCTGAACTGTGTTTAATAAACCTTTGAACTTTCCTTCGTTGTCTTGGTCACGCCTTCGGGCATTTGTTCTAAAGGTTCCCTGCATGTCTAAGAACCCTGTACTGCCTCCCAGGTACACATATACCTCAGCCCCTACAACTGAGGCTTCCCCCTGGTCAGCACCAGCCCTCAGTTTGTGACAGTAAGCCCTGACCTAATGGATCCGGCCGGAGACCAGGTCCAAGCGACCAGGCCGATGCAAGAGCTTGCAGCCTGCCCTGAACGTCAGGAGACTGGACAGGGCCATGTGATTCGCTGTCTCCAGGACCTCTCCTCTCGGCTGGATGGAATACAAGTAACCCTCCGTGGTTCAGGGGCGTCCAGTGTGCCGACTGCAGTACCTTTGGTGGTATCCCCACCCACCATTCCTGTTTCTGCTCCTTGTCTCCATTTACCGACACCTGCCAAGTTTGATGGTTCCCCAAAAGCCTGTCGGGGTTTCCTAAATCAGTGTGAGATATATTTTCAGTTACAGCCTGGTAGTTTCCCAACTGACCGCACCAAGGTTGCTTACATCATCTCCCTCCTCAGTGGCTCCGCCCTCGATTGGGTATCGCCTCTATGGGAGAAGTCTGATGCCCTGCTCTCTTCATATGCAGATTTCGTGGCAACCTTCAGGCGCATCTTTGATGAACCAGGTCGTGTGACCTCTGCCTCCTCTGATATCCTCCGGCTACGTCAGGGGACACGAACAGTCGGTAAATATCTGGTACAGTACCAGATCCTAGCGTCTGAACTTTTCTGGAATGATGACGCTCTTTACTCAGCCCAAGAAGGGGCGTCTGTGTCTATAGCCCAAGAAGGGGCGTCTTTGTCTACAGCCCAAGAAGGGGCGTCTGTGTCTACAGCCCAAGAAGGGGTATCCAATGTTCAAGCTCTAGTAGGGGCATATGAGTCTTCTCAAAAAGGAGTTTCTGATCTGTCAACCCCAGGGGGGGTGCTGGAGAAAACAACCCTGAGAGAGGTGTCTGATTCGTCAACCCCAGGAAGGGGTCACCAAAGTTTCAGTCCCAAGGGAAGTATCCAGAGCCAAGTTCCCAGATGGAAATTTTTGTGCTACAGATGCAGTTATGAACTCCTGTTTGCCGTCTTCAGAGAGCACCACCCTGTTGGCATCCAGCATGGACCAGGTCCAGGATGGTCTAACTGAACACTCGGATACCACTCATTCCGGTTCTAACCGGATTCTGACTCCTTCAGTTCCAGCTGATTCAACTGTCTTTAGACTCAATCCGGTTCCATCCATCTGTCTGAAGATTCCTTCGGTTCCAGCTGATTCCGATATCTCTGGACCCAATCCGGTTCCATCCGTAGGTCCAAAGACTCCTTCAGTTCCAGCTGATTCGAATGTCAATCCAAAGACTCCTCCGGTCCCAGCCGGTTCAAGCTTTTCTGGACCCAATCCGGTCCCATCCGTCTGTCCGGATCAGCCTCCTTTAGTTCCAGCCGACTCCAGTACCTTCGGATCTAATCCTGCCCTATCCGTCGGTCTAAAGTCTCCGCCGGTTCAAGTTTGTCTGGACTCAATCTGGTCTCGTCCATAGGTGCAGTACAGTCTCATCTGGTTCCAGCCAGTTCAAGTTCATCAGGATTCAATCTAGATCCTTCCGTTTGTTCAGGTAAAGAATTTATAAGAAGTGTCCTGGGGCCACTCCTAAAGGACGGGGTGCTGTCACGATCCAGGTAATTCCTTATCAGTATTTACCTTCCAAATGTCTCCTGAGACTGTCCCAGTGTTCCAAGCCTGGATTCCATCTGCACTGTCTGTGTGCAGGACGCTGCATCTCATTGTCTCTAATCTCCTTACTGTGATTCTGGCAGCATCAGGGTTAAGTTTCACATGCAAGTTACAAACAATCTTTTCCTCCAAAAGCTAGCATGGGCGCAGCCATGTTTTCCTAATCATGTGATACCTTTTCAGCCTATCAGCTGCACTCTGCTCTCAGCCTGATTACCCAGCAGCTGCACTCTGGTCTAGCTTCCAGCGGTGCTCTGCCCTGCCAGTAACCATCGGTGTTCCGCCATCGATCCCAAGTCTCCATCGGTGTTCCGCCATCGATCCCAAGTCTCCATCGGTGTTCCGCCATCGATCCCCAGTAACCATCGGTGTTCCGCCATCGATCCCCAGTAACCATCGGTGTTCCGCCATCGATCCCTAGTAACCATCGGTGTTCCGCCATCGATCCCAAGTCTCCATCGGTGTTCCGCCATCGATCCCAAGTCTCCATCGGTGTTCCGCCATCGATCCCGAGTCTCCATCGGTGTTCCGCCATCGATCCCGAGTCTCCATCGGTGTTCCGCCATCGATCCCAAGTCTCCATCGGTGTTCCGCCATCGATCCCAAGTCTCCATCGGTGTTCCGCCATCGATCCCAAGTCTCCATCGGTGTTCCGTCATCGATCCCAAGTCACCATCGGTGTTCCGCCATCGATCCCAAGTCACCATCGGTGTTCCGTCATCGATCCCAAGTATTTATCTGAACTGTGATTCCTGTTACCTGTACCAAGTCATCAGTATTCCTCTGAACTGTGTTTAATAAACCTTTGAACTTTCCTTCGTTGTCTTGGTCACGCCTTCGGGCATTTGTTCTAAAGGTTCCCTGCATGTCTAAGAACCCTGTACTGCCTCCCAGGTACACATATACCTCAGCCCCTACAACTGAGGCTTCCCCCTGGTCAGCACCAGCCCTCAGTTTGTGACAGTTAGGCACTAGGGGCAGGGTTAGGATTTGGGCTAAAATAAGAAAACAAAAAGTTGACCTTTTCGGTGTCAACCATTTGCATGTCTACCTTTTGACTCTGTTGACCTAAGTCCATGTTGACCATTTAACTGTTGGCATTTTGACCCTGTTGACCTTTTGGTGTTAACTTACTATCTATGGGGGTCATTCCGAGTTGATCGTAGCTGTGCTAAATTTAGCACAGCTACGATCGTAAATTTAGACATACGGGGGGACGCAGGGCTAGTCTGCCCCGCATGTCAGTGCCCCCCCCGCACAAATACAAAAGCATCGCACAGAGGCGATGTCTTTGTATCTGTGGACTGTGAGTTGTCTGTCGCTGCCTCAGGCCGCAGCGGCTGCATGAGACGTCACGCAGCCGCAGCACCACGCCCCCCCCAACGGTCCGGCCACGCCTGCGTTGGCCGGACTGCACCTACTAAACGGCGGCTTAACGCCGCCGTTCAGCCCCCTTCCACCCAGCGACTGCCTCTGTACCAGAGGCGGTCGCTGGGCACCGACGACTGCCATGCACCGGCGCACTGCGGCGCCGGTGCATGCGCAGTTCCGACCCGATCGCTGCGACAAACTGCAGCGAGCGATCGGGTCGGAATGACCCCCTATGTACCATTTATGTTTATGTCGATCATTGGGTCCACCAAAATTAGGTCCACAGACAATAGATCAACCCCATATGGTCGACATGCAATAGGTTGACAGGGTTAGATGGTCGACAGAGTCAATAGGTCAATATGTAAAAGGTGGGCACTGACATTGATACAGTGAAAAGATCGACATGGAAATGGTTGGCATGAAAAGGTCGACATTACTATTTCTTTTTTGTTTGGAGGGCATCATTTTCAATGTTAAACCACATATAGCCCCAATTAGTGTACCACTTTGCTCGCCACACTTCGGGCAAGCTGTCTCGCTCCACTACCGCTCTGGTCGGCACAGGTTACTATTCCCAATCGTAGTCCACGTGGATGTTAAATGATGAAAAAGTAGAAAAAAAAACCTTGTGTTGACAATATTTGTGCAACCTTTTGTACTTGTTGACCATATGATGTATCATCCTGATACCCTTTCAATCCACACCAGTGCATTAGTAGGCATCAAGGCCGTAACTACGTGTGTGCCAGATGTGCCTGGCACACAGCGCAGTCGCCCTGAGGGCGCAACTATCCGGATTCCCTAAAGTCAGCGGCATTGTAATGAGTCAAATTGACTCATTACAAGCCGCCTGAGTGTACCCACTGCCGGATTGAGGAGAGGAACAGCTCCAGGGGCAGGTGAAAAGGAAGAGGAGGGAGGGGGAGGAGGGAGCCGCAGCAGCGCATTGTAATTGGTGGCGGCGCCGCTGTAGCTGTCCCTCTGCGCTTCCCTAATCCCAGAATTCACAGCGGCGGCGGCCAGCCAATGTAGAAGGAGAGGGACAGCTGCATGTGGCTACGCCACCAATTACAGTGCGCTGCTGCGGCTCCCTCCACCCCCTCCCTCATCCTCTTTCCCTGCCTGCCCGGGATGTGCCAGCAACTGCACCGAAGAGCCTAACTGCTTGAGCCAGTAAGTATAATCTATCTATCTATCGTAATGTGTAAAAAGGGGGACGCTGTCTGCAGTAATGTGTATTGGTATTATTTTGTGGCCACACCCCTTCCACATGAAGCCACGCCCCTATATATTTTGCGGGCACCTACAGTGCGCACTGCCCCTGTTTTGCATAGAAGGGGGGAAGAGGTGCCAATGCCATTTCTTGCACACAGCGCTAAAATGTCAATTTACGGCACTGGTAGGCATCTCTGTCGCTTATGTACCTGGATTGCTAGTAATTAGTAATTACACAAGTACCGGAGCAGTGGTGGACCCAGAAAATGTTGATGGGGGAGGGGGACTCTGAAGATGCACCGTCCCACATTGAAAAAAGAAATGGCAACAACATGCAATAGCCCACTTGATTCTAGCATCTACCCATGCAATAGGTGTGCTGCCGCAAAGCTGTGGCGCAAAGCTGGAGGTGTTATGAGACCTAGGCTTAATAGCCTGTTGCATTGCTGTTTGAAAGTTGTAGGATAATTAATAAATATACCCTTTACCTGTCATGTGACATTACTGATTTAATTAGCACGCTTATCAAAAGGACAAACCAGGACACCGTCAGGCGAGGAGCGATCTGCATAATCAGATAATAATAGTGTGTATGCTAAAATGCAAGCTGGTAGATAAGTACCTCTGCTGTACATGGTTCTTTGTGACATGATCGCCCCCTGGTGTCTCTCCGTTGCATAGCAACACTTTAAACCATAGAGCGGACTTCCCAGCAGAACAGAGCGTCTCCTTTCCTTAGCATTTGTTAGTTCTTCAAACATGTCCCTTCCGCCGGATATTGCCATAGAGTGCTGTGGCTAATACGAGAGATAACCATTGTGGTGGTGAGCCGGTAGGTGGGTTTCTTGGTGTGGCTGTTATTACAGTAGTGGGTGTAATATATATATATATATGTGTGTGTGTAGTTGCTGGGGCTGGGGCTGCTTGTGCCTGTGTGATATAGCTGTGTGCTTCCTAGTTATGTGTAAGCTCAGTGTTGGCATGTGATGGGAAGCAGTCATGCTGTCAGTACATAGATGACCCTGTCTAATGCTATTATGGCTGCCACCCTGACCTGGTTGCCACACTACTGCCACTCAGCTTTACATCTTCTCCCTGCATTTCTATAGGCTTTGCAGTAGAAAGCATGCTGGGACCTGTAGTATTACAGCAGACACAGGTTGACCCTCACTACTGCTTCTCCAGTGCTACACACACACACACACACACACACCCCCATAAGATCCCTAAACGCTACTGCGACTTCTCCGAGGGGAGAAGTCGCATATGTCTCCCTTGAACTGCCCGGCAGCTTCTTGGGCGTCAGGATCGCATATGATTCATCGTATGCAGTCCTTTTGCATATGATGTATTGTAGGCGCTCCTAGCCAAGGCTGCCGGATCCGAGAAATCTATAGTGCAGCCCTTCCGATCTACAGGCTCCGATCCTATGAGCACGGGACCGCGCATCAGATCGGAATCACATGCGATTTGCCACTTTTCATCTGATTTCTCAGCCCCATAAGTCGGAATCGGATGAAAAGGGCCCAAATCGCACTAGAGTATGGGCACCTATAGTTGTAGCAGTCATACCGCTGCCTGCAATGCCTCTGTCTGTAACCGCCTTGTACCTGGCTGATCACTGTGCTTTGTTTACCCCTAGGTACGATGATGATCGAGGTCGTTTGTAACGACCGCTTGGGGAAGAAAGTGCGCGTAAAGTGCAAGTATCCTTAAAAGTGGAGTTGGCAATGTCTGTGTGCAGATGTCCAGGATGCTAACAAATTGTGCCAATGTGGTGAGGGTCATGTGGTACTGAGCCTTACATTGTAGACCGCAATAGCACAAAGCAATCATAGAGTACAGTGAAAGTGTGGTGTCATAGTACTCGATGATCAGTACATTATGGTGCCAGCAGGCCTTTGGTGGTCAGGTGGTTACATGTATAAAGACTGTAGAAATGACAAGCACCTAATAGTGTTGTGTTTAACAGACTCTAAAAATAAAATATTGTACATTAATTAGCAGGTACCTGCATACTAATATGGATAGCTAAGGCTGACTTTGGTGCTTATCAATCTACTTATTTATTTATTGTTTGTTTGCTCATAATTTGAAATTTCTCCTTCCTCTCCCTTTCTACCAGCTTAAATGCATAACAAAAAAAAATGTTTTATCCATGTGGGTTTGAGCGCCCCATGTCAACTAACTTGTAGGGACGCCTACCAATAAAATTGTCAACATGGTATACTGGTAGTGTTATTAAAATATATTTCTCTATCGTCCTAAGTGGATGCTGGGGTTCCTGAAAGGACCATGGGGAATAGCGGCTCCGCAGGAGACAGGGCACAAAAAAGTAAAGCTTTTACCAGATCAGGTGGTGTGCACTGGCTCCTCCCCCTATGACCCTCCTCCAGACTCCAGTTAGATTTTGTGCCCGAACGAGAAGGGTGCAATCTAGGTGGCTCTCCTAAAGAGCTGCTTAGAGAAAGTTTAGCTTAGGTTTTTTACTTTACAGTGAGTCCTGCTGGCAACAGGATCACTGCAACGAGGGACTTAGGGGAGAAGTAGTGAACTCACCTGCGTGCAGAGTGGATTTGCTGCTTGGCTACTGGACACTAGCTCCAGAGGGACGATCACAGGTACAGCCTGGATGGTCACCGGAGCCGCGCCGCCGGCCCCCTTGCAGACGCTGAAGAGAGAAGAGGTCCAAAATCGGCGGCTGAAGACTCCTGAGTCTTCATAAAGGTAGCGCACAGCACTGCAGCTGTGCGCCATTTTCCTCTCAGCACACTTCACACAACAGTCACTGAGGGTGCAGAGCGCTGGGGGGGGCGCTCTGAGAGGCAAATAAAAACCTTATTAGAGGCAAAAAATACCTCACATATAGCCCACAGAGGCTATATGGAGATATTTAACCCCTGCCTAACTTCAAAAATAGCGGGAGACGAGCCCGCCGAAAAAGGGGCGGGGCCTATCTCCTCAGCACACAGCGCCATTTTCTCTCACAGAAAAGCTGGAGAGAAGGCTCCCAGGCTCTCCCCTGCACTGCATTACAGAAACAGGGTTAAAACAGAGAGGGGGGGCACTGATTTTGGCGATATTGTATATATATAAAAGATGCTATAAGGGAGAAACACTTATATAAGGTTGTCCCTATATAATTATAGCGTTTTTGGTGTGTGCTGGCAGACTCTCCCTCTGTCTCCCCAAAGGGCTAGTGGGTCCTGTCCTCTGTCAGAGCATTCCCGGTGTGTGTGCTGTGTGTCGGTACGTGTGTGTCGACATGTATGAGGACGATGTTGGTGAGGAGGCGGAGAAATTGCCTGTAATGGTGATGTCACTCTCTAGGGAGTCGACACCGGAATGGATGGCTTATTTAGAGAATTACGTGAGAATGTCAACACGCTGCAAGGTCGGTTGACGACATGAGACGGCCGACAATCTATTAGGACCGGTCCAGGCGTCTCAGAAACACCGTCAGGGGTTTTAAAAACGCCCATTTACCTCAGTCGGTCGACACAGACACGGACACTGAATACAGTGTCGACGGTGAATAAACAAACGTATTTCTCAAGATTAGGGCCACACGTTAAGGGCAATGAAGGAGGTGTTACGTGTTTCTGATACTACAAGTACCACAAGAAAGGGTATTATGTGGGAGTGAAAAAACTACCTGTAGTTTTTCCTGAATCAGATAAAATAAAATGAAGTGTGTGATGATGCGTAGGGTTACCCCGATAGCAAATATTGGCGTTATACCCTTTCCCGCCAGAAATTAGGGTACGTTGGGAAACACCCCTTAGGGTGATAAGGCGCTCACACGCTTATCAAGTGGCGTTACCGTCTCCAGATACGGCCGCCCTCAAGGAGCCAGCTGATAGGAAGCTGGAAAAATATCCTAAAAAGTATATACACACATACGGTGGTTATACTGCGACCAGCGATCGCCATCAGCCTGGAGATGCAGTGCTGGGTTGGCTTGGTCGGATTCCCTGACTGAAAATATTTTATTCATGTAGAGCATTTAATAGGATGCATTCTATATATATGTATGTGAGATGCACAGAGGGATATTTGCTCTCTGGCATCAAGATAAGTGCGTTGTCCATATCTCCCAGAAGATGTCAGGGACACGACAGTGGTCAGGTGATACAGATCCCATACGGCAGATGGAAGTATTGCTGTATAAAGGGAAGGAGTTATTTGGGGGTCGGTCCATCGGACCTGGGGACCACAGCAACAGCTGGGAAATCCAACCTTTTTTACCCCAAGTTACATCTCAGCTAAAAAAGACACCGTCTTTTCAGCCTCAATCTTTCCTTTCCCATGAGGGCATGCAGGCAAAAGGCCAGTCATATCTGCCCAGACATAGAGGTAAGGGAAGTAGACTGCAGCAGGCAGCCCTTTCCCAGGAAAAGAAGCCCTCCACCGCGTCTGCCAAGTCCTCAGCATGACGCTGGGGCCGTGCAAGCGGACTCAAGGTGGGGGGGTAGTCTCAAGAGTCTCAGGGCGCAGTGGGATCACTCGCAAGTTGACCCCTAGATCGTACGAGTATTATCCCAGGGGTAAAGATTGGAGAGTCGAGACATCTTCTCCTCGCAGGTTCCTGAAGTCTGCTTTACCAACGGCTCCCTCCGACAGGGAGGCAGCATTGGAAACAATTCACAAGCTGTATATCCAGCAGGTGATAATCAAAGTACCCCTCCTACGACAAGGAAAAGGGTATTATTTTTCCACACTATATTGTGGTACTGAAGCCAGACGGCTTGGTGACACATAGTCTAAATCTAAAATGTTTTGAACACTTACATAAAAGGTTCAAATCGAGATAAAGTCACTCAGAGCAGTGATAGCGAACCGGAAAAAAGGGGACTATATGGTGTCCCTGGACATCAAGGATTACCTCCATGTCCAAATTTTGTCCTTCTCATCAAGGGTACCTCTGGTTCGTGGTACAGAACTGTCAATATCAGTTTCAGACGATGCCGTTTGAATTATCCACGGCACCCCGGGCCTTTTTACCAAGGTAATGGCCGAAAAGATGTTTCTTCAAAGAAAAAAGGCATCTAAATTATCCCTTACTTGCACGACCTAAAAAGGGCAAGTTCCAGAGAACAGTTGGAGGTCGGAAGAGCACTATCTAAAGTAGTTCTTCGACGGCACGACTGGATTCTAAATATTCCAAGAATCGCAGCTGTTTTCCGACGATACGTCTGCTGTTCCTAGGGATGATTCTGGACACGGTTCAGAAAAAGGTTTTTCTTCCCGAGGAAAAAGCCAAGGAGTTATCCGACCTGTCAGGAACCTCCTAAAACCAGGAAAGGTGTCTGTACATCAATGCACAAGAGTCCTGGGAAAAATGGTGGCTTTTTACGAAGCAATTCCATTCGGCAGATTCCATGCAAGAATTTTCCAAAGGGATCTGTTGGACAAATGGTCAGGGTCGCATCCTCAGATGCACCTGCGAATAACCCTGTCGCCAAGGACAAGGGTATATCTTCTGTGGTGGTTGCAAAAGGCTCATCTATTGGAGGGCCGCAGATTCGGCATACAGGATTTGATCCTGGTGACCACGGACGCCAGCCTGAGAGGTTGGGGAGCAGTCACACAAGGAAGAAACTTCCAGGGGGTATGGACGAACCTGGAAAAGTCTCTTCACATAAACATTCTGGTACTAAGAGCAATCTAAAATGCTCTAAGCCAGGCGGAACCACTCCTGCAAGGAAAACCGGTGTTGATTCAGTCGGACAACATCACGGCGGTCGCCCATGTAAACAGACAGGGCGGCACAAGAAGCAGGAGTGCAATGGCAGAAGCTGCCAAGATTCTTCGCTGGGCGGAGAATCACGTAATAGCACTGTCAGCAGTGTTCTTCCCGGGCGTGGACAACTGGGAAGCAGACTTCCTCAGCAGACACGATATTCACCCGGGAGAGGGGGGTCTTCATCCAGAAGTCTTCCACATGCTAATAAACTGTTGGGAAAGACCAATGGTAGACATGATGGCGTCTCGCCTCAACAAGAAACTGGACAAGTATTGCGCCAGGTCAAGAGATCCACAGGCAATAGCTGTGGACGCACTGGTAACACCTTGGGTGTACAAATCAGTATATGTGTTTCCTCCTCTGCCTCTCATACCAAAGGTATTGAAGATTATACGGTGAGGAGGAGTAAGAACAATACTAGTGGCTCCGGATTGGCCAAGAAGGACTTGGTACCCGGAACTTCAAGAGTTGGTCACGGACGACCCGTGCCCTCTACTTCTGAGAAGGGACCTGCTACAACAGGGTCCCTGTCTTTTTCAAGACTTACCGCGGCTGCGTTTGACGGCATGGCGGTTGAACGCCAGATCCTAAAAGGGAAAGGCATTCCAGAAGAAGTCATTCCTACCTTGATTAAGGCAAGGAAGGAAGTCACCGCGAAACATTATCACCGCATTTGGCGAAAATATGTCGCGTGGTGCGAGGATCGGAGTGTTCCGACGGAGGAATTTCAACTGGGTCGTTTCCTACATTTCCTACAATCAGGATTGTCTATGGGTCTCAAATTGAGATCTATTAAGGTTCAAATTTCGGCCCTGTCAATATTCTTCCAAAAAGAATTGGCCTCAGTTCCTGAGGTACAGACTTTTGTTAAAGGAGTACTGCATATACAGCCTCCTGTGGTGCCTCCGGTGGCACCGTGGGATCTAAATGTAGTTTTAGATTTCCTCAAATCCCATTGGTTTGAACCATTGAAAAAGGTGGATTTTAAATATCTCACATGGAAAGTGACTATGTTACTGGCCCTGGCTTCCGCCAGGAGAGTATCTGAATTGGCGGCTTTATCTTATAAAAGCCCTTATCTAATCTTCCATTCGGATAGGGCAGAACTGAGGACTCGTCCGCATTTTCTCCCTAAGGTGGTATCAGCGTTTCACCTGAACCAACCTATTGTGGTGCCTGCGGCCACTGGCGACTTGGAGGACTCCAAGTTGTTGGACGTTGTCAGAGCCTTAAAAATATACATTTCAAGGACGGCTGAAGTCAGAAAATCTGACTCGCTGTTGATACTATATGCACCCAACAAGTTGGGTGCCCCTGCTTCTAAGCAGACGATTGCTCGTTGGATTTGTAACACAATTCAACTTGCTCATTCTGTGGCAGGCCTGCCACAGCCTAAATCTGTTAAGGCCCATTCCACAAGGAAGGTGGGCTCATCTTGGGCGGCTGCCCGAGGGGTCTCGGCATTACAATTCTGCCGAGCAGCTACGTGGTCGGGGGAAAACACGTTTGTAAAATTCTACAAATTTGATACCCTGGCAAAAGAGGACTTGGAATTCTCTCATTCGGTGCTGCAGAGTCATCCGCACTCTCCCGCCCGTTTGGGAGCTTTGGTATAATCCCCATGGTCCTTTCAGGAACCCCAGCATCCACTTAGGACGATAGAGAAAATAAGAATTTACTTACCGATAATTCTATTTCTCGGAGTCCGTAGTGGATGCTGGGCGCCCATCCCAAGTGCGGATTATCTGCAATACTGTACATAGTTATTGTTAACTAATTCGGGTTATATTGTTAAGGAGCCATCTTTAAGAGGCTCTTTCTGTTATCATACTGTTAACTGGGTTTAGTTCACAAGTTGTACGGTGTGATTGGTGTGGCTGGTATGAGTCTTACCCGGGATTCAAATTGCCTCCCTTATTGTGTACGCTCGTCCGGGCACAGTACCTAACTGGAGTCTGGAGGAGGGTCATAGGGGGAGGAGCCAGTGCACACCACCTGATCTGGTAAAAGCTTTACTTTTTTGTGCCCTGTCTCCTGCGGAGCCGCTATTCCCCATGGTCCTTTCAGGAACCCCAGCATCCACTACGGACTCCGAGAAATAGAATTATCGGTAAGTAAATTCTTATTAATGTGTACATACTCCCATCACCACAAATGTGTTTAACACACCGTAGTGTCCCCAGTCCAGATTATGTCACACAGAAGTCCAGGTTAACATGCCATAGAGCTCCCCCCTCACCCCCCATGTGCACGTACCAGTGATGTAGCGATTTGGAGGGGCCCCTTGGTAGCTGCCCCGTTATATTAATCTGGCACTGGATTTCTATACTTCTATATATAAGACCCAAAAGTGTAACAGAACCAAAATACTCAAACATTAACAGGACTCACAGATGACCTGCCCATATTTAATCATGTCATTGTTATTTGTATTTTAATACACTCATTGTGAAGTGCTACTTAATATAGTAAGGGCTTTATATATCAAAGGTGATCGAGAAGGGCTCATCTGTGAACATTGCATCTAGAATCATGTAACATTTGCACTGGACAGTAGTAACCAATCAGATACTTGTTATTTTGTGTAAAATATGCACTGGGCAAAAATATGGTGGATGAGAGGAATATTTGCACCTAAATTCAGTGTTCATTCATTGACCAGTTTATAGCATTGGTTTTGAAAGTGTCTGGAAACCGATATAGTGTATATTGTTTAAATATTAATGAAATATAAAAACTGGTATAAATTTATACATTGCCTGTGGTATTTTTTTATTTTTATTTTTTTGCCTTGACCATGCACTTGTGTGAAAACATATGTAAGCAGCACAGTGCAACCAAAGAGAACAACTTAGGGGGGTATCCAATTACCCGCAGTCCATAACCGTGGGTAATTGTATCACTGGGTCCAAAAATGGATCACACCTAATTGGATACCCTCCTTAGTCTTTATAAGTACTTGTACATAACACTAAGATGTTTAAAAGATAAAGTTATAGTTAAATCAGCAAACCAATCCTATCAAGTCAATGTGGGATATTCTTAGTAACTACCTTTTCTGCTTCAGTTTGTCTCTTCAGACTATTAGTGATTAATTATTCTGCAAATATTCCTTGGTGGTATGTGACTACCATGGCAACAACAGTTACATGGCACATGGGGACTTCCGATGCAGTCTCAATGCCTACGGAGCAGAGATCCATATCGGTGACAGAACTGCGAGGCAATGCAAGTGTAGTAGCCGCATATAAGTGAACAGATAGCTACCAAAGACATTGCAACATTCTTAGCAACTGCATACTCGAGGAACATAAACTCTGAGTGACTCCATGGCCGCACAGAATAATTATGGGGGCTGCGGCGCTAGGATCATGGTTTATGCATGCAAGATCATACGCTGAGACATGCCCTGAGACTGGTATGCCTGCGTTTTTGCAGACACTGGGGGTCATTCCGAGTTGATCGCTCGCTAGCTAGTTTTAGCAGCCGTGCAAACGCTATGCCTTCGCCCAATGGGGAGTGTATTTTAGCTTAGCAGAAGTGCGAACGCATGTGCAGCCGAGCTCTACAAAAACAGTTTGTGCAGTTTCAGAGTAGCTCTGAACCTACTCAGCGCTTGCGATCACTTCAGCCTATTCGTGTCCAGATTTTACGTCCTACAACCGCCCAACCACGCCTGCGTTTTTTCAGACACACCTGCATTTTTGCAAACACTCCCTGAAAACGGTCAGTTGACACCCAGTAACGCCCCCTTCCTGTCAATCTTCTTGCAGCCGCCAGTGCGAAGGAAAACTTCGCTAGAACCTGAGTACAACCACAAAGAGCTTTGTACCGTATGTCGCGCGTGCGCATTGCGGGGCATATGCATGTGCAGAAATGCAATTTTTTCACCTGATCGCTGCGCAGCTAAAAACGGCAGCGAGGGATCAACTCGGGATTATGCCCACTAATCGTTACCTCAGCCTCTCTTCCAGCCCTCTTCCTGTCAGTCACTCTGCGACTGATTCCTCGGTGTGAGTGGCATCTCAAAGGTACCTTGGCATGTGTGCACTGCAGCTGCGATGCATGTGCAGTATACTGATAATCTCTAAGTTGGGACACCATCAAGGTTGTGACAACATCTGAATCAGGGGTGAGGATCATACGGACGACTACACTTAGGTTGACAGTCATTAGGTTGACCACTATTGGTCGACAGTGACTAGGTCGACACAAGTTTTTTGTTTGTTTTTTAAATGTGGGTGTCGTTTTCTTCGTAAAGTGATCGGGAACCCCAATTAGTGCACCGTGTCCCCTCGCATGGCTTGCTTCACTCGCCATACTTCGGGCAAGGTGCATTGCTCCGCTACCGCTGCGTTCGGCACAGGCTACTATTCCCAATCCACATGGATCGTAAAGTATGATTTTGTTATTTTTTTTTTTAATTCATGTTGACCTTTTCCCATGTCGACCAATAGTGGTCGACCTAATGACTGTTTACCTAAGTGTGGTCGATCTAAAGACCGGATACCCTAAATCAGACCCATGATGTGTTGAGCAGAGAGACTTTTGAATTCCACTCTGAGCTCTGTATCACTGTCACATCATTCCTGTCCTTCTCCCCTTTCTACCACCACAGACTACCTAAGGGTCCCATACACTACAGCGACATGTCGGACCCTTATGTCGCATACTTTTTCCCTTGAACAGCCCGGCAGCTTCCCGGGCGGCAGGATCGCATACGATACATTGTATGCGATCGTTTTGCATACGATGTATCGTATGCGATCCCAGCCATGCCTGCGAGATCCGACATATCACGAGTGCAGCACTAACAACCTAGGGGCTCCTATCCGATGCTCACGGGAACGCGGATCGGATGTAAAACACGTCCGATTTCCCACTTTTCATCCGATTTATTGGCCCGAAAGGTCGAAATCGGGCATTATCGTTCTAGTGTAGTTTAGTCTGAGAACCTATGTCAACTTAACAAACTGACTGTGTGTGGTACCCGGAGAATGTGCTTTGCATTTCCTCTGTGGGCTGTGACATTTTCCCGCTGTGACATCACTTGAAGGGAGTTCAGTTAGGAGCAAGTCGGCTCGCGCCACGCTTCACTTACGGAAGCAACAAGCTTGCAGATTTTTGTTTGCAGCCTCATAGGGTTGCATACTGAAATCTGCCTGCTTCTAGGATGATAGCTAAGAAATGTGACTCACGGTCTACCCCATCTGTGTCACCCCCTGTCAGTCTGCTCCTCCCCTTTAGAATGTAAGCTCTCACAAGCAGGGCCCTCTCCCCCCATGTGCTCTTCCTTCTCTTACGTAGTCCATCTTCTACTCCATACTCCCTACAATGGCACCTAACCCTCTTGTTTCTGCCACCCTGATGCTTATTTCAGTGTCATATCGGCTGATGCAGCAATGTTTATATACCATGTACTTGTCCTGCATTGTCTTGTACGGTCAGTCGCTGTTTTCTTGTTTTGCTCATTTGTTTATGTAATAGTGTTCATTCTACCTCCCTGCACCTGTCACAACCTGTGCAGTTCCTCTTTCTGTCTGGGGTGTCACTCTGTGCTCTGTTGCTTATAGCAACACTCTTGTCTGTTTCTCAGGACTGATACAGACCAGAGTGTGCTAGAAGCACCAGAGCATAGAGCGATACCCCAAGCAGGAAAGAGGAACTGCACGGGTTGTGACAGGTGTTGGGTGCTAGAATGAACACTATCGGTGAGATGGAATGGCGTCCGAGTTTGCTGGAGGAGGTGCGGGGTGTGGGCTTAACTCAGATGTTTTTTTTTAAAGCGGCAGTCATGTACAAGATCCATAATTTTGCTTTTGTAAATGACTGCAGCTTTAAAACAATGCCAGAGATCGTCCGGCATCCCGCACCTCTGGCGAACTTTGATGCCATTACATCCCGCTGTATGTATTTTGTTAGGTGCTGCGGTACCCTTGTGGTGCCATATAAATAAAGTATAATAATGATATGCATGGTTAAAAGGTACTAAAGTTCCTATTTAAAGGCTGCTGCTTTAACATTTGTAATTTTGTAGTTGGTAATACACATTCTCTATTACGAAGGCTGGTTATCACTGGCATTGTGAGCATGTCGGTGACCTTGCATGACATGATGTGCGGTGGTAGCCGGCACTATTTTTATTTGGTTCATCTAAACAAGGATTTGTCCTGATTTCATTGGAAGATCCATATTGTTATAGAGGTATATGATAATTGCATTGTAGTGTTTATTTGATATGACTGTATTCAGAATTGTTTTTCTAATATTACTCACTCAACAGTAGAACAAGCTTGTTTTCTGACCCTTCACTTTGAATCCCAACCCTGTATATGAAATTAAGAACTATGTCTTTAGTACTTATGTCGGGCCTCTCCTTAGGGGCTGCATACATAGATATAGGGGTATATTCAATTAAAGTCGAAAACTGCCGTATGTCGAAAAGACGGCAGTTTTCTACTTTTTAAGGTCGAAACGTGATTCAACCTATTCAAAGCTTTTCGACAAGTCGAGGCATTCGACTTGTCGAAAAGCACTTGGATCGGCGGAATAGCTGGCGATCCACGTGTTGATGTCGAAAACGGGGCCAAATCCGACATCAAAATTATGTCGGAATGAGATGGACCCAGAGGAGGCGAGGGGATGGCGAGCCGCGGGGGGACAGCCGGCGGCATCCAGAGGAGATCACCGGTACAGTAGCGCTGCAGCTGGATGTCACTCACCCGCCCGACCTCACGGCAGCTTCCACCCGGCTCCAGCACTCTGCTGGAGCTGGGTGGAAGCTGCCGTGAGGTCGGGCGGCTGAGTGACATCCAGCTGTAGCGCTGATCTCCTCTGGATGCCGTCGGTTGTCCCCTGCGGCTCGCCCCTCCTCTGGGTCCCATCTAAATTCTACTTGAAAAAGTCGAATTTTAGATGGGATTGAATAGGGGTTGTCGGATCCATTCCGACAAATACATGTCAGAATGGATCCGACTTTAATTGAATATACCCCATAGTGTGGGTTTTTTGTTATGTAGTGATCCGGAGTATTGTTTCCTTGACTTGTTTCTATTTTAGCTCAGAAGACACCATCAAAGATCTAAAGAAACTCATAGCTGCTCAGACAGGAACGCGATGGGAGAAGATAGTTCTGAAGAAGTGGTGAGCGCAGGAGACTTCTGCCTTTTTAAGCTCTTGCTCCCACCGCATATTACTAGCGGACATGAGTTATGCAGGTGTGGGGGTCATAATAGCTTCTGGAAGGGGGGGGGGGGGGGGGGGCGGCATCTGCTGGCATGTCAGGCATCATTTAGATTACCATAACAAGTGACCCTTTGTTGCAGAGATGCAGGTGAACCGTTGGACGGGTCACCCCTGTAATCATACTGTAATGGCATGTTCTCTTTCAAACAAATGGCAGTGGTTTGCCTCCTGGGATTGTTCTATTCACATGATATTATTATGACTATGCACACGCCTCTGTTTCCTTGCTCCCTTTATGTAAAGGACACTTATTAGCAGCTGTACTTTCCCACTACTAATAGGATCGCCGGGGGCTATCCTGTTGGCCCTGATGATGGCATTGTTTTCTCTCGATGCCGACATTTATCAGGGGATTATATCACCCGAAGCATAATCTGCTATAACAGGCTGCTGGAGCCACGAAAGCACATGGGATCAGGGGCTTATCCCTGATCCCATGTGTTATCTCGCGATCGTGTGTCCAATTTTGGATGATAAAAACCCTCTAATTGGATACCGCGATAGTGACCATCGGTCACACATCGCAATATCCGGCTGTTTTTTACCGGCCGAAAGAGCATCGGGGCTAATAGGATACCGCCCTAAATGCCCAGGGCGTACCACTTGCTCCTGTGCTCCTACTGAAAAAGACTTAAATGCATGGGCTCAGTTATGAGTCGCTGCATTTCTCACTGCAGAATTTGTATATATTTTTAAAATTATATAATTATTAGCAAAGTGAAATACAGTTGCAAGATAAAGTATGTGAACCCTTTGGAATTTCCTGGATTTGTGCATAAATTGGTCATAAAATGTGTTCTGATCTTCATCTAAGTCACAACAATAGACAAACAGAGTCTGCTGAAACTAATACCACACAAACAATTATGTTCTCATGTTTTCATTGAACACACCATGTAAACAACATACTTTTTCTTGCAACTGTAGTTACCGGTACTCGGTAAACACAGACAAATGCCCCGGTGCCCTCCAAGCACAGCTAGTGCAAACGTCAAAAGATGGACTTAAGACGTATAGAAGCTGATTCAGTTGTTTTGGGGCATCTGTTTTTCTCTTCTAAACGGGATGTTTAGACATCCAGACAACAGTCAGTGTTTTAATTATTTTTGGGTACCCATGCATGTCGCGCCCAAACATAGTGTTTAGCTGCGTAAAACTGCTAAACCCATCTAATTCCTGCTGTTTGGACGCCAAATGTGCAGACTTAATGCACATTTCTTCTTGCACCTCAGGAGGCTGCAAGAAGAAATGTCATCCCAGCAGCTAACTGCGTCTAAATGGAGCAACAATTGAATTGCTCTGTTTTGTGCCTCCTAGTGGCTGCCGCAGGGGGTAACAATTGAATTGCCCCCATAGCGTCCAGTATTAGTGGGGATGATGTGTTATTGGTTGCTATAGGTGTCCATTGTAATTAATAGGATGGTGTGATGGACTTCAGTGGGTATCACAGGTGGAAGATTCATATTGGTTGCTTGGGGTGGACACTGTAATGTTGAGAAGAAGGGATCATTGAGTGCTGGGAGAATGCCCCGCCATACCTGTCGATCTTTATAATGGGTGCGCTGGGGACAGGGATATTACTAGGAGGAGGGAATGAGGGAAGAGGTTGTTGCCCATGAAGACTAGGGGATAATTCTATCTGGCTTGAACAACATAACATCCTATTTAATCATAGAGGCGTGTTTAAAATAATCCTGAGATTGAATGCAGCTGTAAACCTATATTACATAAATGCAATACAGTTTCTGGGGGGTGTTTTTATTTTACATTTTAACATGTGGCAAAGAAACAATAAGAAAACATTGTAAATGTCAGTGTGTACTTTACTTAAGAGCATAGGTGTGCGCATGGGGTGTGCAAGGTGTGTGCCCACATACCCTTTAGGCAGCCAATAGCATCCCCACTCTGCATCTCAGTCTGCTCCCAGGGAAGAAAAAGTCTCTGTTTGAATCCAAGATGGTCGATGTGAAACTGCTGTATCCAAATATAGCAGCTCGGCATCAGCCACCGTGGATTTATATTGAGGCTGCATCATTCCTGGAAGCCAGTTAAGACGCAGAGAGGAGACTACAGTATCCACCCAGATGTGCAGTCTGTGTCTCCAGGAGGTGGGTAGTGCGTGTCCTGTGAGGAGGAGCGGGATGGGTGTCGGGTAGTGTATGTGACGGGGAAAGGGGGTACGCTTACCCTGCGCACGCCAATGTTTAAGAGTGCTTATTTAATTGTTTGTTTGTTTTTTATTTCCGTTCTAGGTACACAATATTTAAGGACCATGTGACGCTAAGTGACTGTATCCTTTTTTTCTTTTTTTTTCAACTGTGTTCATTGGAAGTGGTACAACATGGAAGGGGGAGGGGTTGGGGTGGATCCTGTCACACTATGGTAATTTGAAGTGATCCGAGTGAGAATATGGGTAAAATTTAACAAATGAGTGACTGATTTATAGCATGTCTTCCTAGATGGTGTTGGCTTAGATACATTGGGTGATATTCAATTGTTATATCGCGTCCGATCTCCCGTCTAAAGTGGCGGGAGATCACAGGGTGATATTCATTTCATTTCTTTTATTGCGCCCATAGCGGTTGAACTAAACTAATGGGCGCCATGCAAAAAGTCCCATTTCGGCGGCCAAATTAGTCACTTTTCGCTCATCTCAGCTCTCCACCTCCAGGTGTAACGAGCTAAAATGATGTTAGCACACCCGTCGGCAGACGCAATTGAATAGCTGCTGGTGGGGCGGGGGGTGGGCAATTAAATATAGCACCTTGCGTCAGGGGTTGACAGAAATGGATGGGAGGCTTCAGGGTGGATGCTGTGCCACCATGCATCACCACAAAATAAGGGAGATAGATTTTGACATGTGTTTTTATTATCTAATTATATTTTTCCGTTTGTGCATACAGAGATTTAATGCGTTTCTAGATAGTTGGTTCTCTATGTATGTAGTACTTTGTTTCGTCATCACTGTAAAACGTGTCTCCTGTGGCTGCTTATTGGGAATTATGCTTTGCATGCCTGAAGCATAACCCAGGATAAATACCGGCATTAGGAAATCGGTACGCCGGCATTGGGGCTAATAGGCTTCCCCCTCTAAGGGCTAGATTAACCAAACGGCTGATCTTTCACGCTGCTGCTGCTCCTCAGCAGATTACACCTCTAAATTTATAGTAGCACAAATATTAAGCGCAGAAAACGCTGCTTCAATGGGTAATATTTTTCCCATTCCTCCTTGCAGAATTGTTCTATCAAATTTAATTTTGCGCGTCAGTGGACATGGGATAAGGGGGGGGGGGGGAGGGGTTTATAAAAGCTTGGAGAGCGAGAAAGCTAGCTGTCACTACTGGCGGTGTTCAAAAAATTACTGACAAAAGCTGATTGGTTGGTACTTTATCTATCTCTGAGCTTTGATACATCTCCCTCTCAGTCACTCAAGGACATTCCTTGAGGGCCGCAGGTTTTTCTCAATTTGAATGTAGCTGGCAGCATCCATCTTCCCTTCCATCCTGACCAATTGCTTCGTCCCTGCTGAAAAGAACCACACCCACAAAATAATCTTGCCATGACCATCCATCACAGTAGGTACAGTGTGTTATGGATGCTATGCTGAGTTTTGTTTTCACTAGGGATGGCCATCGGTGTGTTCGCCATCGATGGTGAAACTGAGAGTGGCCATCGATGGTCACTAACTATGCTAAAGAAGACCATCAGTGGTTTCTCTCATCGATGGCCATCCCTGCTATTTCTGTGAAAGGCCCGCGGGCCAATCACAGCCCAGGGGCGGGGCTACGTGGGTGTCGAGGGCGGAGCTATGCTGCTTCCTGATTATGGTAGTTGTGTCAAACAATTCCTCACTTGGGCTTCATATGGTAACAGCTCATTGGTGTCTTGCAAACTCCTTATAAACGAGTACCCATTGAATGTTTTTTGTTTTCCAAGTTTTTAATTCATGAACTAGATATGCCTATAAGCAGTGTTTTGCAGATGTTTAATAAAAACTGTAATGAGCTAACTGGGAAACTTTTATGAAAACTGGTGCCATGGGGAAGTTGTAGTAATACACAGCAGGCCATTTTGATTTTTAGATTTTGCACTAGAAAATTGGCAATCTGATTACTTGCTATGTGGTTCGGCAATTTTTTTTTTTTTAAATTAACTGTGCATCCATTTTCGTAACTGGCTGCCTGGACCACTTATGTCGTGATTTGTGTATGTGGAGTGGATCTGATGACTGTTTGTTCCTTAATACATTCCCTTCAGATGAAATTCATGACGGAATGAACCTGGAGCTGTACTATCAGTAACCGACCTCTCTCCTTTACCAAGCGCGTTCTCTTCTGTGTTATGGAGGTATACACACAAGGGCTGGAGTCCTCCTACTTGGATTGCTGGAACAGTACTTTGTAGCCATCTTAAAGACTATACTCACTATCCATTACATCTACATTTATTTTCTGTTAATTAGTTCTTAAAATATATTAAAGACAAACCATTTTGACTAATTTGTTTTTGTGGAATTTTTTGCGGGAAAATGTATTTAACCATTTTGTTTTAAATAATAAAAAAAAATTGTAAAAAAATATTCTTTGTGTGTTTAATACAAACAATTGTGTGGGTATGGTACTCAGGGTCGACACCCATTGGTCGACTGGCTAGGTTGACACTAGAAATAGGTCGACCCGGCCATTAGGTCGACATGAAAAAAGGTCGACATTAGTTTTTTGGGCGTCGTTTTCTCCGTCAAGTGACCCGGAACCCCAATTAGTGCACCGCGTCCCCTTGCTGCAGGCAAGGGTTACCGTTCCCAATCGTAGTCCACGTGGATCGTAAAGCATGAAAAAGTCCCCCAAAAATGTTTTACAAACTCATACAAACATAGAATTTGATGGCAGATAAGAACCACTTGGCCCATCTAGAATGCTCTTCTTCTTTTTTTTTTTTTTTTTTAACCATATTTTTTATCTCAAAACTTATTTGATCCTTATTTCTTTGTAAGGATATCCTTATGTCTATCCCATGCATGTTTAAATTGCTCTACTGTCTTAGCCTCTACCACCTCTGATGGAAGGCTATTCCACTTGTCCACTACCCTTTCTGTGAAGTAATTTTTCTATTTTCCCTCATATTTCTCCCCCCCCCCCCCCCCCCCTTCTCTCCAGTCTCAGTACATGTCCTCGTGTTTTATTGCTTCTCTTCATATGGAGAATGTTCCCCTCCTGGACTTTGTTAGAAACTTTCAAATATATCAGGGGTTTTATCATGTCCCCCCTTTCCCTTCTCTGCTCCAAACTATACATATTGAGATTTTTTTAGTCTTTCTGGGTATGTCTTGTGATGTAGGCCATGCACCATTTTAGTTGCCCTTCTTTGTACAGTCTCTAATGTATTAATATCCTTTTGAAGATATGGCCTCCAGAATTGAACACCGTATTCTAGATGAGGCCGTACCAATGACCTATACCAGGGGTGGGGAACCTTTTTTCTACCGAGGGCCATTTGGTTATTTATAAAATCCTTCGGGGGCCATACAAGTCTGCCCCCGCGCGCGCCCAAAAAATGGGTGTGGCCAGTTAAAATGGGACGTGATACACATATGCCTCCAATAGTGCAGTGCCAGATCCACAATTGCCCCCACAGTGCCAGGTATACAAATGCCCCTCACAGTGCCAGGTATACAGATGCCCCTCACAGTGCCAGGTATACAGATGCCCCTCACAGTGCCAGGTATACAGATGCCCCTCACAGTGCCAGGTATACAGATGCCCCCCCGTCCCGCTTACCGCTCATTTCGGTGGGTACACGGAGGAAAGCGGGGCTATGTTGGGCGGCGGCGTGTAAGACTTTAAACCAGCCGCCGGTTCGAGAGCCAATCGGAGTTCGCGGACCGGCAGCCGCGGCTCCTGATTGGCTGACGGTCCGCGAGCTCTGATTGGCTCACGAACTGGCGGCTGGGTTCAAGTCCTACACGACGCCGACGCCCCGACAATAGCCGCGCTCTCCTCCGTGTGGTGACAGCTGAGACACGCTGCTGCCGGACTGTGCGGCGGCGTGTCTCACTGAAAGGAGCGGGTGGGCCGGACCAAACGGCTTTGCGGGCCTTATACGCCCCGCGGGACGGAGGTTCCCCACCCCTGACCTATACAGTGGCATTATTACCTCTTTCTGCTGCTGATTCCTCTCCCAATGCAACCAAGCATCTGACTAGCCTTCCTCATTGCTTTGTTACATTGCTTACCTGTCTTTAAGTCACCTGAAATAGTGACTCCTAGATCCCTTTCCTTCATCCTCAGTAATTTTCAGTATAGTGCCATTAATACTATATTTAGCTTTTGATTTTTGAGACCCAAGTGCATGATTTTGCATTTTTGGGCATTAAACTGTGTGTTGCCACACTCTTGACCATTCCTCTAGTCTACCTAAGTGTCGACCTTTTTTCATGTCGACATTGTGTTGACCTAATGGCCGTGTCGACCTAGCCACTGTTGACCTAATTGGTGTAAACCCAGAGTCCGGATACCCAATTGTGTCTTGTCACACTAAGGCTGGTTTCCGAAGCAGAAATAAAATGCATAAGTCCGTCTAATGGTCCTGTGTCCTGATACCAAGTTACCCACATGCTATTCACCAGTACCAACTGGCATGGAGTGTGCCCAGAGTTATTTAACAGACCCATACCAAGCCAGCACTCGCCATGCTACATTTCCACTTGTCACCTGCCTCCGGGAACACAGGAGGGGGGGGATCCTGCCTTCGGTACTGCAGATGCGGGGAAGTATTTACACACACCGGCAAATATCCCAATAAAGAAGTAAGTTTACTAAACAGAAAATTGTAAGGCTCTTTTTTTTTTATAGGGCGTTAAATTGATTGCCCTATAATATTTGTATCAAACAACAACAAGGAACACCACAATAATGGTGTCTTTTATAGCCACATTTTTGGGATCAATCCAGAGTTCAACAATGCTGCCTCCACTACATGAATAGCAGAGACTTTTAACGTGCTGTAGAGAGCAATGGTTTGCTCTCTACAGTGCATACTGTACTAGTGGGGTATTAACACAGAAGATAATTGCGTTATCGTCTCCGTTAACCCTTTTACTAAATAGTGGGAATACTTAAAAAAAATAAAAAAATGCGGAAACGCTCGTCTCTGCATTGTTGAAGAATACATTTTAAGTAGAAATGTGATTGTTGAATAGAGCCCTAAAACAGTAAAAAGATAACATTGAAGTCTGACATACTACCATTTTATTATAATCCACTACATGGTGTTAAATACGGATTGGTTTCACGTACTTTAAATGAATCACATGAGTAAGGTTCATCATGTATCGCTTCTGTGTGTTTAATACTTTCTCTTACACTGATTGCATTACACTTAGAAATGTGCAGTTTATTGTAATGTAGATTTCTCTTACGTCCTAGAGGATGCTGGGGATTCCGTAAGGACCATGGGGTATAGACGGGCTCCGCAGGAGATAGGGCACCTAAAAAGAACTTTGACTATGGGTGTGCACTGGCTCCTCCCTCTATGCCCCTCCTCCAGACCTCCGTTAGATCTTGTGCCCAGAGGAGAATTGGTGCACTGCAGAGAGCTCTCCAGAGTTTTCTGTTGAAAAATTATTTTGTTAGGTTTTTTATTTTCAGGGAGTCCTGTTGGCAACAGGCTCCCTGCATCGTGGGACTGAGGGGAGAGAAGCAGGGTTGGCTTAATGGTTGGGCTCTGTTTCTAAGGCTACTGGACACCATTAGCTCCAGAGGGAGTCTGAACACAGGTCTCACCTGGGGTTCGTCCTGGAGCTGCGCCGCCGTCCTCACAGATGCCGAAGATAGAAGCCGGGTGAGTATGAGAAGGCAGAAGACATCATAGGCGGCAGAAGACATCAGATCTTCATGAGGTAAGGGCGCCATTGCTCCCATTCACGCCCTGGGCAGCAATAAATCTCACATTTGCGCACTGACAAGGTAGATTAGGCTGCAGTGCAGTAATTCTACGATCCCCCGCCATTTTCTATAAAAAAAATCACCGGGATCGAAGCCCGCCGTCGGGTGGGTGGAGCTTGATCCCCAGCACTAACCAGCGCCATTTTCTCCACAGAAGCTGCATGAGGAAAACGCTGCCTCCCAGGTCTCTTCCCTGCTGAACATTCAGGCTGGAAAAAAGAGGAGGGGGGCATTTTGAGCGCAGTGAGTGGGAATCTGGTCATTTTATATATAAAAGCGCTATCTGGTCATATTTTTCCAGTGTTATTAAGCGCTGGGTGTGCGCTGGAATACTCTCTCTCTGTCTCTCCTAAGGGCCTGGTTGGGGTTTTGTCCCCTTGTAGGTTAATCCCTGTGTGTGTGGGGTGTCGGTACGTGGTGTCGACATGTCTGAAGCGGAAAGCTTTTCCAAGGAGGAGGTGGAGCAAATGAGTGGTGTGTCCCCGTCGGTTGTGCCGACTCAGGAATGGATGGACATGTGGCATATGTTGAATGCAAGTGTGGCATCCTTACATAAGAGGCTTGATAAGGCTGAATTAGGGGGGACATCAGGGGGTCAATCCTCGGATTGGACCGACTCACAGGGCCCGTCGGGGTCTCAAAAGCGTCCCTTAACACAAGACACTACTACCGACACGGACTCTGATTCCAGTGTCGACTATGACGAAGTGAAATTGCACCCTAGGGTGACAAAAAGCATTCAGTGTATGATTGTGGCAATAAGGGATGTGTTGCATATTGCGGATGAACCCTCGGTCCCCGACACAAGGGTGCACATGTTTAAGGGAAAGAAACAGATTATAAATTTTCCCACATCTCATGAACTAAATGATTTCTTTGAAAAAGCTTGGGAGACTCCGGATAAGAGACCGCAGATACCCAAAAGAATTTATATGGCATACCCCTTCCCTAAACAGGACAGGGAGATTTGGGAATCACCCCCCACTGTGGACAAAGCCCTGACGCGCTTGTCCAAGAAAGTGGCGCTACCGTCTCCTGACACAGCAGCCCTTAAGGACCCTGCAGATCGCAGGCAAGAAACTACCTTAAAGTGTATTTATTCTCATACGGGTGCTGTGCTAAGACCAAAAATTGCGTCGGCATGGGTGTGTAGCGCGATTTCAGCTTGGACAGAGGAGCTGACAGCTGATTTTGATAAGATGGATAAGGATACTATATTCTTAACTCTAGCCCATATTAAAGACGCAGTCTTATTTATGAGGGCTGCTCAAAGGGACATTGGTTTGCTGGCTTCTAGGGCCAATGCCATGTCTATCTCTGCGAGAAGATCCTTATGGACTCGCCAATGGACGGGTGATGCAGATTCAAAAAAACATATGGAAGTTTACCCTATAAGGGAGATGTATTGTTTGGGGATGGGCTGACGGACCTGGTTTCCACAGCTACAGCAGGTAAATCAAACTTTTTACCATTTATTCCCCAACAGCAAAAGAAAGTACCACCCTATCAGATGCAGTCCTTTCGGTCGCACAAGCCCAGCAGAGGTCGGGGATCCTCCTTCCTCGCCAGAGGTAAGGGCAGAGGCAAAAGAGCACCTGCTTCGGCAGGTGCCCAGGAACAAAAGTCCTCCCCGGCTATTCCAAAGCGCACAGCATGACGCTGGGGCTCCCCTGAGGGAGTCCGCACCGGTGAGGGCACGTCTTCGACTTTTCAGCCAGGCCTGGGTCAGCTCAGGCCTGAATCCTTGGGTGTTGGAAATAGTTTCCCAGGGTTACCAACTGGAATTCGAGGAGGTGCCCCCGTGCCGATTTTTCAAATCAGCCCTACCAGCTTCCACATCGGAACGGGATGTAGTCTTAGCTGCAATTCAAACGCTGTGTCTACAGCAAGTAATAATCAGGGTTCCCCTGAACCAGCAGGGAAGAGGTTACTACTCAACCCTATTTGTGGTCCCGAAACCGGACGGTTCAGTCACTTATTTTGAATCTGAAATCCCTAAACCTGTACATAAAAAGATTCAAATTCAAAATGGAATCACTCAGAGCGATAATAGCCAATATGGAGGAGGGGGAGTTTATGGTGTCTCTGGACATAAAGGGATATATGCAATTGCGGTCGAATTCCCGAAATTGTCGAATTTCGGGTATTTTTGGCAAAAAAAAAAAATTTGTCAATGCAATTCAGTGCTTTCCGTCAAAAAAACGGACTTTCAAAATTCGACTTTTTGAAATTCGACTTTTTGCATATTCGACTTTTCTGCAATGATACAAGTGCTGCAATTCGACAAAAGCATATTCAATTCAAGTTTGGAAATTCGACAGCAGTGCTTTTAGACAGCAAATTCGTCATTTTCAATCCGCCACACTTTGGAGGGTGAAACCAATAAAAAAATTTAAAAACATGTTTTTTTTGTGTGTTTTTTTTTCCGTGGTAATATCAGATCTATTTATATTAGAAGGGATTAGGTACTTGGTTTGTCTTTTTTGGAGGCACAAGTATTATTTATATATTTTTAAAAATAATATATATATTTTTTTTTTTTTTTATAGATGGAATGGTGAAATCCCTGAAAAAAATGGCGTGGGATCCCCCCTCCAAAGCATAACCAGCCTCGGGCTCTTCGAGCTGGTCCTGGTTCTAAAAATGCGGGGAAAAAATTGACAGGGGATCCCCCGTATTTTTAAAACCAGCACCAGGCTCTGCGCCTGGTGCTGGTGCAAAAAATACGGGGGACAAAACGAGTAGGGGTCCCCCGTATTTTTTACACCAGCATCGGGCTCCACTAGCTGGACAGATAATGCCACAGCCGGGGGTCACTTTTATACAGTGCCCTGCGGCCGTGGCATTAAATATCCAACTAGTCACCCCTGGCCGGGGTACCCTGGGGGAGTGGGGACCCCTTCAATCAAGGGGTCCCCCCCACCCAGCCACCCAAGGGCCAGGGGTGAAGCCCGAGGCTGTCCCCCCCCCCATCCAAGGGCTGCGGATGGGAGGCTGATAGCCTTGGTAAAATGTCAAGAATATTGTTTTTTCCAGAACTACAAGTCCCAGCAAGCCTCCCCCGCAAGCTGGTACTTGGAGAACCACAAGTACCAGCATGCGGGAGAAAAACGGGCCCGCTGGTACCTGTAGTTCTACTGAAAAAAAAATACCCAAATAAAAACAGGACACACACCGTGACAGTAAAACTTTATTTCATACGTCGACACACACATACTTACCTATGTTCACACGCCGACATCGGTCCTCTTCTCCAAGTAGAATCCACGGATACCTGAAAAGAAAAGATCAATATACTCACCTCAGCCAGGGTCCAGAGATAAATCCACGTACTTGTTAAAAAAAAAAAAACGGACACCCGTACCATGCCGGACTGAAAGGGGTCCCATGCTTACACATGGGACCCCTTACCCCGAATGCAGAGAGACCTCTCAGAGTGACAGCTGTCACAGAAAGGTCTCTAAAGCCAATCAGGAAGCGCAAGTTGCAACAGGGGCCCTGTGTATTTCAAGACTTACAGCGGTTACGTTTGACGGCATGGAGGTTGAACGCCGAATCCTAGCGAAAAAGGGGATTCCGGAAGAGGTCATCCCTACTTTAATAAAGGCTAGGAAGGAGGTGACGGTAAAGCACTATCACCGTATCTGGCGAAAGTATGTGTCTTGGTGTGAGACCAAGAATGCACCTACGGAAGATTTTCATCTGGGTCGTTTTCTCCACTTCCTACAGACAGGAGTGGATGCAGGCCTGAAATTAGGCTCTGTTAAGGTACAGATTTCGGCCCTCTCGATTTGCTCTTTTCCAGTCCTCTGGAATTACTCCTGTAGCTAATGACCGGTTGAATAATTCTGTCAGTGGTGCTACCAGCACCTCTTTAAGTTCTTTTAGTATCCTTGGATGTATCCCATCTGGCCCCATAGATTTGTCCACTTTCAGCTTTGAGAGTTCTGTTAGAACAGGGCCATCTTAACAGAAGTGTAGGCCCCTGGGCACAGCAATGCACTGGGCTCCCTACCAATCCTCCACCGGTAGGGGTGGGGGTGCTATCAGCGCAGCTTTGATGTCCCGCGAGTGGTAGGGGGTGTTCTATCTTCCGCTCAGCATGTAGGACCTGTAGCAGTAATTTCTTCTTATTACTCCTTTACTGCACAGATGGGGCTAAACTGTGGAAGGGGGCATTGGGCTGAATGAAAAAGCCCTGGTACATGACTTCCAGGGTGGTAGGGGGTGTTTAATACGTAGGGGAGGGGTGGATAGTGGAGTGGGCTTAATATTTATTATTTTCCAGTGGGAGGGCAGCTTGCTTGACTGCAGATATCTCAAGTTCCTGAAAATATATTTCTTAGCTTTGAGTGGAATGAAAAACTAGAGAGTCCCACCTTTCAGAAGGTTCTGGGGACTTGGGGATCAGAGTTCAGGAGCCAAAGCAATTCACCAACGAAAATCTAAAACTGTATACCAGGCGTGTTGAGCTGGAGAAGGACCATCTGCTGGAAGGCTGATATCTCTGGTTCTGAGCATAGTAGAGACAAGCTGCCAGTGTCCACCAAAAGGGGAGAGTCCCAGCTTTTGGCTTGTACCCTCAGAAATACTTTAAGTCAGACAGAACCCAAGATATCAAGCTGGGAAGAGCAATTAACAGGCTTGGATGGGGACCACTGCTTTCAAGTCAGATATCTCCGGTTCCCCAGAGCCGATTTTCAAAAATCTGGTACCGCTGGAAAGAGGGGACCATCAGCTATCAGCCTAGGGCCCTTATACTCATGGGGCCCTTGGGCAAGAGCCCATTGAGCCCATACGAAAAGACGGCCCTGTGTTAGAACCTTCTCCTCTGTAAGTGTACTTGTTTCATTTTCCTGAATATCCCTGCAACTCAACTGTGGCCCCTTCCCCTCTCTTTCAGTAGTAAATACTGAGCAAGAATAATTATTAAGATGATCTGCTATTACATTGTCTCCCTCAACAAGATTCCCAGTCTCTGTCTTTAGTTTTATTATTCCGCCTTTTGTTTTTCTCCTTTCACTCATATACCTAAATAAAAATTTTGCCTCCTTTACCCACTGACTGGGCCATTTTCTCCTCAGCTTGTGCCTTTGCACATCTGATTACCTTAGTTAAGTCTCATTCTGTCTAACAAGATATATCTCTTTGTCTTCATTATTTTGTGTCTGCTTATATTTCCTAAAAGCCATCTTTTTTTGCTTTCACAATATTTACTACTTCTTTCGCAAACCGCACTGGCTTCCTTTTCCTTGTGTTTTTCCTAACACTTTTGATACAAAGGTCTGTTGCCTTAATTTTGCACAGAGTATATCAGGAGACAGCATAACTCTGGAATTGCTGGAGCAATGTACTCAAAAATTGGTACACATATGCCTTACAATCTGGGAACAAACACTGTGGGGGGGAAGACACCCCTAGCAGCCTTAGGGGTGAGACAGCAGCACTGAGTATTTCAGCAGACAGCATAACTCTGGAATGCCTGCAGCAATTACAAACTTGGTACACGTATGACTTACACTCTGTAGTGTCCTAGGGGTGGGACAGCAGCACAGAGTATGTCAGCAGACAGCATAACTGTGAAAGGCCTGGAGCCATTTACACCAAACTTGGTACACATCTGACTTACAATCTGGGAACAAGCTCTGTGGGGTTAGACACCCCTAGCACCTGTAGGGGTGGGACAGCAGCACAGATTATTTCAGAAGACAGCATAACTTCTGCATGCCTGGACCAATTTACAACAAACTTGCTACACATATGACTTACAAGCTGAGAACAAACACTGTACGGGTAAGACACCCCTAGCACCCCTAGGGGTGAGGCAGCAGCACAGAGTTTTTCAGCTGACAGCATAACTCTGGAATGCCTGGAGCAATTTTCACCAAACTTGCTACACATATGACTTACACTCTGGGAACATACACTGTGGGGGTAACACACCACGAGCACCACTAGGGGTAGGCCAGCAGCACAGGCTATATGAGGACATGCATATGTCGTCAGTGATGACAGGACTGCATGTGACAGGGCCAGTGGCATGATGTGAGGAGGGGAATGGAGGAAGCACGAACCCACACACTGATGGTCATATAGTGGAAGTAGCACGGTCCCCCAGCAGCACAGAGTATATCAGGAGATACAAAATGTGCTACGCTATATAAGAAACTGTAAAAATACCGATAAATTCACAGGGGCACTGACATGATGTGAGGAGGGGAATGGAGGCAGCAGGAAGCCACAGACTGAGAGCTGTATATTGGGAAGAGCAGAGTGCCTTGGGGGTCCAAAAAGGGGTTCGGCCACTACACAAAGTGTGTCAGGGAAGCAAGATATGCCTACATACTAGATCTCCAAACAACGTAAATTAACGAACTATCATTCTAATTTACCATCCTCTTCCCATAGAGAAGCACGGGTATTCAGCTATCTACAATGTTATTTATACTGTGTGTTTTAATATTTACATTTATTTTTGTAAACGGACATTCTTAAAATCCTGGGCAAAGCCGGGTACTCCAGCTAGTGAACGATAAATTGTTCATATCACTCAGTGTGTATGCACCAACGATGAACGATGCTCGGCCCCGCGGTCGGTCATCGTTGGTTTTCCCTCATTCTGCATAGCAAGGCAATTTGGACGATGGACATTAATCGTTGAAATCGACCATTGTCCAAATTGGAAACGTTGGCAAGTGTGTAGGGCCCATTAGTGTGCCTTGAGAACGGATTTTGGGAACCAGTGTGGTAAAGAATCATTTATTAATTTCTAAATAGCTATTTATATAGCGACAATCATGTTATAAAGCGCTGTACATCAGCCCCCTGACCCACTGGAAATTGCGATCTAGACTGTCTTCCATCCAAAGATACACACAGTTAAGATAGCTGTGTTTTTTAAGAATCCACTACTCCCATGCCAGGAGCTCCTAACCATAGTACTCAAGGCGCACTTATACCCCTTTTAGACTAAAATGGTGGGTAGCGCAGGATTTTGTACACTGGTCCAACCTGGGTGCAACCCAGCTGAGACCCCTTTCAGACTGGGTGAAAGACCCAACTTATTGCAGGGCTATGACATCACCACACACAGATGAGATCATCTAGCATTGGCTCTCCCTATGCTGTGAACGGGAGCTGGGTTGCAACCCGTTTACACTGTACCGTGACCTGAGTCCTTCCCGGGACCAACCCTGCAAGCTTGCCAGGTTGGATACCTGGGTCACTGAAACGAGCTTAACACGTTTCCACTGAACCGATCCTGGGTTATCACGGTAATAACCCCGGTTCTAGACCAGTAGTTCCCAAACGTGGTCCTTAAGGCACCCCAGGAGTCCAGGTTTTAAGGATATCTATACTTAGGTACAAGTGACTTAATTAGTGCCTCCGTCAGTTTGGTTATACCACCTCTGCACAAGCAGCGATATCCATAAAACACTGACTGTTGGTGCGCCTTGTGGACCGCATTTGGAACCACTGAAATAGGCCTTGTGCCTGAACGAATGCTGCAGCAGTGTAAGTTTTGCACCTAATGCAGTATCGGTAAGTACGCAAGGTATTACATATAATTGCTATCGGGAAAACTACAGTATAATATGGCATATACCACATTGTATTTGCGGATGGATTTATATTTGATGTATGACCCAGATTTTCATTTGTTTATTATATTTCTGTGTGTAGAGGTTTCATTACCCCCGTGTTGATTGCATTTATAGTTTAAACGGGATGTAGTTAATATACTGGCAGCTCCCCGGTATTCCCACTCGGGTGGTGGGTCCATGCCACCACCCGAGGGAGAATAGAACCTGTGGCAAGCAAAGCTCGCCACCAGGCCCAAAGTGTGGCAAGTGCAACAAGCCCGTTAGGGCGTTTGCTGCCGGTATAGCGGCTGGCGGGATGTCGCTGTTGGGATCCTGACGTGACAGCTGGCAGCCCGTCAGCCGGGATATCATACTGAACTTGTTTAAGCTATAGGTTTTAATGTAACCAACTGGATAGGTCACATGACCTGTGTGTTATGTTTTATGACGTCACAACGACCATGCCTACCTCACAATGATCTAATAGTTACAAATATAACGGCTCCAGCATAAACTGCTCTGTTACTGCAGACTGAGATGTGGAGGTAGGAAGGGTGTACAACAGGTATGAGGATGCTGGTCCTACAGGTGGAAGAGGGGGCAGGTAAGGACGGATTGAATGTTGGAAAATACAAATCTCCATCAGATGTTATATATAGGACCACAAAGGGACCTGTCGCCGCTCCTATGTTAAGTTTAGTGGTGATTGCCTAATAATGTAATCAGTGTCCCCGTATTCTTTACTATGGAAGCGGCTACCTATATAATATGTGACGTGGAAAGTGTTACTTTTGCATTTATACACAGGGGTAGTAGGACTGTGTAATTATAATGACCTCGGCTCATCCGTATCGGCACACACGTGTCAGGGGTTAAAACATCGCTCCATGTACTCGCTTACAAGCAGCACTTTCCATCCAGTGTAACATCGCAGAGGTCGCTGTAGGGAGCCGGTCTGACCCCGGAACGCCTGTCTGGACTGCCTAATTGTAGCGACCTCTACTAACTCTGGAGCTTGTAAGGTGCGGGACAGGGGAGTCTGTGCCCAGTCTCCAGAGGGACAGAGGTCTGTGCCCAGTCTCCAGAGGGGCAGAGGTCTGTGCAGGGAGCCAGACCCTCTGAGCTGTTGGGGCCGATAAACTACATCAGCTGGATCGAGTTAAGAGATCAGTGTCCTCCCGTTCCCAGTACTGTGTACACCCTCATATACACAGCATGTACCCTTTCTCCACAGCTGCTGTTTCTCTATACTACCTCCTTTATGTCACCTCAGATAATAATCACTATTATATTTTATGTATGGCTTGTGTAGGTCAGTTGTACTCTCAGTATAATAAATTGTTACCGGATGACTTCTATTTGATACTAACATTACAGCTCGCTGTTAGCCAGGGTGTGATCGCTGCCCCGGAGAGAAAGTCTCCATCGCAGCTCTGCCTCTGCCTGCCAATGCTGAGCACACTGTAGTGTAGAACGTAGCGCCTTATGACTGGCTGTTTTCATTGTGACGTCACTCCACAGCATATTAGTTAACTCCATCCTGTAGTGTTCTTATATCCAGCCGTGATCGTATAGTGGTTAGTACTCTGCGTTGTGGCCGCAGCAACCCCGGTTCGAATCCGGGTCACGGCATTGTTTTATTTTTAAAATATACATTTTCATTCATTAATGACTTTGTTGTTTTTTTCAGTTTCATAGAAACAGTATTATTTTTTTTTTTAATCTAAAATACAATGTGACCTGTAAGAGCATCTGGCACGAGAAGGCATTGGGATCAGTGACAGCAGTAATTTCACTGTGGTTTTATCAATATATATTAAGGTAGTGTATATTTATTATATTTTTTGGCAAGGATTAACATCTCAGTGTAGAATACACAAATGATACACACATTCGGTTTTTCCATTTAGCTTAACACTGGTCATGAGTTTTACATTCATGTTTTGTCATAAAGGTTTATATCTAGTGACTGATGTTTGTTCAATCAGTGTTTTCAACCAGCCAGAATACTCTGCTGTAGTGCTGGTCTATAGGACGTAATGGAAGCAGGGTGAAACAGAAAGTCCCATATGGTCTAGCGGTTAGGATTCCTGGTTTTCACCCAGGCGGCCCGGGTTCGACTCCCGGTATGGGAATACATGTTTTCTTTTTTTTTTTTTCTTTTTTATTATTATTATTTTTTGCAAATACGAACTGTACATATAATACACGCTTTACATATATGACTTTTATGGGTTTTGTACAGTTTATAGATTTCGTTTTTAATAAAATGTATCTATTTTATATCTTTACTATTTTTCACTCGCTGATAATTAAAGTAAAAGAAAATATTTTACGTTAATAAGGGAAATCAAAATAGATTGTTTATAATGAAGACTAATGTAAACTGCACGTATGTAAAAATCCTGGCACTATGCCTTAGATGTGTTGCAATAGTGAAAGCATGACAGACAATTAATGTTTATTGTCGGTATCAATGTATCTTTGCAATTGTAAAATGATTAAACACATTGAGATTCCGTTAACACAGTTTCTTTACTTATCAGCTGGGGGGAAAAAAAACATGTGTGAGGATCGAACTCACGACCTTCAGATTATGAGACTGACGCGCTACCTACTGCGCTAACGAGGCATCTTAAACACTTCCTGCTATGGTCAGTTCATACAGGTTCTTATGACTTTTCTGCATACTGTGCATTATGTCTGGGAGATTGGTAGCGTTCAGTTGTGGATGATTGCTATTGGTATGTAACTGTTTCTATACTGCATCAAGTGCATGTGCTTCTGTGTAGAATGGTAACCGCACATAAATGAAACATACTGCTACTGTATATCTGTTATGTGTTAGAAAGGCAAGCTAACTGTTCCCATATGGTCTAGCGGTTAGGATTCCTGGTTTTCACCCAGGCGGCCCGGGTTCGACTCCCGGTATGGGAATTAAGTGTTTTTTTCTTTCTTTTTATTTCCCCCCCCCCTTCTCTTGCTAGACCACAACAGTGTTGAGCATTAAATATTTCATTTAACTATTTCAGTACGTGTGCTTTATTTCACATTTAATAAACAAAAATATGCTTATTTACTGCCTATCTTCTCCAAAGGTCTTTTAACTATTGATGTCTTTTAAATCAAAGTATTCAATATTAGATTTCCTTTGTATGTGCTTTTTGAAATGCATGTTTAGCTTTGTTTATATTATGCTATTTGACTTGTGTTGTATATACATCATTATTATAGTGTTAAAAGCTTTATAAATGCATATTGTTTACTTGCCAATCTAAATAAGTAAATTATTGAGTGGGCATTATACATTTAATAAATCCAGCTAAGAGCTGGCACTATACAGTATATTGATTTATGATAGATATGCATCAGAATTCTTGTTAAAAGCAGGGTATTAAAAATAAAGGTTATATCCACTTGGCATCCCTTTTCTCCTGAATATCTTACTGGTTATATATGTATCATGAAATTACATTATGTATGTCTTAAATGTAGCCGGGTGGGTTTACTGGGCACCACTGTACCAAAATCAGCTAAACGAGCTATTAACACAGGAGCTAAATGCATTCTTATCTACGCTCATTTTAACTTCCATGAGACTTCAGAATTTCAGGGTGTCCCCAAAGGGGTGTGGATCGTTGGGTCGACAGTAACTAGGTCGACAGTCATTAGGTCAACCACTATTGGTCGACAGTGGTTTTGTCGACACCTGAAATATGTCGACACGGCCATTAGGTCGACATGAGTTTTGTTTGTTTGTTTTTTCGTTGTTTTCTTCGTAAAGTGACCGGGAACCCCAATTAGTGCACCGTGTCCCCTCACATGGCCCACTTCGCTCGCCGTGCTTCAGGCAAGGTGCCCCACTACGTTACTGCTGTGCTCGGCACAGGTTATTATTCCCAATCGTAGTCCACGTGGATCGTAAAGTATGAAAAAGTTAAAAAATTGGGGGGAAAAATGTGAAAAACTCATCTCGACTTCATGTGGCAGACCTTTGCCATGTCGACCTAGTGACCATGTTGACCTAATGACCATGTCGACCAATAGTGGTCGACCTAATGAGTGTCAACCTAAGTGTTGTCAATCTAAAGACTGGATACCCCCCAAAGACACCCTGGAGATCAGATCGCTCTCAATTTTAGATGGTGGGAGGTGGCTTAATGCCGTGATTCTCAGCGAATCATGATTTTATGGCCCTGCCCCTCTGGGTAATCAGTACGTTATCAACCATTGGGCTATTGAGGCTGCAGTCTATGGAGTCAGAACTTTGGGGCGCAACACTAAGATGGCAGTCAGGGAATCAAATGAAGCTTTAAGTCATTCCATGCTGCTACCGGCCTCAGAACTTAATTCAATAAACTTCCAAAGCTGCTTGTTAGCTGCCTGACTATCCTGTGGAGGAGGGGAAGATCAGCAGTTTTCAAAGTAACACAAGATGCTGCGTCAATTTGGCTGTGTAACCTAGAGGGAGATGTATTATAGCGGCAGGGTTATAGCACTTCCTGCTTCGCCTCAGTACCAAGGAGAAGCAGGATGGAACATCAACAAGATGTATAAACATCATGACTGCTGAAGCGAAACTCCCACCTCCGGCGATCTCCACCTGAGCACCCAGCGCATCAGTTTAGCGCTGATGCCCTGTGTCTCCCAGCCCAGTCGGCTCCAGTGTGCTTGTGCGGGATCGCGCTACTATTGCGAGATCTCACATGCATCTCAGAGCCACCAGCCGCGACAGCCAGGGACAGCGCTGTCCCTGCTGTGGTGTATGCAAAACGACACCTGCAGCTGTCGAAATCGATAGCGCCGATAATGACCGGTATGCGCCCGTCACCTTGCATACACTGCGGCTGTCATACTGTACATGGGGGGGATGTGTATGAACAGTATCAGTGCACATACTGTGCACTGATCTCACTTTTACTGCTAAAATCTTTATCATATGCACATTGTGCTACACTGCCATCTAAAGCTGCCCATACACAAGGTCGATATCGTGTATGAATGTACGATTTCAACGCCTCATATGCTGCATGTTTTGGGTACAACTACAATGCGATGCACGGCCCTGTCATAATATTATGCACATCGCAATATGTTTTATGCAATACAATGCGTCGTACGTCTGACTTTTTTTTTTTGTGAGGCACACAATCCATCGTTTACCGACGGGTGGTTAGCACATTGTGTGTCACTCGTGTGTCAGAGACTGCCAGGGAGCTGCCAGGGAGTTCAGGGGAAATCGTGATACGACTTGCATCGGATGTTGATCCTCCTGATCTATGAGAGTGCATGTGATTACCTTTGGAGTATCCTAGCATTCCTCAAAATCCAAAGTCTCCTTTAGGGGTCTATTTATCATTAATTATATATTCAATGCAGTCTGCCCAGAATCACATTGCAATATATGATTGTACTGGTGCCATGTATTATTCATCCACTTAATTTTCTTCTTACTTTTTGATAGGGATGGTGTAAAGATATAGGCAGGGGCTAATACTGTATTTGTGGTGTTTCAATCTTTATAGCGTTTCATGTACTTTTTATTCCTTCTGTTCCCATGTCTCTCTGGCTTGTGTCACTATTACCCCATGTGTGTGTTCATCCATTAGCCTATATATTCTGTACTATAATCTTACCCAGGTAAATACAGATGTGCTGTGACCTGGCACCTAGTGCTGCCATGTTATGTTATTGTAGGAGGATGCCAGTCTGGTAGGAGGTTATTACAGGTTATCATTGCTATGCCTATTGAGTCCATCCTGTGATCCTTATATGGTCACACAGGAAATACATTTGAGGACCAGGTAATGTCTCTTTGAAGCTTCTCCTCCACAGGGGACAATCAGGACTTAATCCAATTTCCCTGTCATTGTCCCTTCTGTTTACTGTCCTCTGTTCCATCCTGGTCTCTGACAGACATCACGGAGCCTGACCCAGCATGTGGTCAGCAGGAGAAGGCCAGCTGTGGGAGGGAGTGAGGGAGTAGGGAAATACCTGAGGTGGGATACCACCAATCAGGAACCTGCGTCTCCTCCCCAGGTGAGCGCTGCATGATGGGCATTTGGAAGGTTTTAAAAGAGGTTGCGCAGGTCAGCTCCGGATGTTAGTCGCAGGACTTTGGCTAAGGGGTGATTCTCTGCCAGGGTACCTTGTGGAACGCATCAACAGTGCTGTGTGGACTTATATGTAGTTACTACTGCATGGACTAATCTGCTATCACTGCTGTGTGGACTCAGTGATAGTTCTGCTGTATGGACTTGTTTATCTGGAACTTCTGCACGGAATTGCTGTGGACCTAAATCCTCTACTGGGACTTACTATCTGGACTGCTACCTGTATACTGTTTCTGGGCTATATTTACGTCTGTTTCCTGTGAATTATCTATTCCTGTGTGCTGTGAGAAATAAACCATCACTTTGGTTTCATCGGCTCTGTGTCTGAGTGATTAGAAGAACCCCGTATCTTCACATTTGGCGGCAGCGGTGGGATCATTCAGACACCAAACAACGACCGCAGGAAGCGTGAAGGCCCAGCAGAGAACAGAGGAACAGGTCATATGTAATGCAAGAGGATCTGCAGTGAGGTGGTAACAAGTGAGCAGGTGTCAGTCCTGTGCAAAATAAAATGTTTCCAAGGAAAGAAAATGAACGCGTCAAGTCTCCCAGGGCAGTGGAGCTCGTGGATGGAGGTGTGTCGGTGTATCGGCAGGCTGGAAAGCCGGATCTGTTATTGAGTGCTATAAAGATGCAGTACATTTGGGAGTACTGGAATGAAGCTAGGCGGATGATCAGTGGCTGGAGAGTATCCAGCATACAGGACAAGTTGTGTTACCTGGGGGATGCATTCCTGCACTGTAAAAGTGAGGCAGCCTCATGGAATCTGCTGGGGGAGCCAGAGTTTGTAGAATTCACAGAGGAAGTGAGTGCTACAGTGACCCAAATGATGCAGAGAAGTCAATATTCTGAGGCTGAAGGGCAAGTCCAGAATCAATTATCTTCTGGGTTAGAGCCAGAGGAAATATCCAAAATGGCGCCGCTGCAACCCGGGCAGATGATTGAGGGGTCCGCCTTGCAAGTGCCTGTTACCAAGGGAGCAGAGTCATTGTCAACGGGGCCCATAACCACATTGGAAGAAATGAGCATGGAGGAGCTGATAGCAGAATGCCAGCTGCGAGGCATCCCTTTCCAATTCTGCACTCGCAGGGAAATCCTCCAGCTTATTCTCCAGGATCAGCGGGATCCAACAAAAGCGTTCACCGATTACCGGACGTGGATCCTTCATCTCGGCCCAGGGATGAGTGTGTGGGAACAACTGGAGTGTCTGGAGGAGTGCTTCATTGTGGCAGAGGAAGAGGCAATGGATCAGGGGCTCCTGGATACCCCAGCATGGCTAGACCAGTGTTGCAGGGTGGATGCAGAAAGGCACCGTCTGCAACAGCTTCTCCCACACCCAAGGGAAGCAGTTGCCCGGTGTACTATGCTGGGAGAGGCTAGCGCTGAAGTGAAGGCTATGCCCACAATACAGGCATCCCAGGAGGAGCTGTGCTACACCTTCCCTTTTGCTGAGGTGGAAGATGTAGACCTAGTAACCAGCTGCCAGGGAATCAATGAAGACTGTGCCCAAGAGATCACCATGGATGGGGGAGTATTGTTCCACTCCCCGACTACAAACATACCAGTCACGGATGGCCTTTTGCTCCAGGATGCCCAGCTTATTCAGCTGGGGGAGGCTCATCGCGATGGATTGGCAACGGCAGCCCCATTCATTTCACTGAGGAAGGCTGATGAGAAAATGCCCTGTGTATCTCCTGCTACCCTAACTCCACAAGAAGATTATGAAGGATTATTCCATTTTAACGATTTGGAGAATGAGGAGCTGCGATGTGAATACTGGTACGTACCCTGTGATTCAAAAGTGACATTGGTAGCAGAGACTGTTAACATAATATCAGAGCAGGAACCAGAAAAGGATGTGTTGCACCACCGTAATACCTGTGAAAGTGTTGTGGACTATAACTATGTGCCGAGGGATGTGCCTGCCTTAAGCCAGGCCCAAGCAACTAAAGATCAAGAGGAGGTTGGGAGATGCCGCTTGTTACCTTGTCTCCTTTACCAGGGTGAAGGCACAGTGCAACCCGCTCCCCTTCCATCTGCAGAGCAAGAGCAAGTTGTGGAGATAATTGTGGAAGCTTCAGTTGTTAAAACCCTGACTGGTACCCCACCAGCTACCAAGCGCACAGGACTGGCGGGGGAGGAGGTTAACCAGGAGGAGGTGTGCGCAGAAGGAGCTGCAGGTGAGATACTGGCTTTTGAGGGGGGAGCGCCGGCACAGGACCAGCCTGTGCTGGTGACTCCCCTGCAGCCACCAGCTGAATTGTTTCTGATGAAGGGTCCATCCTCAGCACTAGGTATTGAGACCACGTGCTGTACGGAAATTTGCCAGCCCCCTAGTTGGGGTTTGAGGAAGGAAGGACTGGACAGAGTTGCAGAAGTGCCGGGGGCAGAACCCCAACATTGGCCTGCCTTTAGGCAACTGTTCCTTGTGCAAGGGGGGGAGGTGGAAGGTACTCCCTGCCCCGTTGTGCCAGAGGCACAGGTATTAGTACACCCAATAGGTGGGCCGGGTGTAAAAGTTTGCAATGTTGTGGACTGGGGATACCCAACATCTAAATTGCTAAATCCCCTGCTGGTGAAAATGAATGTGTCATATTGTAATATTGTCCTTGCTGGTTGTTTAACACTACTGCCTCTTACCACATGGGTCTGGTGTGACATCACCCTGTGGGACTCAGGTGGTACAGACATGCATGATGTTCTCTCCCCTGCACTCACTGCTCCTGGGTGGTAATGTTTCCTCAACACTTCGGAACGAGGAACAAAAAGTAGAGGAAGGAAATGTAAAGATATAGGCAGGGGCTAATACTGTATTTGTGGTGTTTCAATCTTTATAGCGTTTCATGTACTTTTTATTCCTTCTGTTCCCATGTCTCTCTGGCTTGTGTCACTATTACCCCATGTGTGTGTTCATCCATTAGCCTATATATTCTGTACTATAATCTTACCCAGGTAAATACAGATGTGCTGTGACCTGGCACCTAGTGCTGCCATGTTATGTTATTGTAGGAGGATGCCAGTCTGATAGGAGGTTATTACAGGTTATCATTGCTATGCCTATTGAGTCCATCCTGTGATCCTTATATGGTCACACAGGAAATACATTTGAGGACCAGGTAATGTCTCTTTGAAGCTTCTCCTCCACAGGGGACAATCAGGACTTAATCCAATTTCCCTGTCATTGTCCCTTCTGTTTACTGTCCTCTGTTCCATCCTGGTCTCTGACAGACATCACGGAGCCTGACCCAGCATGTGGTCAGCAGGAGAAGGCCAGCTGTGGGAGGGAGTAGGGAAATACCTGAGGTGGGATACCACCAATCAGGAACCTGCGTCTCCTCCCCAGGTGAGCGCTGCATGATGGGCATTTGGAAGGTTTTAAAAGAGGTTGCGCAGGTCAGCTCCGGATGTTAGTCGCAGGACTTTGGCTAAGGGGTGATTCTCTGCCAGGGTACCTTGTGGAACGCATCAACAGTGCTGTGTGGACTTATATGTAGTTACTACTGCATGGACTAATCTGCTATCACTGCTGTGTGGACTCAGTGATAGTTCTGCTGTATGGACTTGTTTATCTGGAACTTCTGCACGGAATTGCTGTGGACCTAAATCCTCTACTGGGACTTACTATCTGGACTGCTACCTGTATACTGTTTCTGGGCTATATTTACGTCTGTTTCCTGTGAATTATCTATTCCTGTGTGCTGTGAGAAATAAACCATCACTTTGGTTTCATCGGCTCTGTGTCTGAGTGATTAGAAGAACCCCGTATCTTCACAGATGGCCATCGACCTCGATGATTCAAAATCATTGATGGTTTATGCGCAATGTAGATGGTTTATGCAACGATGGTTTATTGCCATCGATGGTGGAGACCCAGATGGTTTCCCTTTATCGATGGAAAGGCATAACCAATTTGGTTTTTGTTTTTGTTAAGGAGGTACCGGGACACGGAGCATAGCTCCACTTCTGACACCCGCGACGCCCAACCCCATGTTCTGATTGGCCCACAAGCCAGTCAGTGAGAGAACAGGAGTGAACATCGGTTCTGGAAACCATCAATAGTTATCTGCTGCATAGTTGACAGCCATCGATGGTTACTTGCCATATCGCCATCAATGGCAACCACACCGATAGCCATCCCTACTTTGTGAATGTGTGGGGATCTGTGGGGGTAGAGAAGAGATTTGAGAGTATGAGCCAAGGGGAATCTGGAACCTTAATCAGGACCTGTCTGTAATGCTGTGATTTACAGCATTGCGCAGAGGGTGTGGTTAAAAAATGATGCAGTCCAACCACCACCATGCTATCCACCTGGATCTCTGCTGTGGGAACTGGATGGGAGAAATAAAAAGTAGGTAAGTATAATTTAGTGGGTTACTCAATCAACCGCAACAGCATAGACTATTATTACCAAACACTCAACCATTAGAAGTCAGGGTAGGGGGTGTGCTATATACATGAAGAATGTAGGAAATATGGTGACAGACAGAAAGTGCCAATTCAGGAAGGAGGGGGGGAGGTTAGGTTTAGAGAGGAGAAGTGGGGTTAGGGTTATGGAGATGCGCAGGTAAGGTTAGGGTTAGGGACAGAGGAGGAGGGTTAGGGTTAGGCACATACAAGGGGAGGCTAGGGTTAGGCATCAAGCGGGGAAGGTTTGGTTTAGGTAGCCTGGAAGGTAGTGTTAGGGTTAGGCACCACCGGAGAGGGTTAGGCACCCAAAACGGAGGGTTAGGATAGGGAAAAGGGGAGGGTTAGGGGGCTTACAGGGGCACTGTCGGGATTATGATGGATGGGATGCCAGTGTCGGTATACTGACCACCGGCGTCCCGTCTATCGGTCATTCATACTGATCCCCTCTGATGATAGCTCCTCTGTGAATAGGTTGCATTAGGCATGTTGAGGTGAACCACTTGGTGCATAGGCCCGATTCAGCTTGAGGTGTAGTTTTGAGAAATTTCGCAAAACTACAACTCCTTTCTCTAGCATGCGGGGGGCTGCCCGGCACAGGGCAAGGCCACCCCGCAAGCCGTATCCCCCCCACATTGAAATCCTGTTTAGTGAAACACTTGGATCTTTAGGGTAGCAGGGCAAGCCGCGGCGGCTGCATGATGTCACATGCAGCCACTGTGACCCAAAACATGCCGGCCCTGTGCCTGCCTTCGCAGGGTCGTCATGTTTTGGGTCACAGTAGCTGCAAGTGACATCATGCAGCCGCCACAGCTTGCCCCGCGAACGGTCCGGACACGCCTCTGTTGTCCAGACTGTGCCCCCCCCCAGCATCGCCATGGTGCCCCTAAAACGCCACAATGCAGCACCACGTCGGGACTTAGATTGTGATCGCAATCTAAGACCTCGCGCATGCGTGTAGAAGTGCAAAAATCACCGAATAGCGATTTCCGCACTTCTACGACTCATACTGAATCGGGGCCTTAAGCTGTTAAAATTGCTATACTCTTTGGGCCGGATTCAAATGTCAATGCGCCACCTATCTCCTGGCTAAAGCGATGGAAGACAAGGGGGCAATATTCAAATGTCTCTTGTTTTCGACCCTATCGCGCCATGTACAGTCAGGTTTAGGCGCGCAAAGCACGTAAACCCGACTAAACTAATGGGCGCGATCATAAAAAGACCTGTTTGGGTGCCCAAATGGGTCTCTTTACACGCATTTCAGCTCGCTACCTCCGGGGGTAGCGAGCTGCAATGATCACGTCGCACCCGTCAGAAGTAACATTAGAATACCGCCGGTGGGCGTGATCGCGGCCAGGAGGGGTGAACGCACATTTTAATCCAGCCGTTTGAGTGTGCTTTGTTACTGCAGTATAGAAAATTTGCTGTATACCAGGATAATGGCCTAGTCGATTCCACAACCACTAGATTTACCATTTGTACTGGACTAGTGGTTGATTCTGGCTTTGAGCACTTTTTATCAGATGGCATACTAGAAGAGTTACAATAAACCTGCCATTCTGACTCCTTGCTCATTTATGACTGGAAGTTTGAAGTATATATATATATATATATATATATATATATATAATTTTTTATTTATTTATTTTTTTGTATTGCCCTGTGTGTATCAGAATGTGTGCTCTGATACACAGTGGTATTTGGCCTGCCGGTAAATTTCTTCCAGCGTCCCTAGCCTACAGTCATCTTGCAAGGAATGTTGTTTTGGCCTGTTCCATACAAGTAGCTTTCACTATAAGTTCAGGACCTTTGAAGAGAACAATAAATTGACAACCCCTGATTTACAAACAGTTCTTGACAGTACAATCAAGAACATGACTTACTAACATAATACAATATTGTTTTGAGTGTCCAAAGGAAAGTGATATTCTTTGTTTAAATTCTTCTAATTCTAGTGGGCTCATTAGTGGAAAACAACTGGTTTTACTACTTTCTCCAACACCCACTTTTCCCCCCATGGCCATCACAACCCACTTTACTTTTGCATTTCTTCTTCTATTTGTCCCATTGTTATGAGCGCAGAGTGCCAGGCATAGTGAAAATTAAGGCTAAGTCCACTTGGTAACCCTGGCTAACCCAGTGATTTAATATTGGATTTGTTTTATGAGTTCAAATTATATATTCTGATATATGAAATGTCACCAGGTAAGTTTTGTAGGTACTACTAGCTTCTCAAGCATGTTCCATAGGTTTTCATATGGGCCTGTTAAGACCAGTCTAAAAGCTTTGCTGGATTCCTTCCACTAGTGGTTGGTAATATTGTAACAGTCAACTGGAAACATCACTTTTTTTTCCCAATAGGACATTCATGGGTTAATTTTGGGATGCGACATGGATATAAATGGATTATCTTTTGTGGCCAGATAAATTGCTATACCTTTGTTCAATGCCCAATTCATGTTGATATCCTAGATCCAATCCCTATGGGTGTTTGATGCAGTTTAAGGATTTATGGGAGGCTAATTGACCACCCTCCATTACACAGGAACCCAATCCAACAAGAAATCCATATATCAGCCTAATAACTTTGGCTATTGGAGGGAGAACACCTGTCCTGAGGGGTTAAACATCCTACTTCAATCAGGCTAACTAGGAGTTACAGTCAGGGTTGGACTGGCCAACAGGAGTACAAGGGAAACCCCCGGTGCGCCCCACTGCCTGGGCCCCCACCTCTTGGCAGTGAGAGCCACCTCTTCATCAATGAATCACGTTCCAGACTGTGCACTTGAATTATACATTATACATATGTTACCTTATACTGCACAGGATTATGGTGTATTCCTGTCTTAATCTGGTACATTATACTAGGCTATTTACAATTAGTGATGAGCGGGTTCGGTTCCTCGGAAACCGAACCCCCCGAACTTCACCCATTTTACACGGGTCCGAGGCATACTCGGATTCTCCCGTATGGCTCGGTTAATCCGAGCGCGCCCGAACGTCATCATCCTGCTGTCGGATTCTCACGAGATTCGGATTCTATATAAGCAGCCACGCGTCGCCACCATTTTCACTTGTGCATTGGAAATGTTAGGGAGAGGACGTGGCTGGCGTCCTCTCCGTTTATTAATAATATTTGTGCTGCATATTGCTTAATTGTGGGGACTGGGGACCAGCAGTATTATATAGGAGGAGTACAGTGCAGAGTTTTGCTGACCAGTGACCACCAGTATACGTTGTCTGCCTGAAAAACACTCCATATCTGTGCTCAGTGTGCTGCATATATCTGTGCTCACACTGCTTAATTGCATACCTCCCAACTTTTGTGGCTGTCAAGGAGGGACATCGGCGAGGCATAGCCGCGCCCGCCGGGGAAAAGGGGTCGTGGTCTATGGAAAGGGGGCGTGGCTTCACGGGACAGCCCGCGATCGCGAGCCACGCCCCCGGTTTTCGTCACAGCGTCTACCAGTGCAGGAGACTCCCAACTGCCCCCCCCCACCGCGGGACACTGTGGCCCGCGGATGGGACAGCGGGACAGTCCCAAAAAAACGGGACTGTCCCGCGAAAATCGGGACAGTTGGGAGGTATGTAATTGTGGGGACTGGGGAGCAGCTGTATTATATAGGAGGAGTACAGTGCAGAGTTTTGCTGACCAGTGACCACCAGTATATGTTGTCTGCCTGAAAAACACTCCATATCTGTGCTCAGTGTGCTGCATATATCTGTGCTCACACTGCTTAATTGTGGGGACTGGGGAGCAGCTGTATTATATAGGAGGAGTACAGTGCAGAGTTTTGCTGACCAGTGACCACCAGTATACGTTGTCTGCCTGAAAAACACTCCATATCTGTGCTCAGTGTGCTGCATATATCTGTGCTCACACTGCTTAATTGTGGGGACTGGGGAGCAGCTGTATTATATAGGAGGAGTACAGTGCAGAGTTTTGCTGACAGTGACCACCAGTATACGTTGTCTGCCTGAAAAACACTCCATATCTGTGCTCAGTGTGCTGCATATATCTGTGCTCACACTGCTTTATTGTGGGGACTGGGAACCACCAGTATATTATATAGGAGGAGTACAGTGCAGAGTTTTGCTGACAGTGACCACCAGTATACGTTGTCTGCCTGAAAAACACTCCATATCTGTGCTCAGTGTGCTGCATATATCTGTGCTCACACTGCTTTATTGTGGGGACTGGGGACCACCAGTATATTATATAGGAGGAGTACAGTGCAGAGTTTTGCTGACAGTGACCACCAGTATACGTTGTCTGCCTGAAAAACACTCCATATCTGTGCTCAGTGTGCTGCATATATCTGTGCTCACACTGCTTTATTGTGGGGACCACCAGTATATTATATAGGAGGAGTACAGTGCAGAGTTTTGCTGACCAGTGACCACCAGTATACGTTGTCTGCCTGAAAAACACTCCATATCTGTGCTCAATGTGCTGCATATATCTGTGCTCACACTGCTTTATTGTGGGGACTGGGGACCACCAGTATACTATATAGGAGGAGTACAGTGCAAAGTTTTGCTGACCAGTGACCACCAGTATACGTTGTCTGCCTGAAAAACACTCCATATCTGTGCTCAGTGTGCTGCATATATCTGTGCTCACACTGCTTAATTGTGGGAACTGGGGAGCAGCTGTATTATATAGGAGGAGTACAGTGCAGAGTTTTGCTGACAGTGACCACCAGTATACGTTGTCTGCCTGAAAAACACTCCATATCTGTGCTCAGTGTGCTGCATATATCTGTGCTCACACTGCTTTATTGTGGGGACTGGGGACCACCAGTATATTATATAGGAGGAGTACAGTGCAGAGTTTTGCTGACAGTGACCACCAGTGTACGTTGTCTGCCTTAAAAACACTCCATATCTGTGCTCAGTGTGCTGCATATATCTGTGCTCACACTGCTTTATTGTGGGGACTGGGGACCACCAGTATATTATATAGGAGGAGTACTGTGCAGAGTTTTGCTGACCAGTGACCACCAGTATACGTTGTCTGCCTGAAAAACACTCCATATCTGTACTCAGTGTGCTGCATATATCTGTGCTCACACTGCTTTATTGTGGGGACTGGGGACCACCAGTATATTATATAGGAGGAGTACAGTGCATAGTTTTGCTGACCAGTGACCACCAGTATACGTTGTCTGCCTGAAAAACACTCCATATCTGTGCTCAGTGTGCTGCATATATCTGTGCTCACACTGCTTTATTGTGGGGACTGGGGACCACCAGTATATATATAGGAGGAGTACAGTGCAGAGTTTTGCTGACCAGTGACCACCAGTATATATAGCAGTACGGTGTGGAAGGCCACTGCTCTACCTACCTCTGTGTTGTCAAGTATACTATCCATCTAGATTCTATACCTGTGGTGCATTTTAGTTTTGCAGTTTACTGACAGTGACCACCAGTATATATAGCAGTACGGTAAGGAAGGCCACTGCTCTACCTACCTCTGTGTCGTCAAGTATACTATCCATTTAGATTCTATACCTGTGGTGCATTTTAGTTTTGCAGTTTGCTGACAGTGACCATCAGTATATATAGCAGTACGGTACGGAAGGCCACTGCTCTACCTACCTCTGTGTTGTCAAGTATACTATCCATCCATACCTGTGGTGCATTTCAGTTGTGCGCAGTATATATAGTAGTAGGCCATTGCTATTGATACTGGCATATAATTTCACACATTAAAAAATGGAGAACAAAAATGTGGAGGGTAAAATAGGGAAAGATCAAGATCCACTTCCACCTCGTGCTGAAGCTGCTGCCACTAGTCATGGCCGAGACGATGAAATTCCATCAACGTCGTCTGCCAAGGCCGATGCCCAATGTCATAGTAGAGAGCATCTAAAATCCAAAAAACAAAAGTTCAGTAAAATGACCCAAAAATCAAAATTGAAAGCGTCGGAGGAGAAGCGTAAACTTGCCAATATGCCATTTACGACACGGAGTGGCAAGGAACGGCTGAGGCCCTGGCCTATGTTCATGGCTAGTGGTTCAGCTTCACATGAGGATGGAAGCACTCATCCTCTCGCTAGAAAACTGCAGTGCCACTCCTAGATGGGCCAGGTGTTTGTGTCGGCCACTTGTGTCGCTTAGCTTAGTCACACAGCGACCTTGGTGCGCCTCTTTTTTTATTTGCATCATGTGCTGTTTGGGGACTATTTTTTTGAAGTGCCATCCTGTCTGACACTGCAGTGCCACTCCTAGATGGGCCAGGTGTTCGTGTCGGCCACTTGTGTCGCTTAGCTTAGTCACATAGCGACCTCGGTGCGCCTCTTTTTTTCTTTGCATCATGT